>NC_053157.1:132787281-133127906 GCF_016835505.1 Polypterus senegalus
TGATTCCTGATCTTGTAAGAAAAAAAAATACATAAAAAAGTATACCATATGTAAACTTTATAACAATTTTAAAATTGATCAGAACCTAAACTCTGCTCTTTTACATGTTGTCTGTCACTGATTCAGCATATCTCATAGAAATGAAGATTCTGTTAATCAATAAGCTATTATCTATACAGGGACTCTTAAAAGGGAGTCATGCATTAGAGTTTAATGAATAAAAACATAAAGAAGAGTAGTGATATATTTATTAGTGCTTCTGGTAACATTTTAATTAAGTTAATGGATTGAAGTTATATTGCCTTAGTACTTGTTTTTGGTTTCCATATTTTAATTCATTACTTGATTTTTCCCTCTATACTAAATGAAGCAGTTACATGTACTTTAGCAATAGGTTTGTAATAAGTATTCATCAATCATTATTTAAACATATCAAAGTCCACCTCATACAATTCTGAAAATAAAACACAGACTTATGAATAATTTTAGAAGTATAACAGTAAAACTATAAAAACACAGTCCTGATTTTAAAATGCAATGTACAATAATACATTTGTAATACATTAGAAACTCTACCTTGTCAACACAACATATCTAAGTCTGAGGCTAAAATGTGGCCTTACATTATTTTTCATGTCTGGTACACATAATAATATTAATGCAATGAAAGGAAGAATCAAGGGATCAAATTTAAGAGAGAACAGAAACAAAAATAACGACAGTGCCAGAACAGGTCAAATGCATCTTTCCATCTGATGCTTTAATGGTGCCTTCCATGGCCTTTAGACTAAAAGGAGTTTGATGGGACAGTGGTAGGACTTAAAGGAGAATAATAGCACCCTGAGGTAATTTGGGCAGTGAATTGTTGAATTTCTTTGATGTGGCTTTGAGTCACAGAGAGAGGAAAACTTAACACTAGTGCACTTAACTGTTGGAAGTTTTCAGCCTTAAGAAAAGAAATGCT
Source organism: Polypterus senegalus (assembly GCF_016835505.1). Lineage (NCBI taxonomy): Eukaryota > Metazoa > Chordata > Cladistia > Polypteriformes > Polypteridae > Polypterus > Polypterus senegalus. The sequence continues at coordinate 132,788,246 of NC_053157.1, forward strand.
GTTTGCAGTGATCCAAAGAGTAACAGCTACCAAATGTAGTCCTATTGTGATAGTTCAAAACTCATTTGTGCACAACTGGAAATAAAAACTCTTTTGATCTGAATCTGAGTGGTGAGTTGTCATTGAATTTATATGCTAGTTATTATTATCTTTAACAAATAATACAGTATGTTCAAACACTAAGTTACTGTGATGGTCTGGGTCGGCTCCACACTCTCTAGTTGCTTCCAGAAGCATCTTGAACCCAGAACCATTGATAGTTAGAAACCGAGATAAGCCTGACAAAAGAAGGCACACACAGTCAGCAAGGGTTTGTTGCAAAGTGTTCAATAAATAAATACTCCATAAAAGCAAAGTGAAACGTGTTGTTACAATCTAATAAATAAGCCAATAAAAACAAGCTTAAAATCCCAAGAAATTTTCTCTATTAAAACAGCCATGAGCCCCAATGCCTGTCTCTAAAATCTGCCACCTCCTCAGCTTATCTTATCAGTCTCTTGCAGCATGAGGAGACACCCTCCAACAGGTCCTACTGCCAATCCGTCCGAGGATGTAGGACTCCTCTCCATACCCCACATCTCCCTTAGTCAGTCCATCCAGCTCATTTTCCAGTCACAGTGAATTTCTGAATATACATTTTTGTGGTGAAAGTTATCTTTTTACTCACACAGAAGATACTCTCCTAAATTATATGTAACACTAATAAACTCACCTATGGATAAGATGTTGTTGGTGAGTTGTTACGCCAAACTTGAGAAATGTATTTCATATTCCTTATTTGTCTCAAGGAAAAAATTCACATAGTAGTATTAATATACTCCAGTACTGCAGGTAAATGTATTAGTTCCTTATTATTTTAGGTATATATCCCACTTTCAAAATATAATCCAAATGATTGATGAGTGGCCTATTGGTTCAGGGATAGTTAACTTTTTATTAGTATATGTGAAACTTTGTTGAATTTCTCCATAGTTAAATACATTCTTTCTAGACTTCAAATATATGTATTTATATTATAATTTTCAACATCAAAGAATTGTAATAAACTGCTACTTACAATGCATTTTTAGTTAAAACCTTAGTTATTTTTATTATCATTATGTTTCAAAGTCTACATGGTACTGTGTGACGTTATCAAGGTGATGTCTTGCACACTGGCTCTGCATGCTATCCTATATTTAAGATTGTGAATATTCTGTGATAAACATAATTATTCTGTCTTTGTACTTCCTTTAAGATGACATTCATGGTTGGGAATTTAGTACTCTTTATTTTTGTTTTTCTTATTTTATGATCTTTCATACCTTCTGGTTAAAGATTTGATCTTTTAGTACTTCTATAGTTCTCCTGATCAAGTGACCAGGTTTATTTCCAAAAATGGGGAAGACTACTTTGGATTGTTTCCTATTTAATAAATGGTTGGAGTATTCAATCATCAGGTAATTTTATCTGTGGTGCTCTAAGGCAATTTTAATGATTTCTTTGCAAAAAATCAACACACTTTCCATTAACTAGAAGAGTAGAAAATTAGTTTCTTGGAAAAATAATTGTTTTATGGAGTGTAGCCTGTTTCAGTTGTTTTCTTAATAATCCCAGTGTTTGAATTATTCCAGTGGTTTTTACAATGTAAAACCTCTACAATTACCTCCTCATCATCACTATGATTGTGCTGTTAAATTACTGCTCAGGGCTTCTGTTACTTAGGGAAGATTATATTATTTGCCTGGTCACAAAATAAAGAAATGCAGTAATAATATATTTAGGGAAATCTCACAAATTGTGTTATTAGACAATTTAACATTCCACTCAGATGTGTTTTTGCTGTGGAGAAAAAGATGGCTCTATAAGTATTGATTATAAATCAAGAGAACTGGAGCTCAACAAAATTACAATAAGAGATAATTGCCCTGTTAATTTCCTATTGAATCTGATTACAAATTCCATTATTTTATCTAAGTTAGATCTTCTCTGTGAATACAATCTAATCCTAATAAAAGAAGAAAACAATAGGAAGAGAGCATTTAATATTTCTTCTGGACATGCATTTGGTAATCAAATGCACCCGGCTTGGAAATACATATCAACAGATTATTTGCAAAGCTGAAGAAATGCAAATTTTACCAGGTGTCAGTTTAGTCTTTTTGGGTGTGTGATTTCTCAATTCTGGCATTATATAGATTCTAATAAAGTTTGAGCTATCAAAGCATAGCCCATTTTCAAATTCTGTGCTTCAGCAGATTTTAGAATTATTTTTGGAAACTTATTAACTCTTTGAGGGCTGAATATTTTTTTCCAAAAAACATAGTTTCTGAAAAGCAATGGTTTCACACAGAAATCAACATAAAACGTCTGTTGCTGCATGCAGCGGTTGCCAGTTTTGCCAAGAATGGGCGTCAGGCTTGCTGCCAGGCTATCTTTGCATGGGTGGGGCAGCAGCAGTCACGGTTGCAGTCCATTGCCATCTGGTTTCTACGTCTTATCATTGTTAAGTGGCAGTCCTCCTGGCGAACATTGCCATAGACGTGTCAGCTCCACGATTAGCTGGGGACCAGTCAGCTGAAGCTGGAACCTGGTATTACTTCAATAGTCTGACTGCTACCAAACCTTACAAAAGTATTCACAATAGAGTGTTTGGCCAGCTGAAGTTCAAACTGCATTTGTCGTTCAACATTTTTAATTATAAGTTTAAGTAGCTGGATCACAATTGTTTTCAAATTCTTGGAAATTACATTCATCTGCCTGTCCTCTCAATGCAGTAACTCCAGAGAATCAAAATTATAATGTGGGCAACCAAGAACTTTCAGCCATGCAATTTCTGCTTAAGGAATCTGAACTACCATTTTTCATTTTGACTGATCACAAAACAATCAGATTTATTTGAACATAGTGTAATGATTGAAACCTAAGTGGACTGAATGGGCACTAAGTTTTTGTCATCTCTTATAGACCAGAAGATAAAAATGTCAAAGCAAAAACTCTATCTCTTGTGAAGATTTTAGTTTAGTTTCATTGTTGATTTTGTTTTTCATTAATTTTATAACTTATTATTGTTCCCCTGATCTATTGTTGGCTTTTGTTAGTAATTTTAACTTAGTCTGCTATCCCAGTTTCAGTAATTAAGGACTCTGAGGCATTAGTTTAATTTTATGACCCATTAGCTGAGACACACCTGCTGCCACAGCTACTTTACTGTGACATTAGCTTGATTAATCTGCAAAGTTCTTTGCTCGCACTTTTATGCTTCAGCTTTTTTAATTATTAAGGAATCTTTGGATCACAATGTGTTTTTTAATTATTTTTGATTTTACACATATATAAATGCTGGGAGAGATTCACCTAAAAGGCAGAATTTGTCAATTAAAGCTTCTTTCACTGCTTGCATGTTTCCTCTATTTTACCGCCTGGGCCTGGGAGACAAGTTCCATTTGCAGCTAGGTCAGTCAGAGGTAAAGAAGGAAGAAGTCTTCCAATAGAAAAGGCAGAGCAGCAGTCATACCTAGCTGAAGGTTGAAGGAGCTGCTGATTGAAGGTAGTGAACCGCAGTCCTTGGTGCAAGTGCATTGTAACTGTGAACTGTATATCCCTGAAGGTTAGTGAGCATAATAATAGGCAAAACTAGAGTATCAGTAGAGGTGTGACATGTAACAGTGAGTCCACATTAAAAAGAATCTGTGTTTTAGAACAGTGGGTTCATGATTTAAGGAAAGGTGTAACCAAAAGCCTTTCCATGAAGAAAATACCACCTATTATCCCACCCTATTTCACTCCCTCCATCTCCATTGCCACTTCCTCCCATTCTCACTCAAAGACAGCCAAAGAATAGGGTTAACACCAATAAGATATGCAGATGAAGGGGAAAAAGACAACTTAAAAAAAATCATCAAGCACACCACTAATTGAATCTGATTGTGCTGTAATTTTACTATCAATGGACCCCAAATAAATTAGGATTGACCATACTTCATGGATTTTAAGGATGTTCAGTTAATTAAAGACATTCATAGTTTTATGTGAAGTATATTAAAAATAAAGATATCCACCTTTTGAAAGAAACTCAGATATATTGGTGAGCAAAAGCATTGAAAGTCCTAACAGAAGTAGAGTTTAGGGTGTAGGAGTGATGTTTTCAGACAGAAACAAAAAAAAAAAGAAATTGGCTTATTTGAAACCAGAAAAGTAAGACAGACGGGCAGTGTCAGAAAATGTACAGAAAGTTGCCATGTACATCAACAGAATGAAGATCACAAAATGAATCAAAAAGTGAGGCCCATGAAAAAACATTTACTGAAAGTCTATGAATTATCTTGAGTTGGGTGAATTGGTAGTTGTGGAAGTATTTTGCTAGGATATAGGAGAAGACAGTGATAATAGATTGCTGGATTATTGTGAGATTAAGGGGGATGGGATATGTAAATTGATTTACAGAGTAAAGAATATAGAATAGACACAGCATTATATACCAGGTGACATCTGAATCCTTTTGTTCTCACTAATGGCTTTTCAGCTCTGCAACTGGATAGCACATCCCTATTGTTCTACTTCCAAAAACTATAGATAAGACAGTTTGAATGAATATAAAACAAAACAATTCTTTGCACATAGCTTATATTTTTAGCATATATTTTTATTTTAAATATTAGCTTTGCAGGGTTGTGCTACTGATCAGCATAAAACTACTTTAGAATTTAGTATTTTTTAACCTGACAGCAGAAGCATATTCAAATCAGATTGTTGCTGGCTGAGTACTTTGTATTTCAAGTTATGTGAAAACATTGTGATGCCATTTCAATTGAGTTTATATTTGTTTTTTTTATCTAACTGTAGCACTGACAGTTTTTCAGATCTGCCTATTTTCTACAACATTCACAGCTAAACAATATAAGTAATTTGTGTTGATTATTTTTTAGTTGTGTGGAAAAGAGAGATAGCAATTCACATGTGGGCAGCAATATTCAGTCATGTTGATAACAGTGGCAGGAGAGGATTTCTTAAAGTAAAAATGCAAAGTTGTTCAAATGCAAGCCAGAGGATAAAGACAGTGCTTAACTCCTGAGCATCAAAAAACACCATCAATTACATTTTCAACAACATGGGCATTTGCTGTGCAGCCGTTTATGAAAAGTCAAGGAAGGACAGGTTAATGGTACACACACTGATAAAATAATCCATCCATCCATTTTCCAGCCCGTTGAATCCAAACACAGGGTCACGGGGGTCTGCTGGAGCCAATCCCAGCCAACACAGGGCGCAAGGCAGGAACCAATCCCGGGCAGTGTGCCAACCCACCGCAGCTAATAAAATTATTTAAAATGTAATTAATTTATGAATGAATTAATTAATTAATTACATTTATATATCACTTTTCTAACCTACCTAAAGTGGTCAAAGACACAAAACTTTTTGTCGTTGTCCAGGGAACGTCTACTATTAATGATATGAAGTCATCAAACAGATGTTCTCTAATGCATGGGAAGATATTATTGCCTTTACTCCAAGTTCATGTGAAGAATTTCGTCTGGAAGTGAACCGTACTCTTTTCTATACCATTTTGTCCACATCTGTGGTGTAATCATCGACAACTCAATTTATATGGTAGGCTCTTTGCTGTGCATTCTGCAACTGTGTAGGGAACTCCACTGGTAGGTGAAGACAGCTGCTAGTATAAGAGTTAAGGCATTGTGATTGCTTTCTTAAAATAAACTTTCTTTTCTTCACCCAAAGATGGTAAATCTAAGAACACAGGTAGAATTTAGAAGAGAGATTGGCAAAAGATGTCCATGTGCAAATAAAGAAAATGTATTTTTAGTGACATGTTGCACTCCATGGTTTTGTATGCTTGAAGACTGATTCAACCAACTAGATGTAATTTGGTGCTCTGTTATTGTCAACGAAATTCTCAACAACATTACTGATTGCCTTCCATGTGATTTCCTGCATCCCTACTAGAAGATCTTTGAACCATTTATCATTAGTAATTTATCTGGTCTGTGAACCAAAAAAATGCCTTCCTTAATCTTAGAATCTTAGAATTTATTCATAGAAGCAGATGTCGAAATCCTTCACCTTCTTTGTTCATCCCTTTTCTCATACTTTTTGTCCTGGAACCAAATGCTAATGGAACAGCTAGTCCTTTTTTAACTTAATAAGACTGTTTAGCACGGCTGTCCCATTTGCAAATGAAACAGCAGTACTTGGATTATCTTAATTTTGTGTCATTACTTTTAGATCACCACACATGTTCCAGTTATAGTTGTTTTGCTTTACGTGTTTCAATAGCAGTTCTGTGTTTTTGTTGCTTTATTTTATAGCCAATGGGTACTAAGAGATGGAAAATGACATTGTGTAACAAGGCAGTTTTCAGACCTAATAGTGATGAATCATTAAAAAGAGGACATTGCTGTGGATCATGCTCATAACTCAAAATGCTTTCGCTAAACAAAATAGGTTACTTTGTGAGCAGCATATTACTAGACTTAAAATATGAGAGGAAATCAAAGAAACTGAAGATTGCAGTAAAATTGTACATGATAGGAAACTGTAAAGATGATTTTTGTGATCGGCCATATAAAATCCATAAGATACACCCAAAAGGATTAAGAAACATTGTTGTCCCATGTAACAGCTGCCTTTTGGTGCACAACACTACACTTTATAGGTTATCTTGTGGTTACAAATGTTAAAATAAATGTTTCTTCAGGCACCTCCTGGCCTGGCAATGTCTGCTTAGATGTCACCTTATCTTGATTAGTACTGTTTGTTAATTAGATGGAATTCAGAAGAATGATAGCACTGGTACAGCTATAACAGGATCTTAGTTCATCTCAGCATCTGAAATAATACATCACTTGTCTGTTGTTTTAGGAAATTAAGGCATGTGTGTCATTGAAAGCCTGTCCTAAAAAAACCCAATTTGTCTTACAGAAAACAGCTCTGAATACAGTGCCACCATATCCCCTGTAAATGAACAATTTAATCAGAAATGTATTTTGCTTTCTTCCATCTTTCATGTATTTGTAGTTTCATTCTGATCATAATACTGTATGATCATTAAAGTTTAGGAACAATTTGATATTCAACAACCAAAAACCTCCAGTTTTTTTATCAAAGCTCATGACTTTGTTATCTATTTCTTCTTGGCTGGCCTGCTGACCTGTAGCTTTCTTGATGCACTCTGGTGTATAAGAATCCTTCTCCTTGTTCACTAATCATAATAATAATAATACTAAAAATGCACAGAACTGTTGTCCACCTAAATGTATCCATTCATTTCTTACTGTGATAAGGCAGTCACTTCCTTCAAAATCCCTGCAATATTCAAGCATAATTGTTCAGGTAAATGAGGAACAGTCCTTAAGTGTCAAATCAGAATTTATGTGAACACCCACACATGAATGTGTATCTAAATTATAAAAACTAAGTGAAAGCAAATGCATAATTATTTTTGAATCTTATTTGCAAATCTTTGCTGTTGAAAGTGTATGTTTAATATAACATAGCTACCAACATTTTTGTTCAGCATCTCATTCCTATGAAAATGCTAACATGTTGCCTATTAACATCTCTTGTCATAAATGTATCTTTTATAAATTAATTTTGTACTGGTGATCTGTTGCTTCCCCCCTGTGGTGTTTGATTGAAATTGCTAAGAAAACTGAGAAAAGGGCTGCATTTGAATGTATAACCTAACATCAAAATTATGTATTCAGTATGCAAGACATGCTGCTTCAATGTACACTGGATTAATCAGAAAAGCTAGCATTTTTGTGCTAAAATGTACGTTTTGTGTCTCATTTAACTTCAAGGTTTGCAGGTGTTAGAAAATAGTATCAGAACGGAAATAGCACCCATGTTTTTTTTCATTAACATATGATAGGTTTAAAATATATAGAACCATTTTTCCTTTGCATACAATATGTTCTCTGCCACCACCAGAACAATTATTGTCACATTTTAAATCCTCAGAATATTCTCCATAAAGTATTTTCAATGTTTCAAAATCCACATTAGTTACAGTCACATTTTCTCCAGAAACATTGACAGATCAAAATAATCACTTTATTCTTATCATTCTTTTTCAGCAGTCTCATTTCATTTTCTTGTTAAATTCCATATCCATACTTTCAGATAATATAAGAGACATGAATATGAGTTTGAATATGACTTTTGAGCACTAGCTACAGCTACTGTATCTGTAGAATTGGGTGTTTGGATACTCTGCATTTGGAACAGCTATTGCTTAATGTTCTTTTTCTTTTCTCCTACTCTGTGTCCACTTATAAGTTAAAGAATGTGTAGCTGAGCAATGGCCATTGAGTGAACGAGTCATTTCTTAAGAGCCCTAAGAGTCTGAACACTGCAGAAGAAGCAACAATAACAACATTAAGCTGTGTTTATTTCATTAGTAGAGGAAGAAGAGTGGTCATTCACACCACTTCAGCTAAAGGTGAAATGATAGTCAGGAAGGCAGCAATAATTTTTCAAATTTAAAATTTGGTTGTCAAGTGGGCACAATTCTGTACAAAAGTAGTGTTCTTAAAGAGTTACTTGCTGCCACAACCTCTTCAGTATCACAACACCTGCTTTTGAGATTTGATCAACAGTGTCAAAAACAAAGCTTAAGAAATCAACAGAAAATTCAACAGGGCAAAGTATTTGGTACTGGTTGTACGAGTTAGAAAATAACCCAGCCACAGGGGAAGCACAAACCAATGTGTTTCTTCGTGCCAGTCCCAAGCATGGATAAAAGGGTTACATCAGGAAGGACAAAATTTCATCAGGTCATTATGTGGAAAAGAATACTGATTTCCATACCAAATCAGTCAAGGTGTGAGTTAGTACTGTTAGCCAACAGGGTGCTGGGGGAAAAAGGCATGTACGGAGGCAGGAGAAAAGGAGGATGGTTAGAAGATTGGAAGTGAGAGTAGGAACTTTGAATGCTGGCAGTATGACTGGTAAAGGGAGAGAGTTAGCCGATATAATGGAGAGAAGGAAAGTTGATATATTGTGCATGTAAGAGACAAGATGGATGGGGAGTATGGTCAGGTGTATCGGAGGTTTGTTCAAATTGTTCTACCATGGTGTGGATGGAGGAAAAATGGGATATGGGTTATTCTGAAGGAACAGTATGTCAAAATTGTTTTGGAGGTAAAAAGAGTTTTGGGCAAAGTGTTGATTATGAAGCTGGAAATTGAAGGTGTTAAGAATGTTATTAGTGCATATGCCCTGCAAGTTGGGTGTGCAATGGATGAGGGTGACTTACAAGAGTGGTGGACGATGCCAACAGGTGGATTATATCCTATGTAGGAGGGTCAGTCTAAAGGAGATTGGAGATTGTAAAGTGTTGGCAGGAGAAAGTGTAGCTGGACCACAACAACATTTATTTATATAGCACATTTTCATACAAACAAAATGTAGCTCAAAGTGCTTTACAAAATGAAGAATAGAAAATTAGAAGACACAATAAAAAATAAAAATAAGTCAACATTAATTAACATAGAATAAGTAAGGTCCGATGGCCAGGATGGACAGAAAAAACAAAAAAAAAACTCCAGAGCCTGGAGAAAAAAAATACAATCTGTAGGGATTCCAGACCAAGAGACCACCCAGTCCTCTCTGGACCACATAGTATGGTGGTCTGTAGAATTACATTGGCGATCAAGAAGAGGACAATAATGAGGGCAGAGACAAGGATAAAAAGGCGGAAGTTGATAAAGAAAGACTATAAGGTTGAGTTCATGGAGGATGTAAGACAGGCACTAGGTGGCAGTAAAGAGTTAACGCATAGCTGGTCAACTACAGCAGTAGTGGTAATGGAGACAGCTAGAATGGTGCTTGGTGTGACATCTGGACAGAGGAAGAAAGGAAGGCAAAGAAACCTTGTGTTGGAATGGTGAAATACAATAGAGTATATAGTGGAAGAGGTTGGTGAAGAAGAAGTGGAATAGTCAGAGAGATGCAGAAAGTAGAAGAAATACGAGGAGATATGGCGTAAGGTTAAGAGAGAGGTGGCAAAGCCTAAAGATAAGGTGTATGATGAGTTGTATGAGAGGTTGGACACTAAGGACAGAGAAAAAGCCCTGTACAGATTGGCTAGAAAGAAGAAATGTGCTCGGAAGCAGCAGGTTACAGTGATAAAAGATAATGATTGAAACATACTCATAAGTGAGGAGAGTGCATTGAGCAGATGGAAAGAGTACTTTGAGAGGCTGATGAATGAAGAGAACATGAGAGAAAAGAGATTGGATGATGTGGAGATAGTGAATCAGGAAGTGCAACGGATTAGCAAGGAGGAAGTAAGGACAGCTATGAAGAGGATGAAGAATGGGAAGACTGTTGGTCCAGATAACATATATGTGGAAGCATGGAGGTGGAGCAATGGAATTTTTAACCAGTTGAGAAGTGTACTGGTACATATTTTAAGAATAAGGGTGATATGCAAAACTGTAGTAATTATAGAGGGATAACATTGATCAGTCAGAGCATGGTTATGGAAAAGAGAAGTGGAAGCGAGGTAAAGAAGATAGGTGATGATCAGTGAGCAGCAGTATGGTTTCATGCCAGGAAAGAGCACTGCAGATGCGATGATTTCTATGAGGGTATTGATGGAGAAGTATAGAGAAGGCCAAAAGGAGTTACAAAAGCAGTTACATTGTGTCTTTGCAGACCTAGAGAAAGCACTTGACATATGATAGAGTCCAAATGGGCCTTCTTCAAAGACTCAAATTTGGAAATGGCTGCAAAGAGCTGTGGCCTGAAGGCCATAGGTTCCTCTCAAGGTGGCAACCCAAGGACCCAATGGTGGACACCAGAGGTGAGGGATGCCATCAGGCTAAAGAAGGAGGCCTTCCATGTACGATTAGCATGGAAGACTCCTGAATTAGCAGAGAGATGCCAACAGGTCAAAATAGTTTTGGCCTTGGTGGGTAGAGAGGCAAAAACCTGAGTTTGGGAGAAGTTTGGAGAGAAAATGTTGATCTGGCAAACCATTAGACGGCTCAGGAATGGAAGGCAGTGCTTTACCCAGGGTGTTCTCAGGAAGGGTGTAGAAGTGCTGGCCCTGACTGAGGATCTAGTTTGGTGGGGGAACAAATTTGAGGAGTTTCTGAACTCAATGGAAATGCCCTCTGTGGCAGAGCAAAAAAATTGATGGGGGAATCAATGTCCATTTCCCCGAGTGTGATCACTGAGGTAGTTAAGCAACTCCACAGTGGCAAGGCCCCAGTCATCGATAACATCCTCCCAGAGATGCTGAAAGTTCTGAACATTTTTGGGCTGTCATGGCTGACACATCTTTTCAATGTTGGTTGGTCCTCGGGACCTGTGCTTCTGGAGTGGCAGACCAGGGAAGTGGTCCCCATTTTAAAAGGGGGAACAGGGTATGCACTCCAACTGCCTGGGGATTACCCTCCTCAGCCTCCCTGGAAAAGCTTATGCCAGGGTACTAGAAAGAAGACAGTTATGGAACCTCATATCCAGGTGATGCAATGTGGTTTCTGTCCAGGCCAGCTGACCATCTCTTTACCGCCATGTGGATTCTGAAGGGGGCATTGGAGTATGGCAAATCAGTCTACATTTGTTTTATGGACTTAGAAGGCTTATAACCATGCTCCTTGGGGTATTCTGTGGAGGGTTCCGGGAGAATACAGGGTTCTGGAGCGCTTAATAAGGGCTATTTGGTCCCTGTATAATCACAGTGAGAGCTGTGTCTTTATAAAGAGAAAAAACACCTGCTCTGTTCAGAGTGAATGTGGTACTCTGCCATGGCTATGCCTTGTCTTGTACCCTATTTGTGATTGACAGGATATGAAGGCCAGCCTTTGGTTCATTTTGGTGGAGCAATGGAATTTTTAACCAGTTGAGAAGTGTACTGGTACATATTTTAAGAATAAGGGTGATATGCAGAATTGTATCACTGGTTTTTGCAGATGGCGTGGTCTTGTTGGCTTCATCAAGCTGTGAACTCCAGTACACATTGAGAGAGTTTGCAACCAAGTGTGAAGCAGCAGGGATGAGGATCGGCACCTTGAAATTTGAGGTTATGGTCCTCAGCAGGAAAAAGTTAGACTGTATTCTCAGAGTGTTAGGTGAGTTACGGCCTTAAGTCAAAGAGTTTAAGTACCCTGAGGTCTTGTTCACAAATGAGGAGATAAGGAATAGTGAGATCGACAGATAGATTCAGCAAGTGTAGTTATGTGGCGGCTATACCGATCTCATTCTTTTGCAAGTCTAAGCAACCAAAATAAGCTTACTTCACAGGATAGCTAGGCTCTCGCTTAAATATATGGTGAGAAGTGCAGACATCCGGCAGAGAGAAGTACCACTGACCCTCCACATTGAAAGAAGCCAATTGAGGTGGTTTGGGCATCTGATATGGAAGACCAAGGGCTCAAAGGGACAATTATATCTCCTAGACGGCCAGGGAGCAACTTAGTATCTGACAGTATGAGTTAGCAGGTGTGGCTGGGGAAAAAAAAAGCTGAGACCATTGCACCTGCGACCCGCTTTCAGGAAAGTGGTGGAAAATGAAAGAGCAAATAATATCTTGAATTCTGATTGAGTGTATGTGGGGAAACTCAGTGATAAAATTAAACCTTTTACCATTTCTCATATAGATGAAAAAGCAAGAAGACCCTGGTATGTTCCAAATCTCAAATGCACACCCTAAAAGCATGAAGGACTAAGTGATCAGTTTCCCAACTAATTTCCCAAGCTGAATAATTGAATAGGCAAAGACTAATACAGCCTTTATCCTTCCACTGTCCAAAGACAGGCATATTGGCCCTTGTGTGTGTTTGGTTTGTGTGTGTATATCTGCGATAAACTGACACCCTGTTCAGGGTTTCTCTCTGTCTTGTTCACTAATCTAGCTGGGACAGACTCCAAAAGAAGAGAATGTACTGTAGTTAGAAGTTAGAAAATGAAAAATCCAGCTTTTTAGCAAACCTGCCTACTAGAGGTCCTGTAACAAAAGCAATAGCAGTGTTCTGACCACACTCCAAACCATGACAGAGGATCTGCAGTAATTTGGCCCAAAATTCAGTATTTGTGTATTTGGGCAGCTGTTAATACCAAATTAAGTATTCTTTAAAAGATGAGCTGAATATGAAAGCAAATTCCTAATTATTTTAGTTATGGTGATTAGTGTTATCAGGACTAACTCTTTTGAACTTTAATAGGTTACAATTGTTACAGGTTTTCTTCCTGGGTTACCCAATTTTCATACTTGTTTTGTTCTTTACTTGAAGATATACAGTAATTCTACTTTATTCTTTTTAATAGAAAACCCTTTTGTTTACTATTGTTGCAAACCTTTGGTTTACTGTATTATGTAAAAGCAGTAATATAAATTCATAATAAGAGATTGCAACACCATAATCTCTTTTTATCTTATAAATTACATGATTTTTTGTTAAATATAGGGTTTTAGAAGTGCTAATAACATTTTAGAAAAAAAATTATTTCACTTATATCTTATTGCAATTACAAAACAAAGACAATATTGTCAACTTTATATGGATTAGGGAAGCTTAGACTCCGTTAATACCCACAAAGATGCCTTTAGTTCAGCCCCTGTTTCATATGTTTCTGTTTATTTCTGGTGACTGTACATTTTGAAATCCATAATATTGCATATCACATGTGAATTCTCCTCTGTTCTCCTTTTGCTTTACATTCTCAGGTAACTTCTAAACATAAGGTAAATTATTATGACTATGCAGACAACACATAACTACAGTATAATAATTTATTAGACCAAATGGCTCAGACACTCTCAGCATCCTGATTCAGTGTCTTACTAGCATCATAGAATGAATGAATGGTAATTTCCTTAAACGAATCATTGAAAAAACACATTCTAATTATCAGCTTCCATAAAAAAAGTGAGGATCATAGGGAAACATGATAATCTAGTATTGCAAATTACGACAGTTAGTACTGTTTCAATGTATGAAACAGCATGAGTTTAATAATCTATATTGTATTTGCAAGTTGATGAATAATTAACTCATGCTTTTGGTTTTATTCAACTAGATTATCAAAAATGGACTGCTATCAGGCCTACTGAGGAAAATGCATAAATTGACTGCAGCCTGTTCAAATGCTACAACAAGATTCTTAACCAAAAAGAGTCAGTCACTCAGTCATTTTCCAACCCGCTAGACCCATAATACAGGGTCGTGGGGGTCTGCTGGAGCCAATCCCAGTCAGCACAGGTCGCAGGGCAGGAACAAACTCAGGGAAGGGTGCCAGCCCACCGCATGGCACACACACACCCACACTAGGGACAATTTAGGATCGCCAATACACCTAACCTGCATGTCTGTGGACTGTGGGAGGAAACCGACGCAGACAATGGGAGAACATGCAAACTCCACGCAGGGAGGACCCGGGAAGCTAACCCAAGTCTCCTTACTCCACCGTGCCGCCCCAAAAAGAGTCAATCTGAACATATTTCACCTGTATTAGCATCATTACATACTCCCTGGATTTTTAGATTGATTTTATAATGTAATTATATAATTATAATATTATAATTATAATATTATTTGTCTCTAAGGTACTGAACAGTCTTGCATATTCTGATATTTCTGAATCTTTGTTGCCAAAGTTCCCTACTCCTGGAAATCTAGAAAAAAACAAGGAAAAATTATATAATAATCTCCTAATCACACACAAGGAACTGCTGGAACCCTACTAAATCCTTGTTTCAGGAGGACCCAGTAGCAATGCCATCAGGGTGGCCCCGCCTCCTGGGGTTGCAACTGCAAAAACACCAAGAAATGGACAGTATATAATAAACAAGTAATAAGTACAGCTAACAGTAATAGAAAAAACAATAATTTAAGATTAACAAAAGCAACAATAAAACAAGTCATATATCCATGCCCCTGTGGTCTCAGAAGCATTTTGGACCCTGCAAAACAACAGATAACCACCAGCAGACAAAATAATATGGATAAAAAAACAAGTAAATAAATAAAAAAGTGGAATATCACAAAACTGGCTGCAGATCCTGATTGCCATACAAAAAGAACAATGGTTTCAGGATTGTTAAGCTACATCCTCAATATGTTTTATAACATCAAAATCAAGGACAAATTGTAGTTAAAAAGACACATTAATAACATCAAGGTTACAAAAGGTTTTATAATATTTTGGAATTCAAAAATTCAAATAGATTTATATCAACTGATACGGTACGAAATATATATCAGAATCAGAACCAGAAAAACTTTATTAATCCCGAAGGAAATTACTTATGTTACAACTTAACAACAGACAAGGGACATGTTACACAAGTATAAAGTAATCATGCAATTATAAATAAAGTATAATAAATGTATTAAAGTATAATAAACACTATTCTCAAACTTCCTCATTAAAGGGTCATGACAGGATCGTGGACTCATTCTAAACATTCTGACTGCAAAACCCTGATACAGTTTTAAATTCTAACAAAAAAAAAGCAAAATGAATCACTACATAATACATGTACTAATGGTACTGGATTAAGTCATTTCAAAGATGAAGTCAGAAAAACTGCCTAAATATAGAAAACATCAAATTGAAGCTCAAAGGATCTGACATTTTCAAACTAAAATAATTGCTTGGTGTAACTGGAACCACTGGACCTATTCACAACACCTTTTTTGAAAATATAAGATCTGTTACTTGTGATCATAATGATGTCACTGTACGGAAACTACAGAAAATAGTGATTCTTTGTATAGCCTATCTTCTTAAAAAAAAATTAAACATCACTAAACCTAAGAGGTGGGTATGCTCCCAATTGTGATTACCCTTTGTATAAATAAAACATTGAAAAGAAATATTATTTTGTTTTAATAATTTACTTTTGGTTTATATTTTTAACAGGTTAGTTGCATAACAGAAGTAACTGACAAAAATAAACTAATTTCATTTTATCAGAGTTAAAAGGTGAGATTTCATTTCAGAGGAAAAGTATTTTATGTAAGTAATTCATTGCTCCATACCACATCCTCTGCTTGGGTTCCTCTGAAAAGTAAGATACTGCCTTGAAAATAATGCTGTACTAAATTACTACTGTAATTACACTTGGCTCAGTGTTCCTATTCTAATACTACGTTTACCATCGCCCAGCTGGACTGATATAGAGAAGGTATAACATTTTTTGGATTAGGATTGAATCATAAAAAATCAATGGAACAAGTATTGCAATCTATTTTCTCTTTGTTCTAAAGCACTAACAATGGGATAAGCAGTAGAAATACAATTTGAAGCTTTAGTAGTCTTGTTTTCTTGCCCATAGATTATTTGTCTCTTTCAATATGATTTTTTTCCCCAGGATTAAGATTTCAAAAAAGCTCACCTAATTCATATGGTTTTAAAACCACTGTAGATTTTTCATTTCTTCTAAGACTTTAGTACATTATCTTGAATTTAATTTTAGTGCTGTGTATACAAAAAAATAAAATATACAATGGCGTAAAAAATATTTTTCCACTGTTAGATTTTCTGCATTATTGTATATTTGCACAATAAATGTTATTAGTTATTAAACCAAAGCCTAAATTTAGATCCCACATTAATAAATAATGCATACATTTATTAAAGAGGAACATGCAATGTTGTATGCTCTGTGAAAATATAATGCCTCCTTTGATTGAATAACTCGCTATGGAAGCTTTAACATGAATAGCTACAAGTTGTGGCTCTGTGGCTAAGGATCTGCACTGGTAACTGGAAGGTTGCCAGTTCAAATCCTGTTATTGCCATAAGGGGTCCTACTCATTTGGGACTTTTAGCAAGACCCTTATCCTGACGTTGCTCCTGGGGCACTGTACAGTGGCTGACCCTGTGCTCTGGCCTCCAAAGGTCATGCGAAAAGACAATTTCCCCTCAGCGTTTAACAAGGTATATGAAAAAAATAATTAAATACTTTGTGAAGTTATTGATCCATTCTTTATGGTTCTAAAAGATTAATTTTAGTCAGCTCTCCCTCCTGGGGATCCTGTTTCCTCCCAAAGTCCAAAGACATGCAGATTACGTGAATTGACATTTTTAAATCTACCCTAGCGTGTGTTTGTGTGTTAATGTGTTCATCCTGCAATGAACTAATGCCCTGTCCAAAGATTGTTCCTGTATTGTGCCCTAACCATCAAGAATATAAATCCACACTTGTGCAGGAAAAAACTGTAACGTTAGGCAAGAAGTGCAAAGGTAAATTCAAGAATCATAAAATCTATGTCCAACTCCATATAACACTACTACGACTATAAATGGCAAAGCACTTCAAAAAAGAAAAAAAACGTCAATATATGAATAATATCAATATCGTTAATACATAAATTCAGGTATCGATTTCAGAACCACACCTCAACAATCTAGAAACTAAGGTGCCAGATTCATTATTTATCTTTATCAAAAAAGAACTCTTATCAAACAGATATTGTTAAATACCCCCGATTTTCAAAATGTCGAAAGAGCCAGAACACATACATATATCAGCATCAACCAAACAGAAAAAGGCAATAAACAAAACAAAACTAGATAACAAATGGATATCTGTACAAAATGCTAGTGTCTAGAAAGAACTGTTGATAAACCACTAATTCGAATGCCTTGAGTATTAAAAACAACAGAATTAAAGTCCTCAGATTTGCCATGTGCCTCCAGTTGAAAGGTCAGTCCTTGCTGTTGTTCAGATTAGGGGTGCTGTCCAATGGCATGTAAAAATCACCCCATTTGTTTGTTCTTTCCTACATGTTTCACAACTGATGCAGTTCCTCAGTCAAGAAAAATCTCACATGGACTGTGGCTTAGAAAAACATACATCAATTCAAGGAGCTTTTCCAAAACACATTAAACTGATAAATTTATAATTAGTTGTACAATTTACTTGTACAAAAGCAGCCCTAGCTGCCCCACAATCCTTCACTGGGTAGGTGGATTAGGAAATAGATGTATGGATGAGGTTGTGCTATAATTGTTAGTTTAAACACATTATATATTCCTGCTAGATGCTTCTTAGTGGTTTAAGTTTATTCTTTTGGGTTCCATGTTGTACTAGTAAATGGTTGCTTACTGTCCAAGATAAATACTTGAAATGTGCTCATTGAATGTGTTAATTGTTTATATTTTTGTATAAAATACAAGTTTTGCAGGACCCAATGTAGCACTTGCTGCTACACAGTCAGGACACCAGGGTCCTCCCTGCATGGTGTTTGCATGTTCTCCTTGTGTTTGTGTGCGTTTCCTCCTGGTATTCTGATTTCATCTCACTGGCCAAAGACATGCAGGTTAACTGAATTGGCAATGCTAAATTAGCCCCAGTGGGTGTTTGGTGCGTGTGTGGGTGTTTGTCCTGCAATGGTGTGAGTTTGTTTCTGCCTTGCACGTTATGCTAGTTGGGATAGGCTCCAGCACACCCTACTACCCTGGTCTGGATTAATTCAGTTGGACAATGACATGACACGTTTTGCACATGTTCATTTTCATGTTGTTTCACTTATTGTAGTTTTTGTTCTAACTCCTAGCCTAAAATTTTAGTTTAGAAGATTTGTTGCTTTAACTTTTTGTTTGATTTGAGAGTGGCCATCTAGTCAGGTAAATTTTAATAAATCATACACTTCTGTCATAAAAGACCATCCCCAGATTTAAAGGATTATCTAAAACTGACATATCTGAGAATATTTGTTATTTCTCCCTGATTGCATCTGAGTGGCTAAGGTAAAACGTAATTGCAAAAGACAAAACTGAAAAAGACAACTCTCCTAATGTCAAAGGCTTCAACGGTTTTATAGGGTGGGTGTTGTTTATAGTGAACTGTCTGATGTAATAATAATAATAATTCTTAGAATTTATATAGCGCTTTTCTCACTATTCAAAACACTCGGCAATTGGAGGTTAAGGACCTTGCTCAAGGGCCCAGCAGAGCAGAGTCCCCTTTGGCATTTACGGGATTCAAACCGGCAACCTTCCGATTGCCAGTGCAGATCCCTAGCCTCAGAGCCACCACTCCACATTACATATACTTCTCACAACCACCAGCCAAAAATGTGTTTGGCTTTGTATGTATGTTTTTGTACCTGTTCTGACAGTAGCTAAAAAGTGACAGCTAATGAGCAAAAAAGAGTATAATTTGAATAAAAACCCTGACTTTCTAAGTACAGTTAACTAGACACCTCCTTGCTAACTAAGCACACCTTCCAATGGTATGAGAGAATGCCAAATGTGTAGACCAATCCATTCAAGAATTAGGAGTAAGATTAATACAATTAAAAATAATTTCTATTAAAATAAATCATTTTATCTGAATTTTGTCATATGTTTTACAATAGTATTTTTAGTTCCTCTTATATTGCCAGTCTTTTTTTTTTAAATTTTAGACAACAAATTTGTATTTTTAATGTTTTTATTATCGATAGTAACCATGGTTAACACAACAATAACACTTTAAAAAAATCCAGATAAAAACAAATGCAAGTTCTCTTAAAGTATTTAAATGTTACATACTGTGCACTGTTGACTGAATGGGAAAAAAAACCTAAAGGGCACTTTAATATGGCATCTAACTTCTCGTCTCCACAATTTCTACTGCAAGAGCACAGCAAATTACACAATTGCAGTTGCTGAACAGCTTTTATTGTTTCTTGTAAATATAAAGCTTTTAGACCTGTGCATGCTGTTTAATTTATATGTGCCTGATGATGACTTTAGGCTAATAAAGGCTGTAATTTCTGCCAATGCCTTTCAGAAAATCCAAAAATAAAATGTGTATTTATTTTATTCATTAAACCCAAACATATTACCTAAAATATTAGCAGAAGAGTACGTGATCTGAGAATGTAATATTGAAATTAAGTACTGTATTAAAAAGTCTTGCAATAAATTAGTTATTTGAAAATTCTGCTGTTAAAAAAATAGGGATAATTGCAATATATATCAATCCATCCATCCATTATCCAACCCACTATATCCTAAATACAGGGTCACGGGGGTCTGCTGGAGCCAATCGCAGCCAATAGAGGGCACAAGGTAGGAAACAAACCTCGGGCAGGGCGCCAGCTCACCGCAGGGCACACACACACACCAAGCACACACTAGGGACAATTTAGAATCACCAATGCACCTAACCTGCATGTCTTTGGACTGTGAGAGGAAACCAGAGCACCCGGAGGCAACCCACACAGACACGGGTAGAACATGCAAACTCCATGTAGGGAGGACCCGGGAAGCAAACTCTGGTTTCCTAACTGCGAGGCACTACCCACTGCGCCACTGTGCTGCCCTTATATATATATATATGTATATATATATATATATATATATATATATATATAGTAATCCTCGCTATATCGCACTTCGACTTTCGCGGCTTCACTCTATCACAGATTTTATATGAAAGCATAATTAAATATATAACGCGGATTTTTCGCTGCTTCGCGGGTTCTGCGGACAATGTGTCTTTTTACTTCCTGTACATGCTTCCTCAGTTGGTTTGCCCAGTTGATTTCATACAAGGGACGCTATTGGCAGATGACTGAGAAGCTAACCAATCAGAGCACGCAGTTAAGTTCTCCTGACTGAGAAGCTAACCAATCAGAGCATGCAGTTAAGTTCCTGCCTGCTGAATGCAGTGTTAACCAGGAAGTCTCATCTCGCTCATTCAGCATCAACGTGTTTCGCTGTGTAAAGAGTTGTGCTCTTTTGTGTTTATCTTTGTGCATAGTCAAGCCCTTCATTATGGCTCCAAAACGAAGATGGTAACGATTGCCGAAAAGGTAAACGTTTTGGATTTGTTGAAGGCTACGATTCTTTTTATTTAAAAAGTAGGAAAGGAATATAAGATCTACGGCCACAGTGTCCTTTTAACCAGGGTGCAAAACAAGTTGTAAGTGGATGTAATAAGGCAGTAGTCTGGATGGAATCTGCTTTAGGGATTTGGATTGAAGACTGCCAGAAGAAGAACAACGGCAGTGCTACACAATCGCCTGAAGTGGCTCCTTTGAAAGAGCTGTAACGCTCTCCTTTGTTGTGCAGTAAAATTAAACTCATTTTTATCGGACAAGTCATTGTTGGTGAGTAACCATAATTAATTTTCTACTTACAGTACTTAGTACATGTACGTACGTTTAGTGTCACTGTACACACACATTTACTGTATACTATTTTTCTTGCATTGTACGTATTTATTGCTGGTGGCCTGTCTATCGTAATGGCTGTAACATATGTGATATCGGAGACACTCAATATCTTTAAAATAATATTTAGGTTTTACTGTATATAAACAGTGTGTTTATATACATAATTTCAATGAATCTTACTTAATATCTAAGAGAATACAAAGGGATTATGCTGTATAACTGTGCGGGGAATATTTATAAACAGTGTGGGAGAGTTTATAAGGGCTTAAAATATATAAAAATAACCATACAAACATACCGTTTCTACTTTGCGGATTTTCACCTATTGCTGGGGGGTCTGGAACGCAACCCCTGCAATCAAGGAGGGATTACTGTATATATATATTGTGACAGGCGGCCATGGCTGGATGGAAAGACCGGGAGAAAAAGCATCTGCAATGCACTACCTCCCCTGGGACACTAGAGGGCAGCCCTTCTGGGCAGCTGTTGCATCATGGATTACTGCAAGGCATGCTTGGAGATGGAATTTGGCACAGCCCTGTGGGGGCTGCCACGGGTAGCTACAGAGCCCTACTTTGGGATTTAACCCCACTTGGGAGTGATTCCAGTTCTGATTAATGAGCAACCTGGAACAATCCTAGGGCCTGCTTAAAAGGAGCAGCTGCACTCCATTCAGGGAGCCAGAGTCAGGAGGAAGAGGGACGAAGATTGCCAGTGGATGAGTGGAAGCAGAAAAGAGAGAAAGAGAAGGAAATGTGTTGCTGTGTTGTACCATGCTGCTGTGGAGAGCAAGGCAAAAATGCTTACCCAGTTGTAAATAAATGTATGCTGTGGTGGAACACATATCTCTGACTGTCTGTGTCAGGTATGGGGCAGCTGGTGCACCCCTGGTTTCCACTATATATATATTTCAGGAATAAAGCAGATTATACCAGGGGAAAGAAAGTGCATATTGAATTCAGTCTAGAAGAACGATGTTATAAATATGAGAAAAGATATACAGAGCAAGCATTCTCTGTTAAAAGAGGAACTTTGTCATCATATTTGCTATTTAAGTGGAGTTTCGGTTTTCTTGAATTTTGTTGTGCATTAAATTGTCCCTATTGAGGCAAAAAGGCTGGAAGTGCCTTACTGATTGTATGGTTTTAGTTATGTTTCTGCCCATTGGGAGTTATTACACTTTATAAAAAGGGACAATAGAAGGTGGAAGATATGACAAGACAATATATGAAGATAGATAACTGCTCTGCAATAGAAACAGAAAACAGCACAAGATGCTGCTTTAGTAACTTTAGTAATTTCATGAAATTCTAAGGAAGATGCAATATCTGAAAGGAAAAAGCTTGAGGGCAGAATGCTCTGTAAAGTTTCAGGTACAATGAATGCTTGCTAAATTTTTTTGGTTTGATGGTCAAAGGCTTTATTTATATAATTGTCTTCTGGTCTAAACCAACCATCCATCCATTATCCAACCCAATATATCCTAACTACAGGGTCACGAGGGTCTGCTGGAGCCAATCCCAGCCAACACAGGGCACAAGGCAGGAAACAAACCCTGGGCAGGGCACCAGCCCACCGCAGGGTCTAAACCATCAATTTTTAAAAATATATACTTTCTTTTGTACTATTCCTACATGATGAATTCTTATGATGAAATATTACACAGAAATTAAATTATTTTATTTATTTTATGCATGCACATTCTGTATGGACAGTTCCTAGTTATGTAACACTTTAGTTTCTTGACAGCCAAATATCTCATGAACAGAAATTTATTTGACCTTGAATAGGGTTGTTATTTTTGTAATTTTCACTGCTTTATTTCAAACATCATTAATAGTTTCCATAATGATTAGAATATTTGAGTCCTTCAGCATAGTAATAACTTTATAATGTGTAAATAAGAGCTGCAGTTGACTTGGTGACAGATGCACTAAGATTGTTTGATGTGAAAATACAAGGCTAGAGTGCAAGAAATTAGACAGGAGTCCCCGTGGACTATGATGTTTGCTGATGAAATTGTGATCTTTAGCGATAGTAGGGAGCAGGTTGAGGAGACCCTGGAGAGGTGGAGATATGCTTTAGAGAGAAGAATGAAGGTCAGTAGGAACAAGAGAGGATATGTGTGTATGAATGAGAGGGAGGTCATAGGAATGGTGAGGATACAAGGAGTAGAGTTGGCGAAGGTGGATGAGTTTAAATACTTGGATGAACAGTACAGAGTAATGAGGAGTGTGGAAGAGATGAAGAAGAGAGTGCAGGCAAGCTGGAGTGGGTGGAGAAGAGTGTCATGAGTGATTTGTGATGTACGGGTAACAGGAAGAATGAAAGAGAAGGTCTACAAGAGGGTAGTAAGAGCAGCTGTGTTTTATAAGTTGGAGACATTAGCACTGACTAACAAACAGGTGAAAGAGCTGGAGGTGGCAGAGTTAAAGATGCTAAGATTTGCTTTGGGTGTGACGAGGTTGGACAGGATTAGCAATGAATACATTAGAGGGTCAGCTCAGGTTGGATGGTTTGGAGACAAAGTCAGAGAGGCGAGATTGCGTTGGTTTAGACATGTGCAGAGGAGAGATGCTGGGTATATTGGGAAAAGTATTTAAGGAAGGGGCTGCCAGGTAAGAGGAGAACAGGAAGGCCTTAGAGAAGGTTTATGGAAGGAGAGAACATGAAGGTGATGGGTGTAATGGAGCAAGATGCAGAAGATAGGAAGATATGGAAAAAGATGATCCGCTGTGGCGACCCCTAATGGAAGCAGCCAAAAGAAGAAGAAGAAGTGTGAGAGTGCCTCATGTGTAGAATTTATCTGTTCACCCACAGGTGAAAGACATGTTCTCAAGGTCATAGGCAACATCATAATGGTTTGTGAATGTAGGTGGGGCCTCCAAATGAAAAGCATGCAATCCAGGGTTGGCTGCACTTGTTGCCGCCTGGAATGGAAAAAGTGAATTCAAAAATAACAATGAATGATAGATTATTCCAAAATCACATCTTATAGAAAATTATAGTTTTTTAACAAAATAAGTTATCTTTTCATTTAATTTTGTCTACTAATTTTTGAGGCTTCATTATTGTGTATGATTAAACTGCACTGCATTTGATTTCATTTTCTCTTTTTCTTCTGTTATATACTGTGCATGCATTAGTATAAAACTTGAATGACTGCATTTATATTTCAATATTTTACAGTGATGTTAATTGTGCAGTTGTCTTTATCTAGTACTGCTAAAAGTCATGGTGAACCTGTGCCTCATCTACCATCATCCTAGAAAGCGGCAAATATAATTGTAGTAGAATGCTAGTTCTCTCAAAAAGAAATAAACACTCCTCTAGATTTCCATCTCATTGTAAACATTTGAAATAAGTTTTTATTTTCTCATTATTTAAAGTGGCCTGCATTTTCGATTAGTTATTTGAAATGCAACTTCACGGCTTTTATTTTCTGTCTGTCATGCAGACACACCCAATTGCCAATGCAGCTTGAGGCGTTTGCATGGTGCTTCAGGCTCTGAAACAGGAGTAGCCCAGTTTGATCATACATTGTTTTATGTCATCAGGAAAGTATGACTATATTCTTATGGGTCAGTAGTAAAGAGGAATTAATTGACAGACTAATAGAAAAACAGAAAATATTGTTACATAAGCTAAAGCGAATACTACAAATCTTTCATTGTATAGTACAACATAAGCAAAGGAAAATGCAAGTAGGCCATAAAAGACATTACAAATAAAAATAAAGAAAGATAAAGTTTTTGAGAAGAATATTACATGATGACGGTTATATTGCAAAGCACTTTATGAAAAATACATATGACTGGGGATAATGTTAAGACAATTCTGTATTCAGCAATGAATTATACAGTGGCAAGGTGGTGAGCTTTATTGTCACATAGTGTCAGAAGAAAGAGTGTAAATCCTGGCCTAGGGCCTCGTTTATAAAGCTTGCGTATGCACAAAAAGATGCTCAATATGTGTGTACGCAACTTTCCACGTAAATGACAGGATTTGTAAAAGAAAACTAAAGATTGCATATATTAATGGCAACTCTGACCCATCCGTATACAACATCTCAGAGAAACTGGGAAATAACAACACCCTTGATCAAGTAGAAAAATGCAAGCAAACCAGCTAAATGATGACTAACATGCTAAATAATTCATATCACTGAGTTGCTATTTTAATGTGCATTGACGTGACAAGCATATGAAAGAAGATGATCCACTGTGGCAACCCCTAACGGGAGCAGCCAAAAGAAGAAGAAGAATTGACGTGACAAGCATATTATACCTCAAAAGTCATGAAATTAATGTATAGACCGCATTTTAGTTCTCTTTTGAACAGGGCCAATGCTAAGTATTTTCATTCAAGAACTTTTTAAAAATTTTTTTTACAAGATTATATCGGCTAATTGTAATCATTTCTCAGCGAATTGACCAACAGGTCAGGAATATCTCAACCAAGCTTTGCTCCGTCATGCCCACTGTGCTGAAATCTATTAACCGACCAGTGGGACGCTACATCCTGTTTTTGTATGGTGTGGGTGTAAATACATGACATGTTTTTGCCAGTGTCCAGTTCTCCTAACATAATTGAAGCGCTTGTCTGCACTCATATTGTAATAAGGCAGTCTAGTGAGAACAAAGCTGCTTTGGTTAACCTAAGTAGTTACATTTTATTAATTCACAAGCCATCTGTGACTCCAAGATATGGCTGAGAAACGGATTGTCTTCATGGCCTGTGTCAACCTATGATTCATTTATTGTGTGGAAAAGTAGGATTGACAGACATGATGTTGCTGTTCGTGGTGGCTGCTTTGTTCGTAAGGTAACTGTCTGAACCCCATAGTGTTTCATGCGGCCCACACTGTTCATTGTAAAAGCAATCATGTCATTACATGTGCCAGGTACCTGCTGAGACACTGGCAACTTACACCTTTCCCAAACCCTCAAAAAACAGAGGACAGGTGCAGTAATTGTCATGCATGATCTTGCACTCTCAGATATAAAGTGCACCTTAATACTCTTGAATGCAGGTGGTGAGGTCTCAGTGCATCAGGAGAAAGGCTGCTCTTTCAGAAAATGAAATTCTGTGACATTGTGATTGCATATGTATAAGGTTGATTAGCAAGCTCCATTTTTGGATGTTTCAGGACTGTTCGACGCATGCTCCTGTACGCATATTTACAAAGTCATTTTTGCCATATGCATTTTATTGTTTTTTCAGCATGTGCATATTTTCACACTTAAATCCACACAAAGTTTTATAAATGAGGCCCTTGGTCACTTACTATGTGAGGAACCGTCACTCATTTTAAAATGGTTACCTCAACCCGCTGTCCCTGCTTAAATTGTATGTGGCCCTCTTTTGTCCTGCTATCCACTTTACAGCTGTTTATGACCCTAGTCTCTCTCTTATGAGGAGTGTCAGATCAAGATCAGGAATCTTTATTGCCATTTGTACCTCACAGTGCATTGTAAATCTTAACCGTTTTTTCTGTCAGAATGGTTGACTAATGCTACACAAGCTATGTGAGTTGTACCCCCTGTGATCTCAACATGTTTGGAAGATGCTTTAAAATTTTCAACTAACATATTTCAGACGATAGGCCAGATTTCAAGTGATATGTAGTGTCAGGATTATGCTTAGGTAGAAAGTGCAGCTTTTGATTCCTATGGTAATATTACTTTGATCCTGTGATAATGATTTATTAACATTTTCTGTGTTTTGAAAAACTGAAAAGTGCCATGATGTGCTCAGCTAATAGAGATAAAAATACATAAGCCAGGTGTTTCATGTGTACCAGATGAGAGGGAAAGTTTGACTGCCTTATCCTTAGGCATTTTTCCAAAAGAGCTCACTCTCTAAGCTGCTGTCCCCTGGGGTTTATTACATGGGGTACAATACAGATATTGAGAAAGGTAGGAGGTTACAAGTTAGAGTTGTATAACTGGTTTTGACATTTATTCCTATCCCCCATTAGGAAAACAACCTAAGAAGGTTACTTGATGCCCTTCTTGTTAGGTGCATGTCAAAGGGGACCTGATAACACAATAAAACACCATAACAACTAATTCTCTTGCCGACGTATATCCTTCAGAAAAGGTATGGAAATTTGTTGAAACTCTCAGTGCATACATATGTCCTTCCTTTGACTCCTTTGCCCTGTGAATATAGGCCCTTTGTGTGTGTGTATATAAAATCATAACATTTTAAAATCCCACTTCTGATACTCAATCCCGTTCCCAAACTTGCTTGATACAATTCAGGGTTGCGGAGACTCAGCATTTTTAATAACAGCAATGGGCATGGAGCTGGATCCTGGAAAAGACACTAGTTCTCTCACACACCCACACGGAAAGATTTACAATCAGCCTTTACTGTTCTAAGAAAGGTTTTGGGGATGCATAAGGAATGCCAGATTACTTGGACAAGAAGCCAGGGAGGTATGGGGCATACATTCAGACTCCACACAGACAGCAGCCTGGTGCAGAATATGGATCCATGAAACATCAGTGCTATCCAACTCTGAGCACCATGTTGTTTTATAATATATTTTTACATGGTGGACATGGTGGTAAAAAGTACCCCAGTCTTTGTGCTAATGTCTTTTAAGGGTTTTAGTAACATTGCAAAAATGCATTGCGATGGACAGCTGGGTTCCATGACCGGACGGGAAGCCCCTGATACATTTTGTCCACATACTTTGGACAGCTTCCCGGGCCGACGATGATTCCCCAGCCTCCCACCTGGCTCCATGGGAGATGGAGTCTTCCACAGCCTGGTTGGGAGCTGGGATGGCTGCTAGTGGGTGCTGCCGGGGCTCAACGACCCAGATGGACGAATCATCAGCCCCACCTAGAGGTGCAATTGGAACCAGGTGGGCAAGCACCTGGAACACTTCCAGGTGGGCTATTAAACGGGCCAGTCTCCACCACTCGAGAGCCAGACTCGGGAGGACGAGGTTGCCTGGGAGGAGTGGTGGTGCAAGGAACAAAGGTTGTTGTGCTGACTGTTAAGTGCTTTTGGGACTGTGTTGGGCCTGTGGGGCACGGGGAAGGCATGTTTCACGGCTAAAGAATAAAATAAAAAGGCGGTGTGGTTAACACGTGCCTCTTCGTAGTCTGTGCCGGGTCGGGCACTATATAGCGCCTTTTACAGCATCTATTACTGTTTTACTCATGTGTAACAAGACCTTAGCAAAGGCTTTGTTTGGTGTTAATAACATTTATAAAGCACTAGCAGGAGAACCCAGCATTGCCCAGGAATCTATAACTGGTGAATTTCCCAAATGAACGAAACAGAACATAGAAATAGAACAAACAGTTTTCTGATTCACATTTTATTGTAATAGGTAATATAAGTGGTCATTCTAGAGCCTTTGGATACACTATATTTTTTGTTTTCACTTGTGGTGCGAAAATGAAGAATTGAGGATTGCCCACTGTAGAACATGCTACGTAGAGTTGTCTTTGTGAAAAGCATGGATTTTCCAAATTGATGCCTGGAACTTGCAGTTATTGCACTTGAGCTTTATTAATTGACATAGCAAAAGCCAAATGAACAGGAAATTGTAGTCGTTTGAAATCAAAGGGTAAATCATTTGGAATCAGAGGTATTCTTGGTATGAAAACATCTTCACGTCTTGCGGAACCTGTCATGATAGTTGCTTCAATAATTTTTGGACAGAGAGTCTTGACACAAAGGCAAGTCATATTACACAGTTTTGGAGGATTAAGATTGTGAAGTAGCATATAGGTGGTCTAGAAATTGTGCGGGGGAACTGGTGCTGGTTCCAAAGAATTCAGAAACTCTGTTGGAGTAGGGTCTATGACAGTGTTGATAGATTTGTAATTTGTAGGGCTGCCTCGAATCATCTGGTGGATGTGAATATTTATTTTGTTCACACTTTCATTCTTGGGAGCTAAAATAACGGACGTTGCCGATGGTAACTACAGGGAGAAGTGACATACAACCGCTGGTGCGTGTGGGGAAAATAGTTGGGGAAGGATGCTGTCTCTTTAAGACGTGTCTGTGTTCAAACGTGCTGCGATATAATGGATATTGGTGAATGAAATACAGCACTATCTGTGGGTGTGAGAGTGTGACCCGCGGAAACATGAGTGTGTGAGCCGGTCATGCGTACTGGGTCATTGGCGTTTTATATCCATACGGCAGTTCCCGTTCACTCGATTAAAGCAGTCAGCCTTCTCATACTTGGACACTTCCACGATCTCTTGGCAATTTAAAGAAACATGGGTAAAGAGTGATGGACAGGGGCCGAACGTGCCGCTAGATGGCGCCGCGGTGAACATCTTTTGCAACGTGCAGCCATCTTGTCAATGATAAGTACGGGGACGTGTAGCGAACATTGTGTCAGTGAAAAGGTAAACTGCCCTTCACCATGAACATTTTTCCCAACCAAACATACCCCATTACCTCCTCCTGGTCACAAAGGAGCCCCATGCCCAGTTTGGTGGCGATCGGATGCCCGGTGCAGATTTGTATGGTGGACAAACAAACATACATACATAAACACATACATAGACTAAGCTTTATATATTAGATCAGTAAAGTGGTTATTCATCTGTGAAATGTGGACTAGTAAAATAACTTCACTTGGGAATGACAAGAAGAGGTTTAAATGAGTCATATTTCTTTTGATATTGCATACTTCAGGGAATCCTTCATATTAATATATAATTTTATCAGTGTATCTAAGGCTCTTAATATGTCACAGTGCACAGAGATGAGTGATCTATATACTGAATGTTTATAAAATTAATTAAGATGAAAATAATCTTTTGTTAATGTCTTGTTACATAAGGGTAAATAAGTAATAGATGAATTTCTGCAGTACCTAAATTAAAGTATTGCCAGAGTCTTTTAATGTAATAAAAGACTGACAAAAGTTGTATTATATTTGAAAAGTTTTTTATTATGTAATTATTATTAGAGAATGTTATTAAAAATTGCTGCTGACCATTTTAAACGCTGTGCTGAAAATGGTCTCCACTGGTAACAAAGCAAAATTCTGTGTACTATCCCACTTTAATTATCTGAGCCCGCCTGTTGGGATAATTTCCAAGCTGACCTATGACGACTTCCTTCCATACATTGTGTAATGTTGACAACAACCTCTGATGCATCGATGGAAGAGTTTCTTGATTTCAGTGCATTGCTCACAATGCTAGTACAGTAATCACTCCTCGATCGCAGGGGTTGCGTTCCAGAACCCCCCACAAATAGATGAAAATCCACGAAGTAGAAACCATATGTTTGTATGGTTATTTTTATATATTTTAAGCCCTTATAAACTCTCCCACACTGTTAACATTATTAGAGCCCTCTAGACATGAAATAACACCCTTTAGTCAAAAGTTTAAACTGTGCTCCATGACAAGACAGGGATGACAGTTCTTTCTCACAATTAAAAGAATGCAAACATATCTTCTCTTCAAAGGAATGCGCGTCAGGAGCAGAGAATGTCAGAGAGAGAGAGAGGGAGAGTGTGACAGAAAAGCAAACAATCAAAAAATCAGTACGTGCTTTTGGGCTTTTAAGTATGCCGAAGCACCGTGATAAAGCGGCATTTTTTAGAGGAGCACCGTATCCTCTAGGCAAAGAGCCTCTGTGCAAACAGCCCCTCTGCTCACACCCCCTCCGTCAGGCTCAGAGAATGTCAGAGAGAGTGAGAGAGACAGAGAAAAACAAACAATCAAGCACCGCGCCGGAAGCATATCGTATATCATTGAGGAGTTATATTTAATATGTAATACGTGCTCTGATTGGGTAGCTTCTAAGCCATCCGCCAACAGCGTCCCTTGTATGAAATCAACTGGGCAAACAAACTGAGGAAGCATGTACCATAAATTAAAAGACACAGTGTCTGCAGAAATCTGCGAACCAGTGAAAAATCCGTGATATATATTTAGATATGCTTACATTTAAAATCCGTGATGGAGTGAAGCCGCGAAAGTCAAAGCTCGATATAGCGAGGGATCACTGTAGTATGCTACTTTTTACCTGGTTCCGATTATTCACACTAGGATATTGAATCCGCAAACATATCTTCGTGAGCTCTGGATTAACATGCAGCTCCTCAGTCAAAAAATGCCATTCCGATGAATACAGCACATCTTTTCTCCAGCACACACACACAGTATTAACAAAATAAAACACGTGTTTTACCTGACTATGTTGTCTGTTGCTAAAACCAGGGCAGGGTTACTTATAATGCACTGAGCTATTGTGTTTGTCCACTAACCTGGAATTGTTATTTAAATTCATTGCTATTTTGGCAACTATTGTCTTTTGTAACAATGTTAACCCTTCAACATACACAATAAAACTATATCTGGGACATTTACAATAAAATACAGTTTATTTTTGTATAGCCCAAAATCACACAGGAAGTGCTGCAATGGGCTTTAACAGGCCCTGCCTTTTGACAGCCCCCCAGCCTTGACTCTCTGAGAAGACAAGGAAAAACTCCCAATAAAAACCTTGTAGGGAAAAATGGAAGAAACCTCGGGAAAGGCAGTTCAAAGAGAGACCCCTTTCCAGGTAGGTTGGGCGTGCAGTGGGTGTCAAAAGTAGGGGGTCAATACAATATACAGAACAGAACAATTCCTTAAGACAGCATAATAATAAAAATTTTAGAATTACGGTTTAACAGTAGATGATATGACATAATTAGGTTTGGATATTTTTAGAGTCCTGGAGACCTCATCCATCTAGCTGCCTCCCCATTTGGCCATGCCACGGCTGAAACGTTGCTCCGATGAAAGGACCCTCTTTCCCATGATTCCTGTGATCCTCCATCAGGGATGACTTTACCATAGGCAGGCAAACAACTTGGCAGGTGGGCCGTGGCACCAATGGCCACATTTGAGTACCGAGAAAAGAAACAGAATAGGTGAGGGTTAGTATTCAAATATAATTATCATGTTACTTATGTCATAGTG
The DNA here is from genome assembly GCF_016835505.1 of Polypterus senegalus. NCBI lineage: Eukaryota > Metazoa > Chordata > Cladistia > Polypteriformes > Polypteridae > Polypterus > Polypterus senegalus. Next base: position 132,820,338 of record NC_053157.1, read on the forward strand.
CTAATGACTAACAACAGAGATGCAGTATGTACAGTTAATCAGCAGCTCTAGTCAGGATATGCTAAACTGAAGTAGTGAGTCTTCAGCCGGGATTTAAAGGCTGAGACCGAGGGGGCATCTCTTATGGAAGCAGGAAGACCATTCCATAGTTTAGGGGCCCTGTAACTAAAAGCTCGACCTCCCACTGTTATTTTATTAATCCTTGGAATCCTAAGCAGACCGGCATCTTGAGATCTTAATGTGCTCAGGTTTGTAAGTCATGATAAGTTCAGACAAGTAAGCCGGACCTTGGCCATTTAATGCTTTATATGTTAAAAGGAGGATTTTGAAATCTGCCCTGAACTTAACTGGGAGCCAGTGTAAAGATTTAAGAACTGGGGTTATGTGTTCATATTTTCTTGTTCTTGTAATAATTCTTGCAGTGGCATTTTGGATTAACTGGAGGCTGTATAGAGAACAGTTTGAACAGCCAGTGAACACCGCATTGCAGTAGTCAATCCTACTAGAGATAAATGCATGAATTAATTTCTCACAATCCTGTTTATTTAGAAAGCGCCTTAATTTCCTAATATTTTAAGATGGAAAAACATGTTTTGGACGACTTTGTAATATGCGCTTTAAATGACATGCTAGAGTCAAAGATTACACCTAGATTGCGGGCTGATTCAGTAAAATTAATTGGGATTCCAACTGAGTTAAATGACGACAAAATATTGCTGTGATCAGCGTCATTCCCTCCAACAATTAACATCTCTGTTTTATCTGTATTTAAAGACAAGTAGTTCTCATTCATCCATTCCTTTAATTCACTAACACAACTAATTAAAGACAACATCGGAGAAACTTCATTTGATTTAAATGAAAGGTATAACTTGGTGTCATCTGCATATGAGTGAAAATTAACATTATGTTTCCTAATGAGAGATCCCAGTGGAAGCATGTAAAGTGAAAACAGTAAAGGTCCCAGTACTGAGCCCTGCGGGACACCATATTGAACTTCTGTGTATAATGATGGAGTACTGTCAGCACATTTCTGTACATACTGGAATCGATTTGATAAATAAGAACTGAACCAAACGAGCACGGGGCCTGTAAGCCCAACATCGTTTTCTAGCCTGTGCAGTAAAATAGAATGGTCAATGGTGTCAAATGCTGCACTTAAGTCCAACAACATAATTACAGTGGAATTTCCTTCATCAGAGGATATCAGAATGTCATTTACAACCTTTGTTACAACATTTATTATTTTAATTTTACTACATACACAATATTTAGCAAGTTGTACTAAATATGACACAATTTATCTACTACATCTAAAGCAGTAAGGACACAATATTTCCCTACACTCTTAAAAATAATGGTTATTTAATAGCATTTTATGATTCTTTACTGGGTTATATGGGTCCTTGTAGAACCATTTCTTGACAAAGCACCATTTCATTCTGGGAACTTTGAAGAAGGTTTGTTACTCTTTGAAAAACCTTGTAATGTCCACCCATCCATCCATTTTCTTACCCGCTGAATCTGAATACAGGGTCACGGGGGTCTGCTGGAGCCAATCCCAGCCAACACAGGGCACAAGGCAGGAACCAATCCAGGGCAGGGTGCCAACCCACCACAGGACACACACAAACACACTCAGCACACACCAGGGCCAATTTAGAATCCCCAATCCACCTAACCTGCATGTCTGGATTGTGGGAGGAAACCGGAGTGCCCGGAGGAAACCCATGCAGACACAGGGAGAACATGCAAACTCCACCAGGGAGGACCCGGGAAGTGAACCCGGGTCTCCTAACTGTGAGGCAGCAGCGCTACCACTGCGCCACCGTGCCGCCCACCTTGTAATGTGTTGATGAAAAAACTCAATTCTTTAATGTAAGGTAGGCTACCTAGCAGGGCATTAACAGATTAAGAAAACCTGGCATTAGCCTGTGTTATTGTATGCAGCAAGATTCCTTTTAAAATCATTGGAATTTCACAAATCTGTTATGATGTGTTTGTGGTTGTTTACTGTGTGATGGATCAAAATAAATAAAGGTTCTTTCTGGCATCTTCACATAGATGGGTGTTTTGGTTAACCAATAATGGTTCCCCTAAGGCATCACCCTGAAGAATCACTGTGGCACTTTTATTTTTTAAGAGTGTGCTAGCAGTATCTCAAGTGCTGGTAAGTTCTATGCAAAGTGGCGTGCTGTAATACTGATGTTTCATTGAAACTCTTCTGTAAATGGCTCCTAAAATTGTCCAGCTAAAACACTAAAATCATTAGTAGAACAGACTGACAAACTCACTAATGTATATAACTTGCATTAAAAATACTATGCATTTGAATTATGTAATAAATGTAATAAATAGAGTATATTGAAATAAATGATTTACATCTAACAACATTTGATGAATTCATCATTTTGGCCTGGCGATGTTATTTGATGTGATATATACCAACTGATGCCTTTAAAAAAAAGTAATCTTAATAAAGTTAGAATGTCAGCAACTTTTAATTCTGCATGTTGAGATATCAAGAGCTTAAAGTATTGTTTAATTGCTAAATGAGTTACACTGTAAGGTTTCTCTTTTTACTGTAATTTTCTTTTTACATGTGTTTTACTTAGTTAAAAATTAATACAAAATAATAAATAAAAATGTTTAAAACTGACAGCATGTGAGTGTTAAGCAGTGTGGAGGATGGCCGGCTGTTTATCCCGGCCAATACCCCCAAGCCGCCAGGTGGAGCCCTCCTTGCAGCATGGAGGTCCCCAGAAGACCAGCAGGGCATCATGGACAATGGAGTTTTTATGCACCGCCCTGCTGGATGCCATGGGGCCACGAGAGGAGCTGCAGGGAGGACCGAAGAGTTCTTCGTGCCCTATGACCCGGAAGTTCGTCATAGGAAGAGCGACGGGCTTCCGGGTTGAAAAAAGGACTATTTACCCTGACCCGGAAGGAATAAGGACTTGTGGACTATTGGGCAGAAACACTTCCTGGTCAGGAGATATAAAAGGACTTTGGGAACTCGCAGACAATGAGCTGAGCTGGGTGGAAGGGTGGCAACGCGTCTGGGAGCTGGAGGATTGGTTTATTGTTTATTATTGAGTATTTGTGAATTATATGAGTATTGTGGAGAAGAGTGTGCTTTGTGCACTGTGGCGACAAAATAAAGTCAACTTGAGGACTTTTACCTGGTGTCTGGAGTCGTGGACAGGGGTTCAAGGGAGCGAGAGCGCCCCCCATCGTTCACAGTGGCGTAGCCGGCAGGATACTCTAGCGTCAGTTGCAGAGGACCTGAAACAAAAATTTCTGTGGATAACGAACCCCGAGAAGACTACGCCACTGTGAACGATGGGGGGCGCTCTCGCTCCCTTGAACCCCTGTCCACGACTCCAGACACCAGGTAAAAGTCCTCAAGTTGACTTTATTTTGTCGCCACAGTGCACAAAGCACACTCTTCTCCACAATACTCATATAATTCACAAATACTCAATAATAAACAATAAACCAATCCTCCAGCTCCCAGACGCATTGCCACCCTTCCACCCAGCTCAGCTTTGTCTGCAAGTTCTCAAAGTCCTTTTATATCTCCTGACCAGGAAGTGTTTCTGCCCAATAGTCCACAAGTCCTTATTCCTTCCGGGTCAGGGTAAATAGTCCTTTTTCAACCCGGAAGCTCCGCCTTCCTATGACGAACTTCCGGTCATAGGGCACGAAGAACTCTTCGGTCTTCCCTGCAGCTCTCTCGTGGCCCCATGGCATCCAGCAGGGCGGTGCATAAAAACTCCATTGTCCATGATGCCCTGCTGGTCTTCTGGGGACCTCCATGCTGCAAGGAGGGCTCTACCTGGCGGTTTGGGGTATTGGCCGGGATAAACAGCCGGCCATCCTCCACAGCAGATATTAAGCAAATTTAAAGTACACTGAAGAATTAGAAAACAGACATTGAAAGATTATGTTCCAAAGCTTACCTTACTCCCTACAATTGTAATTTCCAATAAACTCTTTGACTTTCACCCTTAAATATTTATGAGTGGTATTGAAGACTTTAATGGAGAGCATTGAACAATAATCTGAAATTAGCTAACTATATTTTCTTTTTACATATATTTTGCTTAGTTAAAAGTACAAATTAATAATGATTTTTTTATCATGACAGTAATAACTTTGCTTGAAATTACTGTATATTGTATTATAATTTACATATTACTTTATATTTGATATACAGTATAATATATATATATATAAATATATATATATATGATCTAGTGCTTATATTACATGTTTTAGCACCCTGTTAATTTTATAACACCCTTTAAAAGATTCAAAGGAAGCAATGATTAGGATGTGATGAATTTTTCTGTACAGCATTTTGTCTGTTAAAGTATCTTATTTTGGTAGCATTTATATTCTGTGAGCTGCAAATACAATCCTCTGCACCATTCCTGTCTCTAATGAGGCAGTTGAGCTCTGTCCTAGATAAGCAGACGCTTGAAACGGTTTGGGTCTCAAGAAAGATGTCTTTGATCTCCTTGTTCAGCTTTTTAAAGAAGGCAAATAAAAGGCAATCATAGATGTGCCGGAGTGGAGTCCACCTGTGTCACTAAGTGGCTTTGCTCCCGATGTCCAGAAACACGTCACACAAAGCTAGGAAGAGCACCTGGGGAAGAACAGTGAAATGGATTTGCTTTTGGTCTCCATAGTCAAAGCTCAATCATTATAAAAAAGTAAAACCTGCTAGTGCTGAAAGAATTTGCTGTCAACCTGGAATAACTAAATATAGACAAAACAGGGGTTTATAAAGTTTGTTTACTATAGCTTATACTCTTAACAAGTTTTATTCTTTGAAAATGCTGATTAATATTCACAAATCATATAAAAGCTTCAGGAAAAAAATATAAAGTTTTTTGACCCAAAATATATATGAGTCATGTGTTTAACAGTAATTATCACCATTAATTATTCTTCACTGATTTTGATGTGGGTGTTCTTTCATTCTGTTCCATTAATGAGAAGTATGTTTATCAAAGACTGAACGGATTTCACAGATTCATTGTTCACTGAACAAACAGCTAATCCTTTTCTAATTTACAGTTAAAGTATCTGCCTTTAGAGATGCTTTCTTTGTCTTACACATTTCTGGTTAATTAGACCCCTTACCCTCTTCTCAGCCTTCTCCTTTGTTCTCTTTCTCTTTAAATTTCTGCTCAGCAAAGGGCCAAGCTTTTAATGTCTCTTTCAAACTTTCAATCGTATGGCTGACCCTTGACTGTCCTTTTTTTGCACTGAGTGCTCTTCTTCAGCTTCTTTTAGTTCACAATTTAAAATTAATATTAAGTCTAAAACTGACAATGTGTGTGTTAAGTAGATATTAAGCAAATTTAAAATACATTTAAGAATAAAAAACAGACATTGGAAAAATATGTTCTGAAATTCGCCTTACTCTCTACTACATTAATTAACAAATCTTTGACTTGCACCCTTACTTTAAATATTTATGATTGGCACAGGAGACTTTAATGGAGAACATTGAACAATAAGTCTATATCTATATAAATTGCAATTAACTAATTTTCTTAGCTCCAGCGGTGATAAGATCTGATGCTCGACCATTTTATGAAAGTAATGTGGTAGGACTGAAAAAATGAACAACCGAATTGATCCTTTCATCTATCATCAGTTTTTTAAACGTATTTTTGCTGTTACAGGAGGTCTCACATGAAACTCAAGAGGCAAGTCTGGATGGAGTGCCAGTAAGCAGACACAGTTAGGTTTGTCAGTTAATTCAACATATAAGACATGGGAAGTGGAGGAGATATGAACAAGCTCACATGGTCAAGTTAAGAAGATGAGAACTTCACATACTGTATGTTACATCCCAGGAGCTATGAGGCAGTAAAGTAAAATGCTGTGATATGTTATTTGTATATACACATTTTTCCAGTACAAAGTAGAGCTTTTTTATACACTTTCAGTTTACAAACTCTTATTATTTATTGTGCTCCTAAACATTAGAAGAGCTTTGCTTACAACCGACAAGATAATAGTTTTACATTTTCTTTCTATTAAGTTATTATTAGCTACTAGCAAAATACCCGCGCTTCGCAGCGGAGAAGTAGTGTGTTAAAGAAGTTATGAAAAAGAAAAGGAAACATTTTAAAAATAACGTAACAAGATTGTCAATGTAATTGTTTTGTCACTGTTATGAGTGTTGCTGTCATATATATATATATATATATATATATATATATATACACACAGACACACACACATATAAACATTTATACATATATATATACATATACACATCTACATATATATACATATACCTGTATATACAAATATCAACATATATATACATATACATACAGATAAATATACATATATACACACACATACATATATATATATACACATACATACATACATACATATATATATACACATACATACATACATATATATACATACATATATATATATATATATATATATATATAGCAAAATACCCGCTCTTTGCAGTGGCGAAGTACTGCATTAAAATTTTTTTAAACTGAGGGAAAATATGCCAATAATTATTTGTTAAGCATCTCTTTGTATACCACATTGTGAGTTCGGCCCTCCGGTTGTAACATGACCATGCTGTGCGCTGAGCTTACTCTTGAACATGCAACTTACAGTTGGCCATGTGAACAGTAATCTTGTTTCAAATCTCACAGCTTGGATTGCTGCTGTCATAATCGTTTCATGTTTTGTTTCAAGTACGACCGTATTTGCAGGACTTGTGTTGAAGTGACATTCGGCATCTGTCAAGCGGTGTAAGCATACGACCGGTTTCATCAATAACTTCACATCCAGCTTTTGAGAGTTTAAACATTCATAAACATCAAAGTGTCCACTACTGAAATCGTCACCTGTCAATCTAAAATGTTTAAGAGGCATTGGCGGTTGTCGAAAGGTGTAAAATATTTGGCCATTTCGGTACACTTGAAAGCGACAACCGAACAATTCAGCGGCAGCCATCAACTCACATGCAGAACCATAGGTGAAGGGTTTAAGCATTTCACTCTTATAGTGCTGTGTAGTATAATTATCTCCTGTACCATCATCAGTCCACACCTTGAACCTGTCCCAGTCATTCAATACATAAGACACAATGTTCCTCCGGATATCAAGAGTGAGCCTGATATGGCCGTGCAATATGTAACAAAGAGAATGGAAAAGGTAGGTGCCATCTCCAGGCATGGAAACCACTCGTTAAGTGACAGTTCTTTAATCAATGGTGATCACCTCAATAGACATGGTAATGGGGGTACGGTTGGAATGATAAAGGAAATGGGTACCTGAGCAATGTAAAGTAAGTCTAAAATACCTACACAATAACTATAATCGTAATAAACGAACAATAAAACAGCGGAGAAGCCGTGGATTAAATAAAAAGGCTGTAGTTATCAGTAGGGAGACATGAATCCCGTGGCGAAGCAAGGAAGGGAATGTACAGACAGGAGCGACAGACGGCCTTATATAGGCAGGCAGCCAACAACGTGGGAGGCGTTGGGATGGGGGACCCAACACCGCCTCTCACGGTGACCGAGCTGCAGGCTATGGATGTATATATGTGCGTAAGTAAGATTCAGTTAGCGTTGGTGTAATGGAAGGATTTTTCTAAAGAGAGGGGGGGGATCAAGAGAGCAGATGGGCGTTGGTCGCTCAGCGCAAAAACTAGCTTCAAGAAGGAAAAGTACTGGGAATATGGCCAGAGGGTTATGCTGACTTGTTTTTCACTGCGAGGGCTTCACTATTTTGTGTGCCTTTTGGTACCAGACGCCGTCTCCGTCAGGATAAAGGGGCATGCTGACTTGTTTTTCACTTCAAGGGGCTTCACTACGCAATTCTTATTTTTGTGTGCCTCCTGGTACCAGGTGTCGTCATCATCAGGACCAAGTGCAAAACAACACCGCGTCCCGTGGAAAGGTGTGTGTGCTGAAACTAATCACTTCTGTATACACTGCTTACACGTAAGCCGCTTTGGGCAAGGACGCTCAATTAGTATATAAGGAAGGTTCCGCCTCAGTTTCTTTGGAGGCTCAACCGTGGGGACAGCGCGCACCGCCCGGTAAATGAAAGGCTAAAAGGGTTGATCCTTTGACAAGACTGATAAGCGGGCCCCCTCAGTCTACTGGTCTGGGATGATGGCTCTGGGTCTTTTGATGTATGTTACTGTATGTATGTATGTTATTGTAAGTATAAGTTTGTCTCTTTATTTCTATAACCCATTCATATGTATTTAAATGTTATAATTGATTAAGTAAACAAAATAGAAGTATTGGACCTCTTCTCTCTGATTCTTTGCCTACTTATGTTCTAATCCCTTGAACCATTTTCCCATAACAAAACATTTTGGCGTCACTTGCAGGATTTTGGGGAATCTGGTAAAATATTGAACTATTGAGTGAGGCAAAAAGAAATCAGAGATGTCTAAGAAAAAGGATAAAAACCCTGGCACGGTTCCTTTACCTCTTCCCAGCTGGGAGGAAACGGTATGGGAAGACTGCGCTAGAGAATTGAGACATGGGGGGGGATTAGCACAATATTGGCAAAGTTTAGGCCCCCCAACACCAGTGAATGTACGAGCTGCACTTAAGAAATGTCAAGTGTCTGCAAAAGAACCCATAACGGGCTTGCAGACGCGGGGGTGGGTTTTACTAACGGCAGTTAGATGTCTGGACAGCTTGGTAGACTAAAAAGGGAGATTAAGAAAATGCAAATGGAAAAATTTGCGAGCAGCTAGCAGTACACGTAGCAATGTATAAAGAGAATGCCATATAGAATAAGCAACGATCGCTCAGTGTTATAGTGTGTGGTGGCGCAGTAGTTAGCACTTATGCCATGATTCGAGTTTATTTGTGATTTATGTTGAAGCTTACATGTTGTTTGTTTTGAGTTAATATTCTCAATGACAGTTTAGTCTTTTTGACGAGAGTGCCGTCTTGCTGTAGTATCGAACCGCGTGATTTCTTGATAGTTGGATTTGCCCTAATTGGCGCAGGAATGGATCGCCACGGAAGCAATTCCTCGTTGTCACCGAGTCATTTCGCCAATGGAGTCTCCTTGATCTAGAAACCAGCGCCGTTTCGAGCTGAGTAGAATCGTGTTAGAGTTAACATCCGTTAACGTCATGAGAGGCTGTTTTATATTATAGTCTGATAAGTAAAGCAGCCTTCAGAAAAATGTAGGAGGATAGCACCAAAAAGAATAACAAGCGTTGAGAAGAATATAATGCGCGAAAAAGAAAAAGTGCACTGTATTTAACATCAAAGGTACCTGGCGTCGCTAATGTTTGTGTATATGAATATGTCTGTGCTGAACTTATTCAATGTGTGTGCCTGTATACTATGTGTATGCCTGAGCATTAATTGTTCTCTGTGTGTGTGTAAATATGTTTGTGCTAAAAATGTGTGAGCGTGCCTGTTGTTTGTTCTGTGGGTGCGTACGTGTGTTTGGGAGTAAGAAAGCAAAAACATGGAGACTTCTGGGTAATGTAGTTCAACTATGATTTGCTGAAGCTGCCGTGTGCATATAAACGTCCAGAGCTCTGAGTAAATATGGGTTAAAATAAATGTGAGTATGAGTAACATTTGATAAAATGAAGAATGCAATCACTTTAGTAATAAGTGATAATAAGTAACAAAACTGAGGTAAAGTTGAATGTGTTAAAACAATGGTTTTGGGTGATTTTGTGTATGTTATATAGTGTATTAGAGGGATCCCTATGTGTGTGTATGTTAAATAGGTTTCAGTGTGCTTAAAAGAATGTGTAAAAATATGTGTTGTTTGCAAGAATTAAATAATTGGTATTATTGTGAATGTAAATGTTGAGATTAAAAGAGCTCTTAATTCTAAATTAAAAAAAAGATTTGAACAGGTGGTGTAAAAAGGTCTCCAGATTAAGCATATTATATGAGCACCCCTTTTATTTGAGTACTGGCCAGACTCTGATAAAAGGGAGGATTTTAATTAAAATGAGTAAATTCCGATTGAAGGAGACATTCTTTTACCAAAATGAAGCAGGTTATTGGTAATACTCCTTTCAAAGCCTATGTTGATTAGTGCTGCTTAGAAAGCAAAATTTACTGTATATTGGAGTGGCAGAGCACAAGGAAAGCTGCTATAATGTGAGGGTTACTTGTATGTGGTAATGAAGGTAAGTGTAAGTGACAATATGGTGTGCATTTGTTTGGTGATGGTCAAATGCGACAATGGGTATGAAGAATGGCATGTGGCAGTATAAAAACAGCCAATGCCAAACTGTAAGTGAAAGAAAGGGAATAAGGAGGGTTAACTAAGAGGAAAACAGACTGCTCTTTGGAGTCAACATTCTGAAAGACGTGTAATAAAACATCTGGAAGATAACAATGAAAGAATGTGCAAGATCAACTGTCTTTGACAGAAGGTTATGGGGAAAAGAAAATCAGTGTATATAATTGAAGTAGATTTGAAGTATTTTCTTAGTTTACCTGATAAACAAGTGGGTTCTTCATTCTAAATATGGGTAGAAATGTGCAAATTTCTTAGAGGGCTTTATAGTAAATAAAGACACATTTTGCATTATAGGGCATTTTGATATATTGATTTCTTTCCTCATTTCCTTTGTGTGTAATATTGACATGTTTGTGTGAAATACAGTGGAATACTGGGATCACAACAAAACTAATGGAAGGCTCACTTTTATACATGTATAGAAACTTTAAAATGAACACCTTGTGTAAAAAGAAAAATGTTTTAGGACTTTGCATAACTGAACAATGGTTTGTGATTAGATACATGGGGAAGAAGTGTGGAGCCTAACCTTTTGTTATTCAATGTCACCAAGGAAAAGATTGAGAATTTTCCTGGCTAGATTGTGGATTTCTTTCTTGACTCTGCTTGATATGTTATGTTTAATTTTGTTTAAATTTTACATTTTGAAACCAGTTTAAATCTTGGAACAAATGCAGATAATTTGAATATTATGTCAATATTATTGGGACCAATTTTTGTAATGATTTATTATTGAGTACTTTTCCTTTTGTAATACATTGATTGACTTTATTTTAATAATGACTTGGGACATGTTTTTTAATTGAGTGGAAATTGCAACCGCAGCCAAACTGGAAACAGCTATAAAGGAGGACTTGAACTTTGTGCTTATCAATCTAAATTTTTACTCTGACTGTTTAAAGACAAATTGACTCAGACAAGCACAGACTGGATTGAACTGACCGTTTGTTTCACTGCTAGCAATATTTTTAATAGGGGTACCCCCAACAAAACAGATCTGACATCTTATGACATATTGTTTTTTGGATCCATAAGTAGCTACCGATGAAGAATTAATATGCTGACTATTTAAATGAGCGTTTTTAAGTCTTTACGTCTGCAGGTGAAAGCTGTTTTTTTTCCTAGTGCATCGTAGATGACAGCATTTGAAGTTGAACCAGAGATTGGGCTGTGATAAAGGTCTGCAGATAAACTAATTATCTGACTCCAAGGAGAACCCAGCCATACCAAAGAGGGAATCAAGTCATGAATCAGGCCATCGATCAGCTGACTACTGGACAACGCACCTTGATTCCAGTTCCAGACATCATGGATACCTGCTGCCAAGAGCTCAACTATGTTGGTGATGTTTGAGCCCAAAAGATCATCGTGGATTCCGAATCATAGATGACATCTGCCTACTTGGGTCCTTTTTGCTTGGGATGTTGGACCCCAACACCTGCTTTGGTCCTTATTAGAGAAGAAAATCTGTCACACTTTTACTCTGCAGGGCTCAATGTTCTTGCTGGAGCCTGCTTTGACTGTCCACTTGTTTGACAAATGGCAACATCTTTTGGGTTAAAAGTATTTGAACTGTGAAAGATATAGAAGGAAAGCTAATTATTTGTAGACAAAGTAGAATATAGGGATTCCCAAATAATATGTATTTAATGAATGTTTGTATTAATGGGAATACTATATAATTTGTATTTTTAGATAAATGTTTTGATATGCCTTCTGATATTTTGTATGAGATAATAAGTCACCTTTAAGGACCAATGATTTGGTTATTTGTAAAGTTAATCAGAATTGAATCTAATCTAACATAAGGGATCTATTAGAGATTGTTAAGTGATTGTCATTGAAGGGACAATGCACTATTACTAGTCAGGGTCAGTCCAGTTTAGATATTTAGGTTATTGATTGTAGTGTTATAGCAAATAATGTAGAGCTTTACATTTAGGTACATTTAATTAATTGAAAAGAATAATAGTAAGCATATGGGATGACACACATGACTAGTATTTTGGGGATAAGGGACACATACTATAGGTCAGGACATCTATAGCTTTTAGAAGAGGATAAAACAGTTTAGGCTAGCATGTTGATGGTGATACAGGTCAAATGATTAACATCATGGCTTGATGAGTGTATATGTTATGGAAATCAGTGAAATGAAGTAATAATTTGGCCCATAGGAGATGGAGTGTCCTATACATACAGAGTGTGAGGTCCGTGAATTAAAAAGCCCAAATGAAGTTTGAAGATCTCTGAAGATATGAATAAGCTTGGGTACAACCCTTGAAATTGAAATTGAAATTGAAATAAATGTGACCTCAAAAATGACCCAGTGATTTGCATTTTGGAAGTAGTGCTGACATCTTCCGAAGGGAGGATTGACACCTACTGTCCACAAGATGGCTGAATTAATGTGATAAAGGTGGCTCAAGGTTGAGACCACAGCTGGGTGTATATTTGGGCAATTTTATGAATGAGTGTATTAAGATGTGAGCATGGTGAGGTGTGTAAGGACTTTATCTCCGATTATCATTGTGCACAGCGGTGGCAACCTAAAACTGAGAACTTTTGAGTTATTTAAGATAAATATTTATGCCATCTGTATCATCACCAATAATATTAATTAGTATTAACTTTATTTGAACCTGGGTATTATGGGGGTTCATGTTAGTGAAGCAGAAATTACTCTCTTAATAGTACGTTGTTGCTTATTACTAGTTTCCTAATTAGTTATTGCTAGAATTGCTGTCAAACAGGTGTGCATCCAATTTCTTGAACCATGGACACCTTCAGTTAAAGATTTTTATTCTTTTCTTGATGACAATGTGGATGATGAAATACCAAATCAGAAGAAACTCCTTGGGTGAAGTGCTAGTAACCGCTCCCCAGGGAGGTGACCCTCTACGGTGCGCAAAGTACCTGGGTTGAAGAAAAATTGTAATTTCACTGGAAAAATATTTCTCCAAGCGAAGAAAAAGCATTTATTATTCACTATTTTTGTGTGCCTTTTGGTACCAGACGCCGTCTCCGTCAGGATAAAGGGGCATGCTGACTTGTTTTTCACTTCAAGGGGCTTCACTACGCAATTCTTATTTTTGTGTGCCTCCTGGTACCAGGTGTCGTCATCATCAGGACCAAGTGCAAAACAACACCGCGTCCCGTGGAAAGGTGTGTGTGCTGAAACCAATCACTTCTGTATACACTGCTTACACGTAAGCCGCTTTGGGCAAGGACGCTCAATTAGTATATAAGGGAAGGTTCCGCCCTCAGTTTCTTTGGAGGCTCAACCGTGGGGACAGCGCGCACCGCCCGGTAAATGAAAGGCTAAAAGGGTTGATCCTTTGACAAGACTGACAAGCGGGCCCCCTCAGTCTACTGGTCTGGGATGATGGCTCTGGGTCTTTTGATGTATGTTACTGTATGTATGTATGTTATTGTAAGTATAAGTTTGTCTCTTTGTCTATAACCCATTCATATGTCAAGACTGATAAGCGGGCCCCCTCAGTCTACTGGTCTGGGATGATGGCTCTGGGTCTTTTGATGTATGTTACTGTATGTATGTATGTTATTGTAAGTATAAGTTTGTCTCTTTATTTCTATAACCCATTCATATGTATTTAAATGTTATAATTGATTAAGTAAACAAAATAGAAGTATTGGACCTCTTCTCTCTGATTCTTTGCCTACTTATGTTCTAATCCCTTGAACCATTTTCCCATAACAAAACAGTTGGGAACCCGTGTACCAAATTTCTTGAAGATGGGCCCATAAGTAACAAAGACTGTTGAAAAGTTCAATATTGGCGGCTGACAGTGGCATCATATCACAGAAATAAGTATGTACATTGGTTTCGGTTAGTGCAGGGAAGCCGCCTACCAAATTTTGTGAAGATGGGGCCATAAATAAGAAAGTTCAACATGGCGGACGTTGTTGACCGTTATGACCATTACGCGTAGAATTTCGAAATGAAACCTGCTTAACTTTTGTAAGTAAGCTGTAAGGAATGAACCTGCCAAATTTCAGCCTTCCACCCACACGGGAAGTTGGAGAATTAGTGATGAGTGAGTGAGTGAGTCAGTGAGGGCTTTGCTCAGGTAGCCTGTGGCATTTAAACGATGCCCAATTGGCACTAAGGGGCCTAAAGTGTGCCAAGAAAACATCCCCCACACCATTACACCACCACCACCAGCCTGCACAGTGGTAACAAGGCATGATGGATCCATGTTCTCATTCTGTTTACACCAAATTCTGACTCTGCCATACCATTCAACAGAAATCGAGACTCATCAGACCAGGCAACATTTTTCCAGTCTTCAACTGTCCAATTTTGGTGAGCTTGTGCAAATTGTAGCCTCTTTTTCCTATTTGTAGTGGGGATGAGTGGTACCTGGTGGGGTCTTCTGCTGTTGTAGCCCATTCGCCTCAAGGTTGTGCGTGTTGTGGCTTCACAAATGCTTTGCTGCATACCTCGGTTGTAACGAGTGGTTATTTCAGTCAAAGTTGCTCTTCTATCAGCTTGAATCAGTCGGCCCATTCTCCTCTGACCTCTAGCATCAACAAGGCATTTTCCTCCACAGGACTGCCGCATACTGGATGTTTTTCCCTTTTCACACCATTCTTTGTAAACCCTAGAAATGGTTGTGCGTGAAAATCCCAGTAACTGAGCAGATTGTGAAAAACTCAGACCGGCCCGTCTGGCACCAACAACCATGCCACGCTCAAAATTGCTTAAATCACCTTTCTTTCCCATTCTGACATTCAGTTTGGAGTTCAGGAGATTGTCTTGACCAGGACCACACCCCTAAATGCATTGAAGCAACTGCCATGTGATTGGTTGATTAGATAATTGCATTAATGAGAAATTGAACAGGTGTTCCTAATAATCCTTTAGGTGAGTGTATATACATATATATACAGGTACACATATACATATCTACATATATACTGTATATACACATATACAGTATATACAAATCTACATATATATATTAGGGGTGGGACTCAATTAAAAAAATTAATCCGATTAATTAGAGGCTGTGTAATAATTAATCTTGATTAATCATATGTAATCGCACACGTAAATTTGCCCCAAAGCGCAAATACTTTTTTTAATTTAAAAAGGTTTAGTGGACGACAGAATGAAATAATAAACATTGGACATGAATATTGTAAACTCAAGCTCTTTTAATTTCTGAAAAAAAAATGCTTTTAAACTGCATTTGAATTCAAAACAGAAACATAAATATCATCCCTGGTTAAAATTGGGCAGACTTAAAAATAAAGTGGTAGTTTAAGTACTTTAAGTACATTTTCAGAATGGTATTGTCTTTAAATAATAATAACCAAAAATTCAACATAAAGTGCAGTTTTTCTTCTTAAAAAAATAAGTCAGAAACATAAAAGGTAATTTGACCAACTTAATCTTTAAACTCTGAGTAAAATTAGCCAAAATTATTTTGTACATTAGGCTAAAACAGTGTGATCATTAAACATTTTGTAATTAGATGTAATTAGAATTACTAACGGTCACGGAAGTCCAATGATCCCCAGTAAGAGCCACAAAGTCCGCTTTCTGTAATGCATCTAATTTTGCTTGCTTTTCAGTGTGCACAAAACCATGCTTTTATCAAGGCTTCGCTCGGGTAGTTTTTTGAATTGAAATTTTCCTCTGATCAGTCGTAGGAACGAAGGCACTAAATTACAAACGTCAGCAGCAGCCTGTCTATGAACTTAATTTAAACTTTAGGTTTACACCGTGCTTTGTTTCCGAAGTAGCAGCACTCATGAATATGGTTGTATATGTCAGCTGCTTACTTCTTATTGTTTCGCTGCCTTCTCAATTATATAATGCATGTTTTGTTCGGCGATTTTTTGAGCTCTTCCTGGTTTTCTACATACTGCGTTGATAGTCAGTTCACGTGATTACATGGACGTGATGATGTCACACGAAACTCCGCCCCCCCACGGACATCCAGCTCAACTCCATTACAGTATATAGAGAAAAATAGCTTCCAATACCAAATTTCTTGAAGATGGGCCCATAAGTAACAAAGACTGTTGAAAAGTTCAATATGGCGGCCGACAGTGGCATCATACCACCGAAATAAGTACGTACATTGGTTTCGGTTAGTGCAGGGAAGCCGCCTACCAAATTTCGAGAAGATGGGCCATAAATAAGAAAGTTCAACATGGCGGACGTTGTTGACCGTTATAACCATTACGCATAGAATTTCGAAATGAAACTTGTTTAACTTTTGTAAGTAAGCTGTAAGGAATGAGCCTGCCAAATTTCAGCCTTCTACCTACACGGGAAGTTGGAGAATTAGTGATGAGTGAGTGAGTGAGTATTTGAGTGAGTGAGGGCTTTGCCTTTTATTAGTATAGATACCTATCTACATCATATATACACACACATACGTACATACACACACACAAATTGTATATATGTGTGTGTGTGTGTGTATGTACAGTATGTATGTGTGTGTATATGGTAAAGAATAAACACAGAACACAGCGTAAAGAGTTGGGGTTTACGGCCCCGTATACTGTAAACAAAGAAAACCAAGGTCAAGGTTACAAACAAAAATATTGTTCATGCGCGCGACACCTTCACATGCGCCGGCGGCCATTTTTATATAGGAGGAGCCGGAAGTGGAGGAATGCTGGGAAGGAGGCGTGAGGGATGACGGGATTCGTGACGTCAGGGAAGATGGCGGAGGAAGGGCGGAAGTGGAGGTGGTGCGGTCAGGTTATGATGGCGGAGCGTCTTTTTTCCTGAAAGAGAGAGCAGAAAGGTTAGTCCCCCGCCATTCCCTACCGACAAACGTCCTTCGAAGCGATTTCGGGTCCGCCCGCGGCCTTCTACTCACGCATGCGTGACAATATATAATGTAGATAGGTGTGTGTGTGTGTGTATATATATATATATTGTGGAGGATGGCCGGTCGTTTATCCCGGCCAATACCCCCAAGCCGCCAGGTGGAGCCCTCCTTGCAGCATGGAGGTCCCCAGAAGACCTGCATGGCATCATGGACAATGGAGTTTTTATGCACCACCCTGCTGGGTGCCATGGGGGCCACGAGAGGGAGCTGCAGGGAGGACCGAAGAATTCTTTGTGCCCTATGACCCAGAAGTTCGTCATAGGAAGAGCGACGGGCTTCCGGGTAAAAAAAAAGTACTATTTACTCTGACCCGGAAGGAATAAGGACTTGTGGACTGTTGGCTAGGAACACTTCCGGGTCAGGGAGTATAAAAGGACTTTGGGAGCTCCCAGATAGCAAGCTGAGCTGGGTGGAAGGGTGGCAACGCGTCTGGGAGCTGGAGGATTGGTTTATTATTGTAGTTATTGTTATTATACGTATGAGTATTGTGGTGGAGAGTATGCTTTGTGTACTGTGGCAACAAAATAAAGTCAACAATTGGACTTTTACCTGGTGTTTGGAGTCGTGGACAGAGGTTCAAGGGAGCGAGAGTGCCCCCTATCTACCACTATATATATATATATATATATATATATATATATATATATATATACACATACATACATACACACAGGTATATATATGTGTATATATATATATGTGTCTATATGTGTGTGTGTATAGCTTTGGTCACTGAGTGCAAGGGAAAAATAATAAAATGTAGTCTATAAGTTATTAAACAGTAAAACATTAACGTTTTAAGAAGTAAAGCTACATTGAGCATTACTGGAGTGGTTTCGGGTAAACTACATTTTAAAGACGGTGTAACACAACAGGTAAGTAGTACTAACAGCAGCTAAAATGTATATGGATGATCTCTCGGTAGTAGATCCCTTTTGAAAGGCGCTACACGACGGCTGTGGTATAGAAATTACATTTTCTATGTGAACATCCAAATTTCTGCCTGTGGTAATGTGCCTTACCGGCATTACCAGCAATTAAAAGAAAATCATTTTTGTGTCCTCTGCAGTGTTAAGAGAGAAAGGCTTTGGTTGGGGATAAAAGGCAAAAAGTGTAAAGAAAGGAAACTTGTCTTTTTCTTTAATATAGTGTAAAGAGAGGTCTTCACTGACGATATGAGCGTCGCGGTGGGTCTCGTGTAGACTGGAGAGACGTGTGCCTTACCGGCATTACCAGCAATTAAAGGAAAATCATTTTTGTGTCCTCTGCAGTGTTAAGAGAGAAAGGCTTTGGTTGGGGATAAAAGGAAAAAAGGTGTAAAGAAAGGAAACTTGCCTTTTTCTTTAATATAGTGTAGAGAGAGGTCTTCGCTGACGATATGAGCGTCGTGGTGGGTCTTGTGTAGACTGGAGAGACAGCCCTGCCATTAACTATCCGGGATGGCACTGTTGGTCCTCCACTCCTGTGTGTGTCTTCATAATCCGACCTGACAACCTCATAATCGTATACGTGTAAAAGAAAGTGCAAAGCGCCTTAATATTAGTTTGCTGCGGTCTAGAAATGAGATCCCATGTTTACAATTGTCTGGGCTATAGCTCATGGGAAGGGGGAAAAAAATTAAAAGTGTTTACTTTCACTTAAGGCAGAAGCGCAGTCAGCGTCTCAAAGGCCGGCACAGCTACACACACGTTCGCCGGCAGCCCAATTTTTGCAGTGCAGGAAACGCCACTTTTTGCAGACACGTTCACGTGAGCAAAACTCTCCACGCTCTTTAGAGGTCTTGCTTTCTCTGCGTTCATAGTCAGTTCACGTGAGCCGCTCGGAGTACATGCATCGAAGCCTCTGAGCTGTGCCTGTGCTATCTCATGCGATTTTGCGATGTCCACGGCGTTATTTAATGTTAGCTAAGACCCAGGACTTAAAATTTTCTCGCTACAGCAATTTTAACTCTGTTACAAAGTGATCCAAAGTCTTGTTTATATCTCGTGTCTTCTCATTAAACTTGTATCTCGCGAATAAAGCATTCAGCGTTTTTCTTCAGCGCTCTTTGGGGGCCCTTCCTTCTTTTCTACGTACTGCGGTCACAGTCAATTCACGTGATTACGTGGGAGGCGTGATGATGTCACACGCAGCTCTGCCCCCCACGGCCATCGGGCTAACGTCCATTACAGTATATGGAGAAAAATAGGTTCCAGTTATGACCATTACATGTAGAATTTCGAAGCCCAACTTTTGTAAGAAAGCTGTAAGGAATTAGCCTGCCAAATTTCAGCCTTCTACCTACACGGGAAGTTGGAAAATTAGTGATGAGTCAGTGAGTGAGTCAGTGAGTCAGTGAGGGCTTTGCCTTTTATTAGTATAGATTAACAATCAGGTTATCTCTATTGATAAATTTTTCCTTATTTAATTTATTAACTCACAATCAGTCCAGAAATAAATATAGCATTGGTTGTATAGTTTCATTAGAACAACCTTTCATCAGAACCCAGCTTGTCTCTCCTATGGATTTCACTGATTTCTTAGACTTCTTGCTGCCCAGCTTCTGAGTTCATCCTGCAGATTTTTAATGAACTCACAGTGAAAAAAAAACAGTTTGCAGAGCAGAATTTGGTCTCTTTGATGTGCTGTTTTGATATAGACTCTATGCCAGGTTAGGTTGTAAAATGTGAACATTTATTTCCCTTAACAAATCCAAATACAAATTATGAGCAGTTCCTTCAACAGACTTATTCATAAGCATATGTAGTGCAAACTGCTTGCAATTTTCAAAATAACAGAAAAATATTTAGATACCAGATATACATTGAATGTAACCTTATAGACAACAAGAGTATTTATATATCACATTGGGAACAATTTCAATCTTAGCATGAAGTTACAACTAAAAATGAAAACCTGCAGTCACTATGGGCTTTCAAAACATTTGATGACTTTTTTGCACTATATAAGAATAAGAATTGTGTTTTAAATTTTAGGAAATTTATGTCATAATACCTTTTCTATAAGTTTTGCAGCAGTATTGTAATCACCCAATTCCTGGCTCCACAATTTAGAATTGAAGTTTGGATGAAGTACATAATGAGTTTACATCTTGTTAATTTACGTTGATTTCCTCCAGAGTCTTTTGGATTGTTTAGTTTTCTAGATATATGATTATTTGAAATAATCTTATAGCTTTTTTAAGTAGAACAAATTTGGGTAATCTGTGACCCAAAGCTTGTTTGAGACATGCATGAACAGAGTATCTTGCGGTGGGCTGGCACCCTGCCCAGGGTTTGTTTCCTGCCTTGCACCCTGCGTTGGCTGGGATTGGCTCCAGCAGACTCCCGTGACCCTGTAGTTACGATATAGCAGGTTGAATGATGGAAGGATGGATGAATAGATGAATCTGCTATTGATTTTGTCCACCCATGGTTTCTGGTTTGGGTAAGTCTTGATGATGACTTTTGGTGCTATTTCGTTTAGGAGATAGACAATGTAACAAGTTACAGTTTCCATAAACATATTGCTGTCATCATTAGAGATGCACCTGAGCATTTTCCAGTCAGTAATGTGCATTGTGTCCTGGCCTCTGATTGGTGTGCCCAACACACAATGTCTCTCATGACTGGAACTTCCCACTTTAACTTTTATTTGTATCTTGGCATTAGAAAGATACTGGCATGCTATGATTTGCTCAATTGAGGCAGTATCTGTGCTTTATAGTCATCTTTATACGGAATATACCAGACATCCATTGATCTGTCCCCTCCAGTAGAACATTTAATGTGCAGATAAAAGTTCGAAATTAAATTTTTGAGACTATCTTTGTCAAAATTACCAGCCCTGATGAAAACAGCATCCAGGTGGTCATTCTGGTGGCCATTGAGTGTTCTCTTTGGGCAGTGCCAGTTTCTGCTTGAGGTTAATTATACACAGCCCTGACAATGACTGAAGTAAACTCTTGGGGAAGATAAAATAGTCTGCACTTAATTGTCATGAGTTCCTTATTGGTGAGCATTGTTGTTGTTGACCATGAGTCATACACCTCCACCTTTTGATCTGCCAGAATCCTGTGTGTGTATACGATAAATGGAGAGTTATTCATCAGGTCGAATCACATGATCCAGTACTAGTCAGCCATGTCTGTTTGAGACAAAAGATGTCTCTATTGACTGGGCATTTGCACACAGGGCAGTGGTGGATGGGTGGATTCATGCCCTCAGGCTATTTCGCACTCTGGCATATTTCTCTCAGTGTTTGTTTTTCAGTGACTCTACTGTTGTTGTCACCATTGTTTTAAAGGATCTCACTTGGCCAAGCTAAATCAGTGAAAATAAGGTCAGAAAGCTGATGAGTGACCCACGATCCTATGTTTACGAGTGTCTGGTAATCATAATTCGTGAAACCCAAAGTAATTGGTGTAAAAAGATAAAAAAAATACAGCTGATGGAATGTCAGTTCAAACTGCTGCTGACTCAGCACTAGTGTCAACACCAGTTGACCAGCTGTTTTTTTCCAATTTCTTTATTCACTATTATGAGTAAACTATGCCTTTCGATAGCATCACTTCATTAACAAGGAAAACTATTAGAACATTTAGCTTATATATTTTTAGAATTAACAGATTAGCACTATCATTCTAGATTTGAAATGGGAACCACTGTCCGCACAACCTGAAATTTTAACATGCCCTCTGTAATATAATGTTAAATCAATGGACTTCATCTATTTTTACAGTTTTCTTCAGATGATATCCCTAAATGTCTACAGATTATTGAACTGTGCAAATTTAAAAAGAATATGTAAGGGTTAAGTTGCTATATCATAATAATCAGCCAATTTTTTTTTCTATTCCCTCCACAATTCAGACTTGCCTGTGCCAAAAATATTTCCTGTTTAAATTATTAGTAATAAATATGCCTACAGTGTGTTTCACATATGTCATTCAAAATGGTCAATTATTTTTTCTAAAACTTCTTCTTAAACTGTATGTACTTCATTTTCTAATGATTCAGTATTTACAGCACAGATTAGCTAACATCATGCATATCACATAAGAGTACTAATAGGATTTATAATAAAAAACGGATTAAAAAGAGATTTACAAATTTTCTCTAATGAAGAATCTTCTCAGATAAGCATGCCTAAATTAATGTTGAAACCAGTTTTGATGATGCTGAGAAAAAAAATAATCAATCCAAAATATTAAATCCCCAAGTGAAAAAATGCTGTGTTTCATGTTGGAAACTGAAAAAAATAATGTCAGCATTTCTCTAAACTTTTAAGGTTTAATATTAACTATTGCAGTAGCAAACAAAAAAAGGTAAAAGATGTAAGGCCATGTCTCTGAGGGCCGCTAGTACAGAGTCAGCAAAATACCCTTAGCCTGAGGAGCTAATCTATAGCAGATTGCCTGGCAAGATTTACTGCTGCAGGTAATGCAGCTGTTTGTTCAAAAGAGTTTGGTCTTTTTATATCCTGCCGCAAATGCACAAGGAATTGGCCTAAATGTCCAACTGTGTCTTGGGACATATTTCTCACAAAACAGTAAAGCTGTAACTGTTTAGAAGCTGTTTTATCTGGCCGATTTAACTAATTTAATTTTCTTCCAAAGAGTCACTGATATTATTTTGCCACAAGCCTGTGAAAAGATGGCTGTCTTAAGTAAGCTCCTCTGAGATATAGTGATATGATCTATTACTTGATTCTTTTGCAATTATTAATTACTTACTGTGTCACTTCAGAATCAATAATCAGTCCTTAACTGAATTTGGATATGTTTGGATATGTTGGGAAACCGGAATACATAAAGTAAGAAGAAGCATGGTAGAACATATAAACTCTACACTGATTGTGTCTTGGCTAAAATCGGCACTCTGGAAAAATTAACTATTGTACTATCTGTGACTGATCATCCTTAACAGGATTAATAAATTAATGTGCGAAAAGAATGCAAGGTGTTCCATTAAATTGTCTTTTATGTGCTATGAAATTATTAGTTTTAACTTACTTTTTATGTTTGGGGTCAATTTGGTATCTACAAACTCGCTTAGCATATTTGTCTAACTAAAATCTGTGTGGTGTAATACACTGGCATGGCTGTGCCATATGCATTTTAATTGAAATAAAGTGAATGCTCAAGATTTTGAGTGGGATGTAAGTAGTGTGGCAGAACGGCTCTGTAGGCGAGTGTTTGATTGGGCGATCCAGCATTCACAGGAGCCGGAGTGGGGAGGTAGAGGACAGAGCTTGCTGGGAGGTTTGGAGGAGAGAATTGTGATTATTGTGTTTATTTATTTACTTATGTATGGTGGCTGTGGTGCTTAGAACAATATTAATAAGAAGAATAAGAATTAAAACTCTTCTTAGCACTTTTACCTGGTGTCCTGAGTGTTTGTCTGTCTAGTTAGAGGAGCAACAGCGACTCCTAGTGTTACAAAAGTAAAAGTAAAGGAAGGAGGCAGAGAGCGAGAGATTAGCACATTAGAGTGTAGGCAGGCAGCCAGAAAGAGAGCCTGGAAGAGGAGCTGAAGAGAGCTGAAGAGGGTCGCTCTGCCTGAGCATCTTTGGGTAGTGGGAGTGACCTGTTTCTCACAAGGAATACTGCCTAAGGCAGAGGAGTGGCAGTGGGAGTCAGAGGAGTGAGACTACCAGGAGCCTGTGACAGCAGCAGGGACCTGAGCCTGGATTTTAAAGGTTGGCCAGGCCTGACAGTGGGACATCTCCTCTGATTGCAGGATCCCATCCCGTGTAAGGAGAGGAGATATCAGTTTATAGAAAGAAGTGCACAGACCTCTGGTTCTGTATAGTTTTAATGGATGGTCAAAGTGCTGCCTTGCTTTTAACTTAATATTTAAGGGATGATCTATTGTTTATTTATTGATTTTAACCTCCATTAATTCACCTGTACTTATCATGGATTATTTATTATGAAGAAAACTTGCACTGCACTTTGAACTCTTTATTGTTTGGTTTTAATAAGAGCACTAAGTACTTGTGCCTACCTCTCGCCGTTTGTGTGTGTATGTTCCCATTTGCCCAGCTCATCCTCTGTCTATGACTATTGACAATTCCGGGTTCAAGCAGCCAAGGACAGTGAAACCAACCCAAACCATCACATATGACTTTTCTGATTTGTTATTAAAAGTTAGTAAACATAAAAAAAAACATAATCATGGCTTTTCGATATATCCTATGGAAAGATTTGTATAAAAAGTTGTTTTTAAAAAATAAGGAAAATGTTAAATATTTCCAAATATTTTTACTCTCTTTTTTGAGAGGCTCTAATGACATCTTCCCATGCAATTTACAACCTCTAACAATTTTTTCCAAGCTCTTCTACCTAGAAATGAAGAGGTTCTCAAATACTTGTTTTGTGGCAATTTTGGCAGGGATTATAAATCAAATGAAACAGAAGACCTATCGAGTGCCATCTCTAGCAGGGACATATTTTCAGTTACAGAGCTATTTGAAACATTCCACATCCATTCATTCCATTATCCAACCCACTATATCCTAACTACAGGGTCAAGGGGGTCTGCTGGAGCCAATCCCAGCCAACACTGGGCGCAAGGCAGGAAACAAACCCCGGGCAGGGCTCCACCCCACCGCAAACATTCCACATGTTTTCCAGAATTATATGCTTTGATGACTGACAGTTGAGGTTCAGTTGTCGAGAACATGCCAAACCTTCTGCAGTAAGAGACATGTGGGATAAATAGTTTGAACAACTACCCCCTTCTTTATAATCCTTGTGATGAACAATTAGATCCATTATGCTGGGGCTGTCTTTTCAAAGAATCCAGCAATAAAAAAGTGGCAACATGCGATGTTCAGCCTAGCTATCCATGGAATAGGCAAGTTTTCTCTGGAAAATCTAGTGCAGCACCTAAAAAGAACAAGGGTGTGAGGGTGGTGTAAAACACAAGAGTTAAAAGGTCACACCTCTCGTGTAACAATATTTTCATGTTGTGTAACATGAAGAATAACTAAGAAGGAAGCAGATGGTGTTTGGGATTAAAAGAAAGAACATGTCAGAGCTTCCTAGAGTTCTTCTAAATAAAAAGGGCAGGGAGATAAACTCTACCATGTTTGTCCCAAATGGAATAACAAAAAGACCAATGTTACATACTGTATATTCAGTTTAAGTAGTATGTGTAATTCATGTGCAGTCAAAGCAAATTACAGGACTGCTTGAATATCCACAAGAATTTTTCAAGTGATCTGTTGTTCTCATTGGCATTATTTCTAAGCAGCCCTTGGGTTACAAAGTTGTTCTGTTCCTGGTCATGTTTGTAACCTGATTTTTTATGTACACCAAATCTTGCTAGTCAGTTAAAATGCTGTTGGTAAAATGCATAATTCTTTATTACTTATCTTACAGAAAAGTGTTTCAAACTTCATAATTAAATATCAGTGAAGTAACAGTACTGTACTTTAAATCACAGAATACAAATAATTTAAACTAAAATGAACTACAGGTATGTATGTACAGCATATTTAGCAGGAGGGAGTCTTGTCTGTTATCAGAATTAACCAGACAAACTGCTCCACCAACTAAGAACAGCCATGCACCACCACCCAGAGGATCGAAAAAGAGCTATCAATCTTTAAAGCATTTTCATGTCCAGGCCAGGTGAAGTTTTAATGTGTTGATTTAGATTAAACTACTCTTGTTGGTGCCTTTCCAATAATTCCTTTAAGTTTTAGCTTTGAACTATACTCCCCCCAGAATCCAATTTTTTTTCAATCCTCTGACTTTTGTTCTTGATTAATGGCAAATACTTTCACTCTTGCTCCTATTAATTTAGTTGCATATGTAATTATATAGTGGCAGTAGTAGTGCTACTCCTTTAAATTTGTTCTCAGTTGCTTTTGATGTGGGCACCCTCTCATTATTCTTGTATATATTATAACTTGCTTTGTAAGTCACCTTGAATAAAGATATTTGCTAAATAAATAAATAACAATATTAATGTTGCCCTTTTTAAGTTTGGCCATCAAGAATCTTAAATTTGTAAACAATATGCAATAATTTCAGTGTAAGTGATAAATCCTGCGTCTTTGATGCCAATGTAAAAAGTAAACAAAGATTACATAGAAACAGTAGCACTACTGTGACACTAGGTGCTGCCAGATTTCAAAATTAAGCAGAAAAGTGCATACACAAGGTATAAGGCTGCCATGAAATGTGCATGGTTTTACAGCAAGTTTAGTTTTTATAAATCTCGAAGTGAGTGTGGAAATAGGTGTACGCAACATTTTTGTGTGCACGCACCATTTATACACGAGGCCCCTGGTTATTGAGTTTCACCATGCCAAAGAGCCTGTATGTCTGGTCACTATTCAAGGACTGGATGTAGAAGTGGTCCACTCCTACAAGTATTTGGTGATCCACATTAATGACATATTGGAATGGTCTCACAGAACACAGAGGAACAACATAAGAATGGGCAGAACTGGCTCTTTTTCCTAAGGAGACTGCGTTCCTTTAATGTGGGAAGTGACATCCTTCACATCTTCTTCAACTCTGTGATGGCCAATGCGATTTTCTCTACTGTGGTGTTGATGGGCTGTTAACATCACTTCAAGTGAGGCCTACTGAATGAACAAGCTAAATAGTAGGGTAAGCTCAGTTATAGGACACACTCTGGAGCCCCTGTAGGTAGTAGTGAAGGGAAGAATTAAAACAAAACTCTCTGACACACTAACACTGAGAACGTTCAGCCAACGAATCATTCAGCAGAATTATGCCAAGAAAAGCTACTGGGGCTCCTTTATACCAACAGCAATACATCTGCATAATGCCTCACTGTGACTGTGACATCCAAGTCAGAACTTTTCTTTCTTTTTCATTTTCTTGTTTTAAGTCATTCTGATGTGTGTTCAAACCAAAGTGTGAGTATGTATATTTATATATTTACCTAATTATCTACCTATTATCTACCCACCTGCAGGGAATATCTGGGGATTGGTGGCAGAATTGGCATGCCAGCCACCATAAAAAACCTCATACTGGATTCATTCTTTCTGAACTAGTGTGGTGCTGAGGTGTCAACCCATTGCATGGCTACACTGAGATCCTAATCTGGATCCTGAGTTGGTTTGTCGTGTGGTGGGTGCAAGAATGCACTGTATCAGCACATGCTCCTAACCTCTACCTATTTATGCATTTATTTATTTACACAGCTTTTTTAAAAGGCAAGTTTTCCCCCTGATGATAAATACAGTTCTATCTATTATAACTGCAAGCAGCAGGTTCTACCTCTCCAGAGCTGTCTATCTAGCTGCTTACCTGTAACAAAGCTTATTGTGCGGCTGTGTACACTACTAGCTAGATTTGGTGACATGATGTCTTTGCTATTAGGCTAAATGCCGATTGTCTCCTCTCCTTCCCAACAGCTTTACTCCCTAAGATGACATGACTGGAATAGATACAGTACTTAGAACACTATAAATTACAGCCAGTCTCTGATCAACCTGTGACTGTCCTTATTGCATGGCTGTGTGTGCTGCCAGTTACATTTGGCAACACCTATCTACGAACACACAAAATGCTTAATAATTCACCTGAAAAGAAAAATATAGTGGGGTTTATAAGCTTGTTCTTCTCTGCATAATTGGCATAATTATCTAACACTGACATAACCCAAGACCACCTTTGCATTGTGAGTGACAACCTGGCGTCCCAGCTGGTGTGGACCCCATTCTCTTATCTGGCAAGGGGAACTTGATAATGGAAGGTCAGGGATGGACTAGCAATGGGGACGGATCGTGCCTTCTGACTATCCTTGAGGAGCTGGTGCAATTGAGGTGGTGTACTCCCCAGGGATTCAAGGTATGACTGTGGAAGTGTGAAGGAAGACAGGAGGACAACCGACCCTGAGCAGTCTGGCTGATGTCACTCAAGGTGGCTAAGATGGGGGTTGGGAGTAGAGGACCGCAGATGCTAGTGTTTCTGCCAGCTGGGTGAGCTGGGAAGACAAAGATTGAGTTGTGTTGGACTTGTCCAAATCTGAAAAGAACAAAGACCCGCTGACTGTGGCATTAGTTTCAGTCTCCTTTAGTCTTGTTTTTAATCTCATGGATTTCCATCATTTTATAGATTATTTATTTATTGATTTTTAGAAGCACTGCACTTATTGAGCACTTTTAATTTTGATGGACTATTTTAATAAAAGCACCGAGCACTGTTTCACCTTCCCCTTGCTTTGTGTCGTGTCCTCATTTGCTCAGCTCATCCCTCGGAAACGTTATCAGCGGTGGGGGTGGAGGTTTCTGGGGGGACCCGATAGTATGGGGCCAACTCACACCATCACAGACGGGTTGAGAGAGCATGGGGGGTGATGAGGTTGCTGGAAAGGAGTATGTGGTGCTCTTGATATCTTTTCAAGAGGACGAAAGTCCAAGACTTTAGAGTTCTGGTGCTGTCTGTTTTGCTATATGGTTGGGAGACATGGCCACTATCCAGTGACCTGAGACAAAGACAAGACTCCTTCAGTACTGTGTCTTTTCAGAGAATTCTTGGGAACCGCTGGTTTGACTTTGTGTCGAATGAGCGGTTACTGAAAGAGTCCTAAATGAAGCACGTTACCTGTATTGTGAGGGAGAGTCTGTTAAGGCACTATGACCACGTGGTGCAATTCCCTGAGGGTGATCCAGCTTGCAAGATCCTCA
Organism: Polypterus senegalus; assembly: GCF_016835505.1. Classification (NCBI taxonomy): domain Eukaryota; kingdom Metazoa; phylum Chordata; class Cladistia; order Polypteriformes; family Polypteridae; genus Polypterus; species Polypterus senegalus. Next base: position 132,849,185 of record NC_053157.1, read on the forward strand.
TTGCTGAGGATCCGAGCTTCTAGACCTGGTCAAGGGACGCCCACATAATACCTGGCTGTGGCAGACTGACGGCCATTTCTGGAGGGTGGGATTGGACCGCATGTCTGCTTGGGGAGGTTGCCAAACAGGATCCCAAAATGTTTTGTTATGTGGTGTGTGCGGCAATGCGGTGTACCAGTGCATGCTTCCCAACCTGATCTCATTATGCTTATGATCATTTTTTAAAAATACTAGACACAGCCAAAAGCTCATCAAATGTTCATTAATTTGTCTAGTTTGGCTCACAAATGAAATCTCAGTGACTTATTAAAAGTAGGCTGATTTTGGAGATCACTTGATATAGGCACTTGTGATTTAGACTGATAAACATTCTAATCTGTCTTGAGGTAATGTTGGTGTGGAAGGTGGAGGAAAGTCATTATCAATTTGGGACAACCATGAATGACAGTAGAATCTGCCTGAATCTGACGTTTATAAATTGATTCAACACACAAGGATAAACAGACAACTTTCCATCATTGGATTAAAAATGTCCTTCAGCTTGAACTGCAATAGCATAAAGCACATAATGTATGTGGTGTACACCAAATGAAATTTAAAGGAACAAATGCCACAGTGAAAGGTTCTAGGGACTCTGTTACTATGTGGTGTGCATTCTCCTGGCATTGATTACAGATAGGCTGATCGATCCTGTTCATCCTATATAGAAACACTTTGTCTTTAAAGTAATGGAATATTCCAGGATGGCATATGTCAATTCACTAAGCATAAGTGGTCAATGAATGGTTTAAAGAGAATGATTGCAGTGTAAGCTATGATGACTCCATTAACCAGCTGTCAAAGCAACTGAACACTTTAGCTCAGGAAATCCTGAAGCAATAACAGAGGCAAAGTGTTCAACCATCATCTAGCTTTAAGTACTGTATGTGATGCGTCAATATCTTAATTCTATAATTTACATAGGTGTTTCCATGATTTTTGTCAGAATCCCCAACATCAAATATAAAATGTTAAGTAGATCAACAGTGCATACACTGTTCTCACAAACAAAAATCTTCGAAAAGAAATGTGTTAATCCTTCAGTTCTTCATACTATATGCAAACAAAATTGGAGAACATACAATGAAAAGAATCTGATGAAGTTTGAAAAGAAAAGATGATGGATAGCCTCTTTAGATTAGTACAGTACCACTCCACTTTAGATTAAGAGCTACCAAGGTGCTTAAGGTATATAGTTACTGCTATGTATCAGGACCTTAACAAGGGCATTGTTTATGCAACATTTCAATAAGTGATTAACATTGCACCATAGGAAGCCCAAAAGTGTTGTTATTTTTACTTCCAATCTTTATAACATTATATCTATTTCATTAAACTTCATTTACAGCAAACTGTATGTAATGACTTAGTTAATGCTGGTTTACTTTTCATTCTGTTACATGTTTTAATTTGACTTATGTCTTAAAGATGGTAGTGTTTCCCATTTTTTTATTAATATTAAATTATTCAATACTAATACAAATTAAACACCACCATTTTGAGAAGAATTAAATCGAGCAAAATTTTAACCCACCAATGGCATTTAGATTTAGATCAATTGAGCTACCCAGAGAGGGTACACCACCCTTGAAGAGTCTCCATGGTGAAGAAAGAGAAGAGGTAAATTGAAAAAAGAAAAATAAAATATTAACTGCAAGGTCAATGCAAATAGGTAATGGCCATCTGTTTTTAAAACGGCTTCTCCACTGATGTGCACCATTTACTGCTGAGACCAGATAACCCATTGATTTGTGCTGTGGAGAGTTCAATTAAGAGTAAAGTAAGTCTGTGAGATCTTTTTCCTGTTTTAATAATATTGTGAACGCAGAGTTTATTGCTGGGTTCAGGTAGGATGAGAAGATACAGTAGCAGTTGATCATTTGCAGGTAGGGTGGAGTCAGCTGCTTACAGAATGCAAAGAGTAGCTCTGAGGGCAAACAGTCCACACCTGGCACCTTCTTTGGACACACTAAATGAAGAGCTACAGTATTGGTGTGCCATTAAGTTCTCCAGATTACCTAGCAGTGCCTGAGGAAGTACAGAGAAAAACGACTAAACTGATTGAACTATAAGGAAAGATTGGAGAAGCTAAATATTTTTAGTTTAAGCAAACAAAAAATTAAGAGTGGCTGCTTCTGTGTTGCCTCGGACCACAAGTCCAGCATACACTGGATCTCATACAGTTTGCATACCAGGAGCACATTGATGTTGAAGATGCAGTCCTCAACCTGCTATACCAGGCCCACTCCTTTTAGGATGAACTGGGTGGTTATGTGCGGATTATGTTCTTTGATTTTTCAAGTGAATTCAACACCATCCAGTCCTCCATTCTTAAAGGTAAACTTCAGAGGATGAGTTTGGATTCCACCTTCACCTCATGGATTAATAATGACCTGACTGGATGACTGCAGTTTGTCAAACTGGGGAACTGTGTCTCCAGGACAGTAGTGAGCAACACTGGGGCCCCACAAGGCACTGTTATGGCCCTATTCCTGTTCACATTATACAACAGACTTTAAATATAAGTCGACTTTGCCACATTCAGAAGTGCTCTGATTATACAGTTATTTTAGTGTGCATAAGGAATGGGAAGGAAGTGGAATATAGGGATCTGATTGGAGCTTTCAGGGACTGGAGTAATAAGAACTGCTTGGTTCTGAACACAACGAAGACCAAGGAGAGGATTGTGGATTCCCACAGGTCTAATCTCCCCTTTAAGTCTATTAACTTCCGAGGGGAGGACATTGAGGTGGTGTAGACTTATAAATAAACTGTGAACACAACTGTCCTCAAAAGGAAGGGGCAAAGCAAACACTTTTTCCTCAGAAGACTCAGATCATTCAGCCAATGTAGTGAAATGTTGTCTTTGTTCTATCAGACAGTTGCTGCCAGTGTCTTCTTTTTTGCTGCTCCCTGTTGGATGGCAGTATAACAGATAAGAACACTAAGAGGCTAGACAAACTACTGAAGAAGGCTGGCTCAGTGCTGGGTAGGACTCATTGGGAATTGTGGTGGAAATGTGTATTAGGAAGAAGATACAGACCATTTTTGATAAGAGCAGTCACCCTCTCCACCAACATTTTTTTGGGTCAGAGAAATAAACGTAGCAGTCATCTTCTCTCAATGTGCTGTACAACGGAACACTTTAGAAGAAAAATAGTACTTTTTACTATTTATTCACTTGTGTTTGTTCTCCTTGTTTTTATTTTTTAACAAGTTTTACTGATGTGTTTGAATTACTTGACACTCTCTATCTATCTATAAATCTATCTATCTATCTATCTATCTATCTATCTATCTATCTATCTATATTATGACATGATGCAGTAAATTGTACACTGGTTTCTGACAGTTAATTTCGCTTGCCCAAACCCTATACGCATCCCCCCCCCACCCCAGCCTGCGCTTTGTGTAAGCCACTTCGCGTCTCTGCTGCTCATATTGTGAAGAGGGGGGCTGAACGCACCCCAAGGTGTTACATGGTCGCTCCTCCAAAACCCCCTCTTAAACGGTGATACAATGGGAAAAAAATACAATGGAACCTCGGTTTGCGAGCATAATTCATTCCGGAAACGTGCCCACAGTCCAGTGAATTTCCCCATAAGAAATAATGGAAACTCAGATGATTCGTTCCACAACCCAAAACTATTAATATAAAAATGATTAATGCAAAATCTAAAGTAAAAATACATAAAACAAATTAACCTGCACTTTACCTTTAAAAAGAATAATGGCTGGTGTGAGTGAGTTTCTAAACTCGTAGGATTCCACTTAATGGGACGAAACGCGAAAGAGTGTCCCAAAGCAATTGCAGTCTCCCAGTGCTGTAGCAGTTCGCCATATAAGCGTATCCAAAAAGATCGCGGACATGCTATAAACGCCTGCTGTCGATGGGTGATACAAGGAACATTATAAAGATCCCGCTACAATAAACAACCGCACTGTTGCTGTTTCAAGCTGAATAAAGCTGGTGTTGTTAAAGTACTGAGACTCGGCTTCGTGTTTTGGGGTGCAAGACGGGGACTCGCGCTTCACAGCACATATGCGCGCGCGCACACACACAGTCACAATGCTGTAGTAAACAGTATGCACTCGTACGGATGTTGACTATATGAGTGAGGCACGCAGACTCAAATGGAGAATAGGAGACGATAGCCCTCAAGAGAAGAGAGAGAGAGAGAGAGAGAGACACGTGAGGGCGAGAGAGATGAGGAGAGAGAAGAACCATCAGCTCAGTTGTGATCACATGACGCTCAGCAGACAAAGTGTATCCATACTACTCGTATTGCAAGACATCGCTCGTTTATCAGGTCAAAATTTATTAAAAAATTTAGCTCATCTTGTAAAACACTCATAAATCAAGTTACTCGCAAACCGAGGTTTCACTGTACAGTTTTTTTTTACTTCCTGTTTGCGCGATCAACTGCTGGCTTGCTGCTGTAGCCGTGCCGCGTGTGGTACACTAACGTCATATTACCTATGTTCATATATATAATCTCTTTTCGCTTTTACCGTTTCATCGATATCGCATTGAATTTTTATTCCATGTTTGGAATGACATTGTGACAATGCAACATATAACCCGTATATATGCCCGTGAGTGAATATCGTTTCTTTCTCTCTACAAGAAATGTGTCTGACAATAGCATTCACACAAATGAAAAAAATGATTGAACTGTGTGCATGCTTGAAATTTTCTCTCGTGAGATTTCATTTTCACCAAACAACAAATCTTTTAATTCTCACGGATACGCTTCTTCATTGGTAAGAAACACTACTTTTTTTTCCCTGATGGCAACACGAAGTTTAAATCCGAACAATATATTGGATCTCTTTTCACTGTTCCGTTATTTCACCGAGTAATAATTTTCATTTGTTTGCGCCAGTGCGATCTTTACTATACTTTTGTTTGAGACTTTCGCATTTTTGTACTTCCATTATCTCTAACCTGCTCTGCATGTGTACCGCGCCATTTTTGGAATCTTTTAATTTTCACAGATATGCTTCTTCATTGGGAAGAAACGCTACTTTTTTTTTTCTCTGATGGCAACACTAATTATATGATCTACAACTCTCTAACTTAAAGTTTAAATCCGAACAATATATTGGATCTCTTTTCGTTGTTTCGTCATTTCACAGAGGAATAATTTTCATTTGTTTGCGCCAGTGCGATCTTTACTGTCCTTTTGTTTGAGACTTTTGAATTTTCGTACTTCCATTATCTCTAAACTGCTCTGCATGTTTACCGCGCCAACTTTTTGAATTCTTAACGACATTCTACTTTGTCATCTGCTCTTTTTTTATTTCGTGGTTAAATCTCTTGGCACAAAGACTTGTCTTGCGGGATGTGAAAGTGTCTCTTCCAACCTTCCAAAATTTTTTTTTATAATAGAGAGACATGGGAATGCAGATGCTTCAGAATAAATACTTCTCTATGTTTAGAAAGTGTTTCCTCACACAGGGAACCATAGACACGTAGAAGAAATTTGCAAGTAACATGGTAGACCGTAGTACCTTAGAGACATTTAAAACTCAACTTAATATAATTTTTTTAAAAATAGGTGAATAGGATTGATGAGTTTGTTGAGGTGAATGGTCTGTTCTGGTCAATATTACTTTAATATTCTTAATTGCATCAGTATCTTTGTTTCCAATTAATTAAAATTAGTAATTGGACAGGGTAAAATTCTCATCCTACTGTAGCCCTTTATAGACTAAAATGAGTAGTCAAGAAATGAATATGGAGTGTCAAATTCTAGATCTGGAGTGGTTGCAACTTCTAAAATTGATAGTTTTTACTTTATTTGAAATCTCAGCTTTGCAAGACACAGTTACATATACAAAATTACAATTTATGTTTCAGTTCCAATAGATATTTGGCAACGACCCTGGTTCATAAAATGTTATATACAAACATTTATTATGCTAAGTAGGAGATCAGAATGAGATACACCTCTCACAAAATCATCTGATTTTTAAAATTCTGTATTAAACATGCAGACTTGATATATAGGCTTAATTCTGATGCTCACTGTTAAAAATTTGGCAAGAACACTTCTAGTTCCTCCTGGCATGAAATATTAATTTGTATTTGTTCTATTATTTTTTTACATCACATTTGGTTTCTATTTTCAATGCTGAGGTATAATTGTGTTAATTCTGTAAATCTTCTTGTGATGGACCTTGCTACTAATAGCAGTAAAATAAAGATTACTGTTTAACATACTGTTTATTAATTCTATATTCACAGTCTGAGCACAGATGCAGAAGATCCATCCATCTGCCTTTTTACTTTTCCTGCAAAACTGAGCCTATCTAGGCAGCACTGGGTGCAAGGCAAGAACCATCTCTAGATGAAGCACCCTCTCAATTGTGTCTGGTATGCCTTTGAGCCAACTATTAACCTAATTTGCATGTCTTTGTAATGTAAAAGGAGAATCAAAGTACCCAAAGAAAATTCTATGCAGACTTGGCAGTAACTTGCAAACTACTGTATACATAGAAAGTTATAACATTCAATCTCAAGGATGTCTCTGTCTCTACAAACTGCCAGTGCCACCATGCCAACACAAAACAAATTGCAGTAACTCAGACTAAAATTAATATACTTACCCTAGGTGCAGTCAGGATTTAATTCTTTAGACTGTAATCCACATTGCTAAGAAGTAGCCTTCTCCCAATATTTTAAAATAAAACAAATCTCTTTATGATCTATTAAAATATTTTTAAATCATGTTTTTAAAGTTACTGTTCCTAACATAGAGCTTTCCTATATAAGCCAATCAACCTAAGCAAAAAAAACTATACATTTTTGTCCCCAAAACAAAACCCAGTCTTCATTTTTTTAATTTTCAAATAAACAACCAGCAAGTTACTGTGCCTGCAGCAGAGCTTATGCACAGATGCCAAAAGAGGCATTATCCATGGCTGAGCATGTAAAGGTAGGAGACAATGTTTTCTGCAGCCTGGCAATGCACACACAGATGGAGTCATTTATGCATAATGATGCAAACCCTAAGATAAAGAGCACCAAGTAGAAATAAAGAACACAAAAAACAGTGGAAGTGGTGTGAAAAGGAACCCTGCACCACCTAAAAATATCACATCAAAAGAGGCTCCCTTTCTCTCTGCTAATACATACGTAATTGTTGAGTAGCTGTATTTGAAAACATACTGCATACTGTACACTTGGATAATAATGTCCATGCATTCATTTAACATGTGGCTGAAAGTCAATGAATTCTACATGGACTGGTAACACATAGTATTTCAATACAGCCCATGAAGCATTTTCTTCCAATTCGAGCTTTACTTGGCCAGTTACCCATGTCAGATACCATCATCACACCTAAAAATGAAAATACATGTTTGTGAATACAGTTGTGCAAAGGCAATAAGTCAAGAAGCTGCCTTCAGGACCATCAAAGAAATAAGGCATTGTCATTATAAATTATCTTTCATTACTGTGTCCACAAATTCTTGGTTTCAGTAGTATATAGGCTTTCCATCAAGGTGTGAGATAAATTTTTCAGTATACTCATTCCCTTTAAAGTGTGAGATCAATAACAATCATTAATTTAAGTATTATGAGTGACATTTCTTTCGCACACAGAGGATGACATGCCCCCACTCAAATAACATGTCTGGTAGTTTCATGAGCATCTCAACCAACTAAGGGATATGTCATGGCCTGAACAGTCACTAAATCAGAAATCTATAAAGCATTTTTGATAGAAGTTTGCTTTTTACTATTATGCTACACCCAGGGTTGCTCCCTTGGCTCAAGTATTTTTTTTCGTGTTTATTTAGTATTTTTATTGTTATTTAAATACAGATTTTCATTTTGTGTTATTTCTGTTTTTAGGTTTTGCTTGTTCTGTGTTTTATTTATTTAATATTATGTTGTTAATTAATTATTGTGTAAATTGGCATTATGCTTACATTGTATGCACCTGATTAAGCAGCTGGGAGACTGCCCCAGCAGGTATAAATGAGGTATATCTTGCCCTCTCTCAGTTAATGACATGCCGCTGCACAGTCCTCTCAGTTTGATGGGACTAAGGTTACATCTTCATATAAACTATTAAACATTATTGCAATTGTTAAGATGCATTACTGTAGATTAGCTCTCATTACTGTAAGTGATATTTGCTTCAAGCATATGAAAAGATCAAGAAATTCCTAAATAGAAAGTAATTACAACAAGATGCATACTGTAGTAGAATGATATCCAAAGCACAGTTGTTTCTCTGTAACTCATGTGGGGATCTACCATCAAGGTGACCTGGGTGTTCACCTTGGATCCTTGGTCACCAAGAAGCCATGGCATATGCAAGAAAAAGTAAAGTAAAAGTAATACCAGCATTTTTGCTGTTTCAGCAGCTCCTTATGCTCTTCCATGCAACACACATCTGCAGTTACTCGAATATTATGTAGACCCCCTTGAGATAATGTACAGGTAACATTGTGCTCATCTCTTTAAGGGAGAAAGATGTAATGTATGAGTGACAGAGCACTTAAATCTCTGAGGGGGACCACATTCTGGATCATATTCACAGACTGTAAATCTATACGTGTGACATCCTGCAGTCTGTGGGGTTCTTAATCTGGTCGTGCTCTAACTAACTTCCCAATGATGTAAATAAAAATGAAAAGCTAATACTTGTCATTCATTATGCACGCAGATTTCCCTTTCCTTCAGAAAGCATTTGATAAAGTACCACATGAGAGAATGTGTAACAAACTAAAAGAAGTGGTGTAGTGTGTAGATGGGTGTAGATTTGGCTCAGACACAGGAAGCAGAGGGTTATGGTGCAAGTAACCTAATCAGAATCATGATGGGTGGTTTACCTCAAAGGTCAGTGCTAGGAATGCTGCTATTTTTAATATATATAAATGATTTGGATAGGAACATAAGTAACAAGCTGTTTACGTTTGCAGATGATATCAAGATGGGTGGATTATTAGATTATCTAGAATCTATTGAATTATTACACAGGGGCTTAGACAGCATAAGGTTTAGGCAGGTTTAAGACAAATTAAATTTAATGTAAGTAAATGTAAAGTATTATAAGTAGGAAGAAAAATGCTGGGTTTGAATATACAGTGTGAGGTCTAAAAACAGAAAGTACACCTTACCAGAAGAATTTGGGAGTCATAGTGGACTCATTACTATTGCCTTAAAGACAGTGTTCAGAAGCCATTAAGAAGTCTAACAGAATATCAGATTATATAGCGCCCTGATGTGTGGAGTACGTCCAAGGAGGTTATTCTCAAGCTTTTTAATGCACTGGTGTGGCCTCATCTGGAGTACTGAGTGCAAGTTTGGTCTTCATGCTACAAACATGACATAGCAGCACTAGAAAAAGTCCAGAGAAGAGCAACTAGGCTGATTCCAAGGCTATAAGGGATGAATTATGAGGAAAGATTAAAAGAGCTGAGCCTATTCAGTTTAAGCAAAAGAAGATTAAGAGAAGATATAACTGAAGTTTTTAAAATTATGAAGGGAATCATGCAATGAATTGAGACTTGTCACTTTAAAATGAGTTCAACAAGAACATAGGGACACAATCAGAAACTTGTTAAGGGTAAATTTTGCACAAACATTAGAAAGTTTTTCTTTACACAGAGGATCATATTACCAATAGTGATGAGTAGAACCCCAATGAATTTGCTTTGCCTCAAGTTTGCCAAAATCACAGAAATGTTTGCAAACTTTTACAAACTCTGCAATTGTATTGAATTCAAAGGGGAAGGAGAAACTGAAATAGTTCTGAGTGGATTATAATGGTGCAATGATCTTTTAAGTGTCCATGAGGACATCTGCTAATTTAGCTGGGCTGGTTATTGTAGGCACAAAATGTGATCTGTGCTTACCACTGCACTACTGTGGCAAAAAACACAGACAGAATGAATACCACAAACAAAATACAACAAATGACCGCAAACTAGAAATCAGTAAAAAAAAAATTATAGATCATTGTGATCCAATCTTGGGGCACACTGATGGCTTGCCTCCAAACTTGAAATAAATAATTATTTATAGCTTACTTTTTTTCCATATGTAAATAGTTATAGGTGAAGGCAGGCACTTACCTTTATGGTGGATGAGGAGTTGCAGCTGCAAAAAGATGGAAGAATCTGGAAAACTGGTGGCTTTTCAGCCAAGTGAAGTGTGCCTCATGTTATATTAGGGTGGCAGCCAGTGTAATGAGGGAGGTCGTGGGAGCACAAGAATTTATTTAAAAGAAAGCAATAAGAGCTGAAGTCACAGGAAACAAGGAATATAAAAAGGTTGCTTACCAGAAGAAGGGTTAAGTGAAGGAACAATATGTCTGGTTTTGGACATGTACATGTATGGGATGGGACTCATTAAAGAGAGGAATTTGCCAGCTTTGCTGGACTGATTATTTTGCCCACATATTTGATCTCAGCTATGTGGCAAAAATTCTAACTACTGTGCCATCATACTGCAAACGACGCAGAAGCAATTCAAATATAAAAATGGCCACAAACGATCAATACGTAAATACAATATAAATCATTGCACTCACAAACAATTTTTGAGGACACATTCACCTTGCCACAAAGCAGCACCAGAGGACTGGCTAGTTTCATTGTTTAAAGTCATGATTCCGGGCACAGCTGTAACTTCTTTTTTGCTTCTCATTTTGTTTCCCATATGCTTTGTACTGTACTTTCTTTTTCAATCTAGAAGAAATATCTTAAAATAGTATTAACAAATATTTTGTTTTCATTATTTCACAGTGTGTCCTGTGTTTTCCAATGAGGGGAAGGGGAATAGGAGGGCTCATTTAAGGTTTGTTTTTAGTTCTGGGTGGCACATGGCTAATTTGCATCCATAATTAGCCATGCAGTGCATGCCACACATGCACCGTGATCAGTGTTAATTATCTGGTGGCATTACTCGTATTACTGTAAGTTTTTTTTTAATTTAAACGCATGCAGGATGGAAATCTGGCAGTGTTTCTTACCCTTTGTGACTTCAGTACTAGTTTTACTTTTTTAAATTCACAAATGAACTACATAGAGCAATTGAAGAGCTGTGGGGAATAGAATGACTGCAAGTGGAAGAGACTAGTGCAGTTAGAGACACAACAATGTCAAGTGCATTGGAGGAAGGTGCAGGAGGGGGAGGTTTAGCACATCTCAGTAGCTTGTGACTCAGCTATGGCCATGACTGCAAGAATTCTACAGGAGGCATGCATGAAAGTTCTATGCATGACTGCTGCAGATCTGTGATGTCACGCTGGCCTCACAAACCATCAAAGGCCCTTGGAAAAATAATTTTACAATTTGCAGTATGGTCAACACTAGTGATGAAACAGTGTAGTAGACAGAAGGATTTTAAAACTAGACTTAATGTTATTTTGGAAGAATTAGGTGGATAGAGACTTTCAAATCTAGACTTTAATATTATTTTGGAAGAATTAAGTGGATAGAATAGAATAAAACTGATGAGCTTTTTTGGGCTGAATGACCTATTATCTTCTAGAATTACCTATTTTCAACTAGATTGTCGTAATGTTTTTATACCCAAATTATTCCATCAGTCAACTGTACCACCACCCTGGGAGAACAACTAAGTCCAGAGCCACTGTACAATCAGAATACCGCTAGCGAAAAGCAGTTCCTTATTGAAATCTTTTGGGGTTACATGACCAACACTCGTCCTCACTACACTCTCCAGATCAGCATATGATAAAAGCATTAAAGAGAAAAAGAGAAAAAAAAGAAAAAGGTATATTTACATATTAGCAGAAAATTTAAACATAATTCCCCAAACTAAAAGTACATAACAAAAATCGAAGATAAACCTTCACAGATTAGAATGCGAGGTGTTTTCGCCGAGGTAACCCGTTTTTCCCAAATCATCCCAAACTGGATCATTGTCCTTACAGTTCATGAGCATGGAGAAATGCTGGAAGCCCAAAAAGTCGATTGATCCGTTGAAACCACAAAAGAGTTGGTCTTCAGAGACACATCTCCCCTGTATCCCCGAGTAAAATAAAACCTTCTTAAAGCAGGTGGCTCGCAGGTAGATTCTTGGCACTAACACGCTGCTTCTCCTTGTTTCACCGCTCAATGTCTCTCTCTCTCTCTTTCTCTTTCTTTCCGGGTTAAATCATCTTCAGCCAGGTGTCCTGTCAAAGCTGTGTCTTCCCCTTAAAGGTGTACTTCCCCATTTTCTGTTACCCTTAGCAACCCATTTCCTGTACACCCTAAGGAGACGCAAACTAACAAAAGGGAAAATAGTACATGTGGTACCCGCTACACAACAAAACATCTAAATACCCAGTCAAAGACGGAACAGTATTCATAAAGACTGTCTCAGTAGAGCACAATCTCTATATAATACATATTGTGAGAAAACTCATATCATATCTTAAGGACACCAACAAAGATCCTCTACCACACTCCTAAGGAATACAGCGTGAAAGAAACTAGGCTGCATATTTCATTGCGCATTTCTTTTAATTACGGACACTGACACTGTGTCTTTTTACTTAAAATGAATATATGTTGATCTGTATTTTCCTATTTGTTATATTACATACTATATTTCCATGCAACACTTTTTCTCTGCCATTAAATATATTTGATTTATTATCAAGCTATTCCTAAGTCCAAAAGTATGTATAAAATATGGTTTCCATATTTTTTAATGGTATAGTAGTGCTTTACAATGTCCATAACAGTATGTCTGATGTGCGTGGAATTAATTTTTCCACATTACACATAGTACTAAGTCTGTTGAACTTGCCCAATAGGTGGTTTTAGTTAATACATAATTATGTTCCCATTCTCTGGCTCCAAGAAGCCCTCTGCAACTGCACTTAGTCTTAGTCTTAATCCGCTACTAGTCCACAGCTCTGGGGCACACTGCAACAGCATTAAACCCCAACGTTAGTCTTGTTAACTTAAATATGTACTGAGACCAGATCAGCACGGGATCATCCCCAGCTCAGAGCACATTGTAACTGATGCAATTTGACTAACTGAAAAGAATCCTCACAGCACATTGTACATAAAAGTCTAGTTATATATAAAAGCTAAACATTTGCTTCATGTGCCAACTCAAATTCCAAAACTAACTCCTGCCAATGTGATTTAAAAAATTATGTTATTTTAACAACATGATGCTTTATATAGTAAGTTAAGGTAAGAATATACAATTGTTTAAAATTAAAAAAATAAGAATTTTAAATAGGTGTCCATGAAGAGGGATAATGTCAAAATGTGTTTAGAATTTTTATTCTTGTACTTCATTTGCCTTGTTTTGAATTGCTATTGCCTTTGTATATCTATAGATTATTAATTAGTCTAGGATTTTACATGCTCTATTATTGCCTTAAAATATGCATAGCACTTTCTTCCAAACATGCCTCTATGTCAATTTTTTACTAAAGGAAAATCGATATATATCTTTTGTAAGCGCTGTATCTTGAAAGCAGTGATGTGCACGGAATGATGAATGAACTTTGCCAAGTATTGTGCACAGAAAACAAAAAATAATCCACATTGATTATGGTTAGATGCAAACTGGAGTTCACAATATAGAGGTCAGGACTTAATACTGCATACAGGTTTTCTTATTTACTTTCTGAAATTTAAAGCAAAGGCCGCTGCATATTGTCTAAATATGGCATGCTATGTGGGGAGTATTTTTAGTTTGTATTGTACTTTTTAATATATGCTGCATTATTTAGGAAATGTTCCTCATTCATCTTTGCTTTCATTTTTCATTCATTTTGAAATCTTGATCTATATAGTCTTTACATTCACCAGATGGTTATGTTTTGCTTTCTTTATGTTAATGCTGCTGTCTTATAGCTCCATTTTCTTGAATCTAAATGCTGATGTTCTCTATGTTGCTCCTGTCAGAAATTTAAAACAAACAATCAGATTGACTCCGTTTTATACATCCATCCATCCATCCATTTTCTAACCCGCTGAATCCGAATACAGGGTCACGGGGGTCTGCTGGAGCCAATCCCAGCCAACGCAGGGCACAAGGCAGGAACCAATCCTGGGCAGGGTGCCAACCCACCACAGGACACACACAAACACACCAAGAACACACTAGGGCCAATTTAGAATCGCCAATCCACCTAACCTGCATGTCTTTGGATTGTGGGAGGAAACCGGAGCGCCCGGAGGAAACCCACACAGACACAGGGAGAACATGCAAACTCCACGCAGGGAGGACCTGGGAAGCGAACCCGGATCTCCTAACTGCGAGGCAGCAGCGCTAACACAGCGCCACCGTGCCGCCCCTAATTTATACATTGAAAGGCAAATATGTTTTTGGGTTGAGCAAAAGGATTCTCAGACTCTGCACTGGATGCTATTTGAAAACAATCAGTGACACTTGTCACAGTCCATGGGGTTTGCTAAACTTTAGTCTCCAAAAAAATTACAAAGTTGTAATCAGATTTACATTAAAAACAGATTGCTAGGTCTATTCCTAATTTTATAACAAAGTTAACTTTTTTAAAAAAATATTTTATTGAATTTATTAAAAACGCTTTACATAGAGAGTGGGGAGCCAATTTAACCACCACCAATGTGTGCTATTCACCTGGATGATGCAACATCAGTCATTTTCCGCCAGTACACTCGCCACACATAAGCTAGTAGGTGGTTAAGGAGTGAGAGATAGTTAACCAGAGGGCAATTTAGCCTTAATATCGGGATACACCCTACTCTTTACAAAGGATGCCTTGGGATCTCGAATGACCACAGAAAGTCAGGACCTAAATATTACGTCTCATTTGAACGACGGCGCAATTTTTTCAGCATAGTGTCTCCATCACTGCACTGGAGCTTTGGGATCCATACATAGAATACAGAGTAAGTGTCCCCTATATGTCTCTCCAAGACCTCTTCCAACCGCCACCCAAGCTTTTCCATAATGGTGTCCTACCCAAGTACTGGCCGGGCCAGATCAATCTTGGCTTCAGGGGAATGGTATGTTCTAAAATGCTTAGCAGCCACATACCTATGTTATGCCTATGAAGCCCAAATCCTTAAAATGGTGGTGCCCATTAAAAATAATCTTGCAAACTGGCACCATTATTGACATCACTGTCATACTGGTAAAATTATAAACAATGATAAAACAAATATGGAAAGTTACTTCCATGCCCCTGAAATAGTAAATATTCTTTTTTTTTCCCATCATCCAAAGATGTGGATGTAATGTCAATTGGTGACTCTAAACTGGCCCATATGAATGGGTGACCATTTTTTTTACACCCATGACAATGAACTGTGTTAAAAATATACATTAGGCTGATATCATATTTAATTACTTTTTCATCTATGTCAGTATCAGTTTCTAATAATAACTTGAATGCAGAGGTGGCCAGGGTCAGAATGAAGACCCTCAGAATGTCTTCTTGACCAAAAAACCCATTAAGCAAGATCCTTCATATGCCGATGTAGGGCTGTGGAGTGGAGTTTTCTGTATGTGTTCTGCTTGTCTAGGAAAGGCATTTGGCAGGAACATAGATATGATAGTTAGGTGTCAATGACTAAAGAGAAAGTCAGACCATTGGTGGCAACATCTCCTGGCTGCTTGAAGATGTAATTCTCAGAAAATATGGGACCATGCTGCCCCTTTAACAGGACAGCCTTTTAAAAGAAATGGAAGTTTAAGAGTCATTAGAGAAAGTTATAACATGGTGTAAGCAGAAATAATGTAGAAACACCTCTAACCTGGAATGACACTTAAAGCTGCCTTGCAACCAGAAGCTAAATGAGACTGGAGTTTGGCTTAAAATTTGCAGTGAAGGCTAGACTATGTTCTGACTGAAGTGAGAAAGCAGGCAACAAGAAAAGCAGAATTGGGAAATTAAAAACTAAAAATCAAAACAATGCACAGTGTAAAAATTCATATGTTAAAATGAAACCAAAAGTAGCAATACCAAAATGTTGACAAGAAACCCTTGTTGAAAAAGCAGGGAAACATTTCATTTGATTTATTCTGTTAATCCCCAAGGAGAGATTGTCTTTTCACAACACCTTTTGGGAAATGGAGCACAAGTTAGGCCATTATACAGTAACCCTGGAGCAATTTTCAGGTTAAGGGCCTTGTTTTTTAGTTATAAAAGTCAAATCAATCCATCAAAGACAATAAGTTAAAGAAATGATTGTATTAGTAAATTTGGTCAACTTTTAAAGATGTCATTTTCAACTCTGCTGCTGGCAGTCTGCTTTCAGCTTTGTATTATTTGTGACAATTTACCTTTGTGTATATTTGTTTTTACAGAATAATTTTGCTTTTTCACCTTTAAGATTTGAGACATGAGTCTCTTATTTTAGTCAGCAATATGCTAAAGATGAAAATGTTCAGCTTTTTAATTCTTCCTCATATCTCACAATTTACCCTACAAAATAAATGCATAGTATAAAATGCTTTGATTTATCTGTATTACTTTTCAGTTGATGATTTACAATCTGGGCGAAAGAGGTTTAGACAAAGGACTCATTGCACATTAAAAATGTCATTATTTTTATGTTACTTGTATATATTTTAACCAGCACACAGTCCTGTTTCCTATTTATATTTAAATTGTGGACCTTTATGTCCTTAGCAACTTTCTCCAGCTGCCTTATCCTTAACCACCTGGCATTTAGACATCACTACTTCTGTCTTAATAATTTATGCCCTGAAATGGTGACCCTATTATACATGCAAGATGTTCAGCTACTGCATAAGTTCAAAAATGATTCATTTTAATTTATATTTATTTGTTAGGAATTTTAAAACTTTGAATTTCAGCTTTAAAAGATGACCTTGAATTTTTCACTGTCAGATAAAAAAAAAAAAACTTGTAAGGATTCTTCCATCAGCTGTCTCCAGGTAATGCTAAAGCAAGATTTCTATTTGGTTTAAGTTTCAGTGATGGTATTGTTCAGAAGCCTTTTGAAAATCAGTAACAGGAAATGTATTAAAGAGATCATATTATCGAAAGTGCTATTGATTTTATTCACAAAGTGTTTTTTTCCTTTTCTTTCAGCATGTCCTTGACATATTGTGTGTAGTTTGTATATTATAAGACTCATAATAAGGCAATGATAATCTTTCTTTATGCATTATAAGCCCTGCAGTATGAAGTTGAATGTAACATGCAGGTCACTATGAATATTAATGCACCAAAGAAAACATTGTCACTTTGAACTATTCACTCAATTATATGTTACTGAGAATTACAAATCTATACTGTATACATTCTGCGGTGTGGTACAAAATGAAAAAGGGTCTGTTTTGCTCAATTTTATATACCTCTAAAGGAAAACAAAAATGTCAACATTGTTCTTTTTTATTTTTCTTAAATAATTACTTCAAATAATGAAGTTTACAGGGAGCTATCAGTTTAGACTCTACAGTTTTTTAGGACTTTTACAAATCTTCTTTTAAGGAATTTTTGGTCTGCTTTCACCTGCTTATTCCACTCCAGGGTGCTGGGGAACCAGACAGCACTGGGTTCAAGACAAGGGATAACCTTTGCTAAATTAAATCTTATGGTGTCAGAGTAATCCTTAAAAGTGGTTATGTGGAAAGAGTAAGCTCATATATGTATACCTGAAGTCTTCATTCATCCACCCATCCATTATCCAACCCACTATATCCTAACTACAGGGTCACGGGGGTCTGTTGGAGCCAATCCCAGCCAACACAGGTTGCAAGGCAGGAAACAAACCCCGGGCAGGGCACACACACACTAGGGACAATTTAGGATCGCCAATGCACCTAACCTGCATGTCTTTGGACTATGGGAGGAAACCGGAGAACCCGGAGGAAACCCACGCAAACACGGGGGAGAACATGCAAACTGTTGAGGTCTCAAGAAGTGAACCCAGGTCTCCTAACTGCGAGGCAGTAGCGCTACCCACTGCGCCACCGTGCCAAGTCTTCATTCAATACTGGAAATTTTGCTGTGTGGGAATTGCATCAATGCATTACAGCATAGTCATACACCTACCTTCACAGGATCAAAAGACAGGTGCTAAATAACGCAAAATCCATGTCTGGAAGAACGTGGAAGAAAAATCAGAGTATCCAGAGAAACACCCACAGAGCCATCATTAAGCATTACCAACAATTGTTTCACCCAAAAGCATCACTATGGCATTTAACATAATGTAAATTGTGTAAATCATCACCATTGGTTTAACAGCTAAACCCCAGATTTACCCAAGCTAGTTGGTAGTTCCTCAAATCCTTTTCCTTCATTTTCCATGGTCCTAGGTATCTTTTGGGGTAAGACCACTTTTTAAATATATCTAACACCACCTTAAATCTACAAGTTTTCTATGGCCTCATTTTCTACACCTCCATCTTGGCATATTTTGACCCTGTCATCCTCTGCCTTTCACACTTTTGGCCTTCTCATCATCTCTTCTTCTTAACTTAATAGTCCTCTTACTCTTACTCCCTGAACATTTACACTGATTATTCTTATATGTGTTTATATAGCTTTCAATGCCAGAGAGACTCCTTCAGAAGTCGACTCATAGAATTTCTGCCATGCACCTCTCACTTTGACTATCACTACTGCCCTTGCACCCTTGTCTACACCCAATATGTCATCTAAGTACCAGAACTTAACATTACCTACTTTCTCCGAATTGACTCAATTTCAGATTTCTAAATTTAATCTTACTACATCAGCATTCTTCTCCCCGCTCACCAGTGTTTGCCAAAATGCACTAAAACGTATTTAGATACTGAATACTAAATATATAGTCCTAATATTTTCAATTTTGTATTCTGATTGCATACTCAAATACAATACTTATTCTGAGTACTTTCAGGATTTGATATATAGGCTACTTCATAAACATGGTATAACAAGTTAAACATATTTAAATTGTGACCTGAAAATGCACTTCAACCTCACATGAATGTTTTACTGTTCATGAAAAACAAGGGAAAACAACTTTTTCAGGAAACTTTTATTAATAAAAGTTGAATATTTGAAAAAAATTACTGTAGCTCAGAGTATGTTTTAGCCATTTCTCATTCTTCAGAATTCTTATCAAACGATAATATAATTAAAAAACAAAGTCAGGTTATGAGTTTTTCACATGGAATACTTGTGCTTAACTAACCGTCCAACTAAATAATTCACTAAAATTTTAGTATTTGCATATAACCTACACACATCATCACATATACTTTAAATCAAATCAGATAACATGATACTTTTCAAAAGATCTCAGATTTGTATTTTCTCATTAAGAGTTAGCACTTTACACTAATTCTTAGCCTATGAGGGATTGCTCTACTGCCGTAATAAGAGGCAACTGAATGTGTGTAGCACATAAACTCTACATGCTATGCTCAGCTATGTGTAACTATGTCTTATCTCCTCAAATAAAGGCATCCTCAGATCATCATTCAAAACTCTTTTGAATTTTACTGCCCATTTTAGACTTGGCTTAGTTTCAAATGGACTAAAAAGGAAAGAGAATAGCTAGAATCAGCAGCATTTCACAAACTGGTTTACATTTCCTCAATATCTATAGCGCAGCTGCTTAAAACATCATATATTACTTAATTGCTAGTCTTTAGAATGAAAACAAATATAAAGCAACAATAAGCATGTTTAGAATACTTGATAAAGATAACTAGATTTACGAACAAGCATAGCTCACCTAAAAACCCAAAAGAAACAGCCATAATTAGAGGTGTGCCGCAAACCATTTTGTGTCTACAGCACTGCTGTTTCCAGTAAAAGAGAGGGAGCAAGAGTGAGATCAAGAAAACGCTACGCTTACTAATAGAAAACATTTAGAACCCATCTCCTAGTGCTTGAAAATTTAATTAATCAGTTACACACACAACAGAAGCAGTGAATGAACAAGATGAGAGGCAAACAATACTCAGACACTGGGTTCTGGAGATAGACTGAGGATCTGTGAAATGCTAGGAGGCTACAGTTGGGTACGCCTACACATCACTACATTCATGTTCATGTGCATTCAGTTTATTGCTTAGCGTATGTCAAATACAAGTTTTTTTGTTAAACTTTCTGGATTTTTTAAAATATTTTTGGTCTTTAGTTGATTGCGTCCGCAGATAAGGAGAGCTGAGTGTACGTAATGTTTTTTTAGGAGATGTAGTTTATGGGTATTCAGTATTAAATATCATAATTCTAGATTATATTTTTAGAAATATACCACAAAACTGAATCCAGAATATTCACTTTTGCATTCTAAATACATAACACCAGTACTTATACTCTATTACAGCCCAATCTTGCCTCTCACACATTTTCTACAAGCAAAGGTCTCACTTGCCACCTGAAAACTACCCTCCAAACAACTACATCTTTTACGCACCCACTTCACAACAAACAGTTACACTGAGCTTCTCATAATACCTTTAATACACACACTGCATGGCCATACACCTCTTCCACCCTTCTTGCACCTTTGACTAAAACCATGACAATATTATGCACTGTATAAGGTGTTATTGCCAGGAGGAACATACAAAATATAATTAGTTCACACTTGCAGCAAGTGCTGCCATGACAGAGTCCAACTTCCTATAAACAGGCGGAGTGGTGGCTCTGAGGCTAGGCATCTGCACTGGCAATCGGAAGAATGCCGGTTCGAATCCTGTTAATCCCAAAAGAGACTCTGCTCTGTTGGCCCATTGAGCAAGGCCCTTAACCTATAATTGCTCCATCCTGGATATGACGTTAATCTGCATCCATCCCTGCATGTAGACCCTCCAACCTGCAGGGAAAAACCTGGGGGTTAGTGACAGAATTGGCATTCCAGCCATCATAAAAAAACCTCACACTGTTCCACTCCATCTGAACTAGTGTGGTGCTGAGGTGTCACCTGTTGCATGGCTGCACTCGGGTCCTAATCTGGATCCTGAGTTGGTTTGTTGTGTGGTGGTTGTGGCAATGTCCTGTATCAGCGCGTTCTCCTAACCTCCTATATCTTAAGTATGCTGGTTTCTCTTTTAGTCCTGCTAATGTATAGTTTCATAAAATAAAATGGAATCCCATCTCTCATCCTCAATATCCTGCTGCAGACAGGACACATTATTGACTTAACCAGCTAACTTACTGTAGCCTGAGTAGTGAAAATTGTTTAGATCAGCAATCGAGGTGCTATGAGTGCACTTTTAAAATGGTGCTCCTTGACAATTTGTATTCAGTTTTTGATACTACAGTGGCCCCAAAGGGCAAGTAACAAAAATGTAAAGGTGTGACACGCACAAGGTGACACGCGCACTTAAGATTACTTGTACATTCAAACGAGGTGACATGCAAAATTATATGTGGTGCTGCACAACTAAAAAAGGTGACGCACACATTAAAACGAGGTGATACACAAAATTAAATGTGGTGGCACGCAAAATTAGACATGATGCGCTCACAATCAGATGGGCACAGAAAGGGTAGGTTCCTTGGCAAAACTAAAGGAAAGCACTGATTGGTGGCAAGGTTTGTCTGTCAGTCCACAGGGGAAGTTTCCGGTAATGTGTGAGCTGAGTGAGGGAAAATTAATATAGCCTTTTTTAATTAAATTGTTGGCGATCACAGTTCTTGGTGTAGATACATAATGGTGTACATTAACAGTTGTTAATGGTAAACATTAACATTGTTTTTTTCACATCCAAAAGTTATTAAAAAAAACCTGACTTCAAGTTAAAGTGGAGTACTCCCCTTTCTTTGTTTTTTTTGCCTGCAGTGCAGTGCTTACACACAAATCACAAATCACTCCTGACACTCTTCTCCACCCATTCCATCCTGCTTGCACTCTCTTTTTCACCTCTCTTCCACAGTCCCCATTACTCTGTACTGTTGATCCCAAGTATTTAAACTCGACAACTCTACTCCTTGCATCCTCACCATTCAACTGACCTGCCTCTCATTTACACACATGTATTCTGTCTTGTTCCTACTGACCTCCATTCTTCTCCTCTCTAGAGCATATCTTCACCTCTCCAGGGTCTCATCAACCTGCTCCCTACTATCACAACAGATCACAATGTCATCAGTAAACACCATAGTCCACAGGGACTCCTATCTAATCTCGTCTGTCAACCTGTCCATCACCATTGCAAATAAGAAAGGGCTCAGAGCTGATCCCTGATGTAATCCCACCTCCACCTTGAATGCATCTGTCACTCCCACTGCAGACCTCACCACGGTCACACTTCCCTCGTACATATCCTGTACAACTCTTACATACTTCTTTGCCACTCCCGACTTCCTCATACAATACCACAAATCCTCTTGAGGTTCCCTGTCATGTGCTTTCTCCAGGTCCAAAAAGACGCTATGCAACTCCTTCTGGCCTTCTCTATACTTCTCCATCAACACCCTCATAGCAAACATCGCATCTGTGGTGCTCTTTCTTGGCATGAAACCATACTGCTGCTCACTAATCATCACCTCACTTCTTAACCTAGCTTCCACTGCTCTTTCTCATAACTTCATGCTGTGCCTCATCAATTTTATCCCCCTGTAGTTACTACAGTCTTGCACATCCCCCTTATTCTTAAATATCGGCACCAGTACACTTCTTCTCCACTCCTCAGGCATCCTCTCACTTTCCAAGATTCCATTAAACAATCTGGTTAAAAACTCCACTGCCATCTTTCCTAAACACCTCCATGCTTCCACAGGTATGTCATCTGGAAAAATAGCTTTTCCATTCTTCATCCTCTTCATAGCTGTCCTTAATTCCTCCTTGGTAATCCATTGCACCACCTGATTCACTATCTCCACATCATCCAACATCTTCTCTCTCTCGTTCTCTCCATTCAACAGCCTCTCAGAGTACTCTTTCCATCTGCTCAACACACTCTCCTCGCTTGTGAGTACGTTTCCATCTTTATCCTTTATCACCCTAACCTGTTGCACATCTTTCCCAGCACGCTCCCTCTGTCTAGCCAATTGGTGCAGGACTTTTTCTCCCTCCTTAGTGTTCAACCTCTCATACAACTCATGATATGCCTTTTCTTTAGCCTTTGCCACCTCTCTCTTCACATTATGTCTTATTTCCTTGTACTCTTTGTCTACTTTCTGCATCTCTCTGACTATCCCACTTCTTCTTTGCCATCCTCTTCCTCTGTATACCATTGCACCACCAGGTTTCCTTTTCCTCCTTCCTCTGTCCAGATATCACGCCAACCACTCTTCTTTCTGTCACCCTTACTACATCTGCTGTAGTTTCCCAACTGTCTGGTAAATCTTCACTACCACCCAGTGCCTGTCTCACCTTATCCCTAAACTCAACCTTGCAGTCTTCCCTTTTCAACTTCCACCATTTGATCCTTGGCTCTGCCCTCACTCTCTTCCTCTTAATGATCTCAGAACGTCATTCTACAGATCACCATCCTACGCTTCTTAACTACTAACTATCCCCTGCCACCCCTTTGCAGTCTTCAATCTCCTTCAGATTGACTCTTCTGCATAGGATGTAATCTACCTGTGTGCATCTTCCTCCACTCTTGTATGTAATCCTATGTTCCTTCCTCTTCTTAAAATACGTATTCACCTTAGCCATGTCCATCCTTTTGGCAAAATTCACTATCTTCTGACCTTCTTCATTCCTCTCCTTGACACCATACCTACCCATAACCTCCTCGTCTCCTCTGTTCCCTTTACCGACATGTCCATTGAAATCCGCTCCAATCACCACTTTCTGTCCCTTGGGTACACTGTTCATCACTTCATCCAACTCAGTCCAAAAGCCTTCTTTCTAATCCATTGCACACCCAACCTGTGGGGCATATGCACTAACAACATTCATCATCACACCTCCAATTTTCAGCTAAATAGTCATTACTCTGTCTGACACTATTTTCACCTCCAAAATACTTTTGACATACTGTTCCTTCAGAATAACCCCTACTCCATATACCCTCCTATCCACACCACAATAAAACAATTTGAATCCACCTCCGATCCACCTGGCCTTACTCCCCTTTTATTTAGTCTCTTGAACTCACAATATATCAACCTTCCTTCTTTCCTTTATATCTGCTTTCTCCCCTTACCAGTCATACTGCCAACATTCAAAGTTCCTACCCTCAGTTCCACTCTCTTTACCTTCCTCCTCTCCTCCTGCCTCTGGAGACGTCTCCTCCCTCTTCTTCTCCTTCTTCTTCAGCCAACAGTAGCCCAATTTCCGCCAGCACTCTGTTGACTAACAGTACTGGTGGCGGTCATTGTTAGCTCGGGGCTCGACCGATTCAGTATGGAAATTTGTATTATTGTCCACATATTGATTTGGCAAAATTTTACACCAGATGCCCTTCCTGACGTAACTCTTCCCGGAGCTTGGGACCAGCACAAAGAAACACATTGGTTTGTGCATCCCCTGTAGCTAGGTTATGATTTATATGTTCTCTGTGCATCCCCTGTAGCTAGGTTATGATTTATATGTTCTCTGATCGTCCAGATGTTTGATGGTTCTGAATATTGCACCTTATTACTTGTTCGAGACAACAAGGCATTCCTTAAAGTAGTACAATGACTTATAATAAAAAATGCATGTTTAAAGTTAAGCCCTAATTAGTAAAAAAAATCTAATGATCTAATGTTTATGAAGCACTCATCTTTAAAATTCTTTTTACAATTGTAACTGAATGAATCCTGTGATTTCTTTCAAATAAGAGTAAATAAAATTTTTTCAATAAAAAAAAAGTTTTTTTAAACTTTGCACACACATTTAAGTTTGCACGTTACCTTAATAGTGTGCTCCACATTTAATTTTGCATGTCAACTTTTTTAATTGTGGAGCACCACATTTTATTTTGTGCGTCACCTCATTTGAATGTGTGCATCACCTTGCTTTATTGCGAGCGTCACACCTTTACAGTTATGTCACTTACCCTTCAGGGTCACAGTATGATACTACTGTAACTAAGCTACCGATCACTATTTACACCTTTCCAGTTCCTGAAACCAAACCCTAGCCATTGTTCTCACAGCCACATTATGGACAGGTGACACTCTAGTGATTCATATGACTAAACTAAAAAAAGACCCTCAGAAGCCTGGTATTGATAATTGAGGTGGGTGTTGTGACCATGCACCTTAACAGACTTATATAATGGACACTGTTTTAATATGATTTTGCATTGATATCTGACAAATACTCCAAAAAATAAAAAAAGATTTTAAAAAAATCAATAAAATTGCTTGTGAATTATCTCAGTTGTTATAAAGGGTTTAAAATATATTGCAATTAGACTTGACTGCCAACTGATTGCCTTATTTTTGCTTCGTCTTAAGTACAAATCATTTCATTATGAACCATGTATGAAAAATAATAAGTTTTATTTTCATTATTTGCCATATCTTACTCTCCAAACAAGGCTGGCAAACGGTTTCAATTAATATTTGATTTTAAATAGAGTACCTCATTACTTTCATCCACATAAAGTATTCTACAATTATATTGTCATATTTAATCTTTCATGCTGTGATTTTTTTTATGTATAATTTGTGGAACTGCTTGTTTCTGTCATGACAGGATACAAATGACATCAAAAGGATTGGTCTCAAAATGTACTTTCAGTTTAAAAAGCTCATTTAAAATTTCAAATGACTACCATCTCCTTTATATTGGTTCAGGGCAGTTCTACAGATTCTACAGCAGTGAACCTACATGCCATTAATTTTCTGAAATGTTTTTTGGATCACAAATCTGGGAGCATCAGGCACTATGGAGGAAGTCTCTGGAAGGCTGTTACACGAGTCCAACCCATGATGATAAACACTAAGACTGGACCAATGTAGAGTCAACAATTACTTAAATATGCACAACACTGGATGAGAAATGACAAATATCTGGAACAAAACATGGGAAATCAGAAGTAAAAAGTGCTAAATTTTCACTAACTATTACAGGAATTGACCTTGCCACTGTGAGGCAGTACAACTAAACAGTACCTCACTGGGTCAGTTAGCAGCAAAAAACTGTGAGACGAAAAGGAGAAACATGTTAAACATTAGAAATCGCCTTAGTCAATGGGTGGGCCTCTCTGGCAGTGTCTTAAATTGGTTTGAATCCTACCTGGCAGGGAGAAAATTCTTTGTGAGTTGTGGTAATCAAATCTCAAAGACACATGATATCCGATATGGTGTTCCACAAGGCTCTATCCTGGGTCCGCTGCTCTTCTCAATCTACATGCTTCCGTTAGGTCAGATTATCTCAGGTTACAACGTGAGCTACCACAGCTATGCTGATGACACACAGCTGTACATATCTATAGCACCTGATGACTCCGACTCTTTCGATACACTAACACAATGTCTTACTGGTATTTCTGAATGGATGAATAGTAATTTTCTCAAACTAAATAAAGAGAAAACTGAAATTTTAGTAATTGGCAATAATGGATTCAGCGAGGTTATCAGAAATAAACTTGATGCACTAGGATTAAAAGTTAAGACGGAAGTAAAAAATTTAGGGGTAACCGTTGACTGTAATCTGAATTTTAAATCGCATATTCATCAGACCACTAGGACAGCATTTTTTCACTTAAGAAACATAGCTAAAGTTAGACCTCTTATATCATTGAAAGATGCGGAGAAATTAATTCACGCTTTTGTTTTCAGTAGACTAGATTACTGTAATGCAATCCTGTCAGGACTACCCAAAAAAGACATAAATCATTTGCAACGAGTGCAGAATGCCTCTGCTAGAATCCTAACTGGGAAAAGAAAATCCGAACACATTTCTCCAGTTTTGATGTCACTACACTGGTTACCTGTGTCATTCAGGATTGACTTTAAAATACTGCTTATGGTTTATAAAGCCTTAAATAATCTCACTCCATCTTATATATCGGAATGCCTGACGCGTTATATTCCAAATCGTAACCTTAGATCTTCAAATGAGTGTCTCCTTATTATTCCAAAAGCTAAACTTAAAAGAAGTGGTGAGGCGGCCTTCTGCTGTTATGCACCCAAAATCTGGAATAGCCTGCCAATAGGAATTCGCCAGGCAAATACAGTAGAGCACTTTAAAACACTGCTGAAAACACATTACTTTAACATGGCCTTCTCATAACTTCACTTTAACTTAATACTGATACTCTGTATGTTCAATTCTTCATAATAACTATTCACAGTGGCTCCAAAATCCATACTGACCCCTACTCTCTCTTCTGTTTCTTTTTCCGGTTTCTTTGTGGTGGCGGCCTGCGCCACCACCTACTCAAAGCATCATGATGCACCAACATTGATGGACTGAAAGCCAGAAGTCTAAGTGACCATCATCATCAGGTCCTTCCATGAAAACCCTAAATACAAAGAGGACTGTTTGACTTATGTTAGGTAGATTGCCCAGAGGGGACTGGGCGGTCTCTTGGTCTGGAACCCCTACAGATTTTATTTTTTTCTCCAGCCTTTGGAGTTTTTTTGTTTTTCTGTCCACCCTGGCCATCGGACCTTACTCTTATTCTATGTTAATTAATGTTGACTTATGTTTATCTTTTATTGTGTCTTCTATTTCTCTATTCATTATGTAAAGCACTTTGAGCTACATTTTTTTGTATGAATATGTGCTATGTAAATAAATGTTGATTGATTGATTGATTGATGTTGTGTTAGTGGGCACAGCCTTTGTTACAAAAATACACTTTTCCTAATATTTCAGGAAAAGAGATGCTAAATAATATTTTTTGTAAAATATTCTGTAATTTTCTGTGATATGTATAATATATTTTTTTTAAATTCTCAAATAAGATGTCCTAATGGTGAAATGATTGAAGGCACTGCCAGCTTAAAGGGTTATCAAAATCCGATTTTAGCAATTCATTAAAAGTGTAATTATTACAATTTGTACATACATTTCTGACTGTTACTGTTTCTCAAAGGAGCTTTATTAATAAAAATGGTTTGTGTATATTAAAGTATTTATCAAAGAAGTAAACTACTCACTTAGTATTAAGAAGAAAAACCAATGTGTCATTTACTTGTAAAAATCTGTTTCTCAGGATGAAGGATGTAGCAAGCTGTAAGCAGAGCTTTGTTTCTTTTATCTGGGTCTTTTAAGAATAGAGATCTTTTATAGTATCAGAGAACTTTTGCAAGGGATCGATTTTTTTCCCTTTAAGCTGTCTTCCCTTTCTGGGCTTACCTTTGTAGCCTGTTTACTGTGTATCACTTGAGTGCTATGTAGCTATGTCAGCAACTCTGTTTTTAGTTATAAAGCTTTTCCTCTCTTCAGCACCCAGTCAGCATATCAACTAATAAATCTAGGGAATGACAAACTGCAATGATTGAACTGAACATCTTTGTATCACTCTATATCACAATATATTTTTGAGTCCATGCTGAGCTTCCTGTTATTAGATTTTTCCTGGCTTTAAGTGTCTGCTTTCATCAGTGAAATATAAAATACTATGCAATGAAGATACTGAAACAATTAGGAAAATAAATATAATACCAAGGAAGTCTGAAATATCACGTCTCAAGAGAACAGCTTTGCAGAAGCCATGTGCCTTAGTGTTTGTCTTAATTAATTATCTTTATTAGGTGAATGCAATTTCTCTATTGTATGGTTTAATATACACTGGGTCTCCAAATTTCAGTTTTTGTTGATATAAATCTAAATTAAAGACAAAAGATTCCTGACCATTTTTCAACTTTATTAAGTTCTTATAAACAATGATATTTAAATTAAAATCAGAGATTCTTTTTAGTAAATAGTCATCACAGTATACAGTGCCATAAAATACACCACTTTGCAGAGATCTATTTTCACTTTGACATTAAAGAGTTTTTTTCTGTTGCTCAGTGTCACAAAAGTCAAACATAATCCAGTTCATAATCTTTGGGGTGGCAGAAACCTATCCCTTAGGCATTATGCACAAGATGTAAAACAGTCTGGGATAGGAGGCATTTTGACATTACTTTCAAACAATACCTTGGTATAAAACCAACACAGGGCATCACCCAAAAAATAAAGCATGTATTGTCAAGCATGGTGGTGGCAACATTAGGTTATGGGCTTCTTGTTTGTTTCATCTTGGTATGACTATTGCAATTCATTATACATAGGAGTTAATATGTATGAATTAAATTACCGCACACTACTACAAAATCCTCAATCTGCATTTATAATATGAACTCAGATAATTGCAGATTAGAATGACAAATCGGACAAGGGTGCCAATTCTTTTTGCGATTGCCATAGAACCATTGGCTATTCCTCTCTGGAAGCAATCATAGATAAAGTCCTTCCTCTTATGGTGTCCTTTAACAGAAGGTAACTCTTTATGCTGATGATATGGTGCATTATACCTCAGTGGCACATTTATCTCTAACACCAATATTAAAACTGTTTGGAGAATTTCAAAAGATTTCTGGAGTCAGAATTAAATTGAATTTAAGTGTTCCTTTTCGCAATGTGTTCTCTGGAATATCTGGCTAGGTATGATACTGTTTCACAGATGGTATCAGAACAATTTAAATATTTAGGGGTAATCATTAGTCAAACACAAAGAGATCTTTGAACAAATCAAACCTTATTTTACCTGGGACGATTACTATTGTCAAAATGGATTTTGAAAGCTTCTATATCCTTTTCGGAGCATCCATATTTACAACCACAAGTCCTCCTTTAATTAGATTCAGTAATAACATCATCTACCTGAAATTTAAAAATTGGCCATGCATTCAAAAAGTAAAGTGGCATTGTACTATAACTGGACTGCAAATATTTCTACAATAAAATATTGGAAACTAGCAAAAGCCAATAGAGAAGTTGAGTCTGCTAGTATACAGCACTTTCTTAGTTCCATTCCTTTCTTATCTCCAGCACCGTCCTGCTGAGCAGTGCCCAACACCATTAAAGACAAGTGATGCAACTGCAAAGCCTACAGCATTGTGGAGGAATGCTCATTTCCTTTCCATGGTCTCTATCTGGCAGACATTATTGTAGCCTCAAAATCAGTTCTCTCAAGTACTGCAACAGCTTCTAGCCCTTTGTTCTGCCCTCTTACCCTCACATCTCCTCGCAGTTTTTTTTCAATGCAGAAAATGTGTTACTACTGTTGTTTTTATTATTAGTTGTGGTTATTATTTATTACTGTCTATTTCAAATCATTACTCTCTATTCTTTACTTGTTATTTATTTTCTCGTACAGTATAGTATAGTATAGGTTTACTTGTCTTGCATTTGTCCTGTGTTTATGTACACATTGCACTCTGGTCCTGGGAAACATTATTTCCCTGCTGCAATACTATGAATGGATGGTATGAAAATAAAACCACTTGACCTGAGGAAGCCTGTTCTAAATCTTCTCTGTAAACTTTTCTTTAGATAGATAGATAGATAGATAGATAGATAGATAGATAGATAGATAGATAGATAGATAGATAGATAGATAGATAGATAGATAGATAGATAGATAGATAGATAGATAGATACTTTATTAATCACAAGGGGAAATTCACATACTCCAGCAGCAGCATACTGATAAAAAAACAATATTAAATAATAATAAATGCAGGTAAAAACAGACAATATCTTTGTATAATGTTAACATTTAACCCCTGGGTGGAACTGAAGAGTCACATAGTGTGGGGGAAGAACAATCTCCTTATTCTGTCCGTGGAGCAGGACAGTGACAGCAGTCTGTCGCTGAAGCTGCTCCTTTGTCTGGAGATGATACTGTTCAGTGGATGCAGTGGATTTTCCATGATTGCCATGAGCCTGCTCAGCGCCCGTCACTCTGCCACGGATGTCAAACTGTCCAGCTCCATGCCTACAATAGAGCCTGCCTTCCTCACCAGTTTGTCCATAGAGCCTGTCTTCCTCACCAGTTTGTCCATGTACACTGTTTATGCTTCAGTCAAAACTAACTGTTGTCAATTTACTAGCAATCAAATGGCTGACTAGTTATTAAAGATATGGAACCAATGTAAGATACATTTTAAAGACATAAAGCTCTTATCCTTTGCCACCTTATATGATAATCACTTGTGTCAGCTCTCTTTAACACATTAATAATGTGTTTGAATTTTTTGAAAAATTCAGTTTCAGATTTAAATTTGAAAAAATGAGAAACTTTGTTAAAAGAAACCAGCACAACTTTTACTAATTTCTGCTCTTAAGGCAAAACTGGCTGGTTTGGCATAACCATAACATATGAAACAAAAATCATGGAATTTACCTATTGCTGATTTCAGGATGGGAAAGATGGAAAAGGGCTGTTTTAAAAGGGCTCATCGGGGATGGTGATTTTAGAAAAGTTTCCAGCCTTAGGAGTTTACCCTCGCTTTTAAGGAATTATTTATTTTGATGTATTTTTAACCTCCACGACTTTTAGGATCACTGTTTTTATGGGATTATTTATTATTGATGAACGTTTACACTGCATTTTTCAAACACTGTTTTGTTTTGGATTTTAATAAAAGCGCTTATCACCTTTTTGCCCCCACCCTTTGCTAACTGTATGTGTCCTCATTTGCCCGGCTCATCTCAGTTATGTTATCGATGGTGGCAGGTTCAAGAGGCTTCCCAGATGCAAAAGAAGCCAACCCCCACTGTCACACCAAGAAATGATTAAAAAAAATGAATGGTCAGTAACAGACCAGACAAAACGCATATCTTATTCCTAACAGGAAACAGAAAATTCCACTGCACCCTCAGTGGTCTTACTGTGCTTAAACTATCTTGTATATAGGATTAGAATAAAACTGAATAATGAATCTTTTTTAAGTTGATAGATATCTAGCCAAACAGGCTTACTTCCTTAATCAATGCTGAATATTCATTAACAGAGTTTAGACTTCTGATACCCACTCGTTATATGTGTATATATCTCTATCAATGTAAATAAGAGTGGATGAATGAATGAATTCCTGTGCGTATTTCTTTGCAGGCAATTTTTGAAAGTTAATGCATTCTTTTTGATACAATATGAAAAGAAACAGGATATCTCCAGTGCCGTGATGGATGGAACACTTTCATTAACTCATCGGTATAATCATGTGGTGATGCTGGAGGCTGTCCTGGAAGCCAAAGGGAACAGTATTAGTTCTTAAGCCAAGCTTTGTAAACAAATGATTTTGGCAGAGAGATTGCCAAGACATATTTAGAGAATAGTGACTGCTGAGTTACATCTCTCACATGGGATGATTACATGAAAGAGAAAGAGCATAGCTGAGACTGAATAATCAATTCAAAAGGAGGAAAAAAAATCACGTTTCCATGACTGAAACCTAGTAAAACCAGAAACAGTAAGATATCCCCTTTAACCGCCTTGTTCTTCACTTTACTTTTTTCCTTATTACATTCTCATTCCTAATCTGATGTTGTTCTTTAGTTATTGCAAATTTATTTCCATCATTTTAAATCTTTTTTTACAAAAAACAAAATCTAAAAAAAAGTATTCCTTTATACAGTTTCTTCTCATGTTTCTCCCTTTTAACTATGGAAAAATAGATAAAGCCTTAAAATACAGGAGCAGTGGCAGAAAACAAAGGCAGTGGGTGATATACGTATCTCTAAGGAAGAAAAGTGCAATGCACTAGAAAATTATTGGTGATAATGTAGAATGAAGCATGAAAGAGAAAATTATTCAGGATTGCAAAAGAAAGTAAGATGTAGTAGGTGTGGGTTTCCTGCAAAATGCTGCAGGTGGCATCATCATGATCATAATGGAATTAAGGATATTCGGAATAAGTATAATGAAAAGTTACTAAAATGAGGAGAAAGGAGGGGATAATGATGTTCATTGTTAGAAAACATTAGGGCCAAGCTGTACGTTTTCAAAAGTGGAGCACTGAAAGCAATAAACATGGGCAAATGAGTGGCTCAGCTTGAATGGTGTTAAAAATATTGGAACATCTTTGTTGTTTTTCATGAATCTGTGCAGATGCTTTGCACTATTTTCTTCCATTAAGAAGAAAGAAAGAAATTGTAAATATTAATAAATCTTTTATTATTTTTATTTCATTTGGTCATCTGTGTTTTCTGATGCAGGGTAAGGAAAGAGGAGGGTTCCTTTAAGGCTTCATTTGACACATACTGTAGCGGCTGCTCATGGATAATTATGCATACATTCATAATTAGCCATGCATCACTGTCGAAGGTAGTGTTACTGGAGGTGAATGTTTGACAGAACTGTGCAACATTATTGTATGTGAAGGAGGGATTTGTTAAATTTAGAAAAGAAGTGTACTCATTCCAGTGTGGGGTAGATTAACCAATGTATGGGTTGCTAGGCTGAGGCCAGCCTGAGGCCCCTCATGACCTCTACACCTTACCTTGAGGTAGTGACCTATAGCAAGTATTCAATGCAAATCACTGTGTGGTATTTGATGGACACAATATAATATAATACTGTATCTTATGGGCCATAGCTATGTTCTCTGTGAAACACCAGTCTGGCATTTAACGTAACACTGAATGAAGGAATAAACAGTATGAATCAGTAACACAGTATGAGCAACAAGGTCACTTGCACTGTACATAGTGGCCTATTGCTGGTTGATCACTCAACTCACCACATCCACAAAATTTTAGGTAAATACACAACACACCATAGCACGAAAGCAAGATATGTCCCAGCCTTTATAAGCTTTTGATTCTTTGTTCTTTTCTGAAAAATCCTTGATCACTCCCGTAAAGTCCAGTTGTTGAAAGGTATCACTTTCAGGGGGTATCAGTGGAGTTTTTCCTGTAGCACTGTAGACCTCAGACTAATTTATGCCAAGGCCTGCTTTGATAAAGAGTGCTTCTTAGTGGCATTGGTGACATGTACTCAAGGATGGATTCAGATCATAAAATGGCTTTGGACTCATGTAGCATTGGTGATTAGGGGCATCTGAGGTTTCCAAGGATCTTTCTATAGACACAGACGAATTGCTAGAGGAATAGGAAGCCAGGTTCTGAACATCCCATAGGATGCCAATGTAGGCAGCTGCTCACCAGCATTTTGGCCTGCTGCAAGGGTAGAGAAAGAGAGAGAGAGAGAGAGTGTTGTACTGGGGTACAAGGAAAATTGAAACCATTGCTGACTTTTTAATTTTGATTTTAACATATGTAAATGAATCTCTTTATAAGTTTTTAACTCCCACAAATGCAGTTACCATAGTGGATTACTCATTTAAGATTTGCACTCCACTTTTTGAACATGGTTTGACTTATTATTGTTTAGAATAAATGTAATAGGCACTTTTTTGCTGAACTTGCTGTTTGGGTCCTCATTGTCCTAGTCCATCTTGGTTATGACTATCTATGTCCTGGGAGATGGAAGATGCCAAGGCAGTGGGCACCCAGGGCATCACAGGCTTATAGAACATTTCCAGGATAATTTACGATTTTTTCAGTGCACTATTGAGCTAGTGCAGTTTTTAATTTTAATTTATCATTACATTCTGTAAAGCCATGTTTTCCATGGGTGCTGCCAATTTGTGGGCTCTGTTGTCTCTGTTCGTCACAACAACTTAACATTATTGCTGCAAAGGGTAAAATACCAGCACGATGCATCACCATCTATCTGTGATTTGCTTAATGAAACCAAAAAAATCTCTTTGTACATGTCTCTCTTATATCCCTTATCATGAATTCTTGCTTTGTCTTTTGACTACAATTATTGGTTTATGATCTGGTTCTTGCTTTTCAGGTTTAGGCTAGACTTTTGGTTTTGACTCATTTCTTTTCGTTGACTATGTTTCATTTCCTATTTCTATGTGTTCATTCTCTTTTACATTGTGCAATTCATTGGCAGTACAATGGCAATGTATGAAGAAGCATGAAAGGTGATCAGGGCAGAAGATGTGTTAGTGAAAGGTTTGAAGTAATAGTGGGGTTGCACTAGTGATCTTGTCCGAGTCCATTGTTTTTTGTAATATTGGTACATGTGCTGGCCAGAGAAGTGCATAAAGGATTACAATGGAACAAATGCGATAATATCCTTAAACCTGTATACTTCAATCGTTGTGTCCAAGATGAGCCAGACAACAAGGACATAAAACCAGCAAGGGTTGTGTAAAGTGCTTTGTGCTTTTATTTAAACCAAATCCAAACAAAGTCAAAGTTCAGAATAGTGCAGTGCCCCATCTCTTATAAATAAATGAATCTATAAATAATCCATAATAAAAACAAGTGATGTGGTGGTTAAAGTCCATAACTAAATACATCCACAAAACAAGGTTAAAATCCACTGGCATGTTCTACCCATGAAAACTATCATGAGCAATGGTGCATCCTTTAAAAAAATGACGTCTCCTGTTCTTACCCTGAAAGGGTTTCTACGGCAAGAAGAGTTGTCCACCAGCAGGCCCAGTCAAACATTAAAAAGGGTTTGGGTTTCTGCCTCCAATCTTAGGCATTCAGGGGGGCATTGCACTGAGCCTTGCTTCTCTCTCCTGCCACCATTTTTTAGCCTCAAGCCGGAGCTCACTCTGAATGGTTGTTCATTTCTGTTCTTTGGAGTGCTCAGCAGGATCGACCCCTGTCACTCAAGCACCAGCCATGCACTTCCCTTGGGGCCTCCTCTCCACATCCATACTGACTCCACCATGAAGCTTCCCTTCACTTTCATTTTCAATTTTAATTTAACCTCTGATTCTCTCAGTCCTCTCTCATATTTTCTTCATTCCCTTTTCTTCCCAGGCTCCTTTATACTCTGTTTGGATGCAGAGGAAATCAGCACGTGAAATGTGAATGTGAATGCATGCACACTAATCTTCCCATCATTGCTCCAAGCCATTCATGTACACTTCTGCAAGCTCCTACACCTGTCCAGAGCCTAAACGCTTCATTTTTATTTATTTAAAAACTATACATCACCACAGACTAGAAATATGCCTTTTCACAAGCTCTTGCACACTGACAATATTATATAAATTATGAAAGGATGAGGAGGTATTGAATTAGGAGGAGGAGGTTGGGAGCATGCACTGATAACACATTGCTGCACCCACCACACAACGAACCACCTGGATTGGGACCGGAGTACAGCAGGTGACACCTCAGCACCACACTGGAACAGGGGAGGGATACTACATCAGAAAGCTAGTTTGGAAGTGAAAGGACCCAAGGTAAATGCAGGAAAAATCAAGGTGATGGTTGGAGGTGAAGTATCACAAAGTATGGAAAAGGTGTGTGTGAGGCTATGCAATGCATTCCGCAGAGGTATTGGGAGAACGTCAATCCACTTGCAGAGACTGTTGAAAGTGGGTGCCTAAAAGATGTACTGGCTTGAAGGGTAGTCTGTGAAAGCCTTGCAACATTCGTTTCTAGGAAGTGTGTGAGAAGGGTGCAGAATTCTGATGTGGTAAGTATAAATTTACACAACAGCAAAAGACTTTTTAGAGAAACTATTACTCATAGAACATATTGAGTACAGATAGAAAGGTGAGAATTGCTGTGATAGCCAAGGTGAAAGATGCTTGGAAGAAATTCCAGGTGCCGTTTCCCATTCTGACTTCTAAAGGAGCCATAAAAGAGAAAACTTTATGAGAGTCATATAATGAGTACTATGGGAGCAAAACATGGCAGATGAAAGCCAAACATGAAGGAAAACTAGAAAAAGCAGAAAGTTTGATGGAGTGCCACAGAGTGAGAGTAAGATGAATGCTAAGTTAAGAAAAAGGGGTGAAAGGTTTTGTGCAGAAAAGAAACACACTAAGGTGGCTGGAGTATGTAGAGTGAAAGGTAGAATATGATTAGAAAAAGTGCTGCACCAAGCTGGAGGTTGAGGCATACATTCCAGAGGCATACCAAAGAAGACTTTTTGTAGGTGGTGTTGAAAGATATTAAAAGAAGGAGTCTCTTCCTTATGAATTGATGCCCAGGACTGTAGAGAGTGAGTGAAAAAGATTTGGAAGGCAATTGGACAACCTGGCTAAACCTAAAAAATGACTATTTAACTGGGAATGATGATGATAATAATTACTTCTTTTCTATCCTTCCTCTGCTTACACTTTTGACGCATTTGTAGTCCAATTGTTATCTTCACTCCTTCTTTTTCAATGGTAGATGACTACAAAAAAGGCAAAAAACAAATTCCTTACATTACAATACACTTCTTAACAAGTAAACTTGCACTTATGTCTCAACTACAAATTATTCAAAAATATGACAGTCAAATCATACACTTCAGCAAAGATGATGTGAGCTGTTTATTTTAGCCAGCTACGGAGTTTGGTAAGACAAGCCCCTTGTTTCCCCAGCTAGAAATTTTGTGCATAATTTTAATTAGAATCTGACTGTACAATATTTACTTCAATAAAATAACCTCAGGATAATACTTGAAAATCTCGTTTGGGAAAGTTGCTTGGGCATGAGAACTTGAGACTTTCACATTACTTTTAAATGAACAGCAGTGGCTTCTGACTCAGCAGTAGTTTCTGACACAGCCAGAGCAGAGGTCTGAACCTGAAGCAAAATGGAAAAAAAGACCAATGTTTCTGTGTTAAAAATCAGCTTGAATTGTTTTGTACTGTCATGAAAACTGACTGTTCGCCTTAGCATGTGAATGGTCAGCTCAATTTTATTTTTAGAAAGATGTTGACTAAATACACCACATTAAAATACTTTGAACTTTAATCACAATGGTGAACGTAAAAAAACACTTTTGGTCATCTGCAGTATGTTGATTCATATGTACAGTATTATCTGCCGCAGTCTCACGGGGAAAACCTGGTATTATCCAGTAGCCATACCGCATGCATTTGATAACAGTATGGAATACCATCTAGAAGAAGCCAGGGTTGCTGGTGGAAGAGGTGTTGGTGAGGTCAGGAGGGGGTGCTTATCATGTGGTCTGAATGTAGATCATAATCCCCCAGTGCTGTGGTGGGGATGCTGTGCTGTAAAAATAGCTCCATCCTTCAGATGAGCTTTACAACCGAAGTCCTGACTCTCAGTGGTCATAAAAGATCCCTGGGCATCCTTCATAAAGAGCAGGATGTATCCCAATGTCCAGGCTAACTTGCCTGCCATGTTGCCTTCATTTCCTGGCCCATTACCATTAAATTAGCCTTTCAGGTAATGATTTACTTTGAACATGTAATGACATCACACGTCATGATAAATATAAACTCAAAGATGTTTATAGTAAATGGTGGGAAGTACTGAAACAGAAAAAAAATAATATGAACCTATGCTGAGATGCACCTTCATGCTGATCCATACAGTATGTATGCTGTCATGGAATACTTCAATTATAAACACAGTACAAAATACTGTCAGTGGAGCTACAGTCTGCATTTTGGTTCTCCACAAATACTAGGATTCTAGGCTCCACTGAAGCCCAGTTTCAAAGTTAGCTTCACCCTAAACTTCAGAAGGAAGCTTTTGGCCTGCAAAGGTATAAACAAAAAAGGACTCCAGATTTCAATTCTCAAAAAACAGTGAAAAAAAAAAATGGGAACATTGTAAAACCATTAGCCTCCATTAACAGAACAATATACCTTAATATTGAAAATATTTATTTACAAAAATATTTAAAAACAAAATAAGGAAAAAAAACATGGTTTCAGAAAGATATTCCTTAAAAAGATAATTTAAGCAAAGCAATACAGAAATGTAAATCCTTTTACAAAAAGAACAATTAAAAAAGGAGAAAATCTGAAAAAAGGGTTACAATTTAAAATCCACACATCTAAAAATGGAAGTGTTTAAGAGAATTGTTCATAAATAACTAAGAGAGGGATTCAGACCTGTCAATCCAATGTAAAGTTTAATGGTGGTCCCTGGGATGAAACACCAAGAGGGCCTTGTCCCCTTTGGTTCTACTTTAAGGAAATGTTCATTAAGAAATAATATGTTGCAAAGAAGACAAAAATAATCCAAAATAATACTTAGAAAATAGTATTTTAAAACAACAAAACAATCAAACAAAAAAGAAAAAACATTTCAGCCAGGGTAAAATCCTATTTCCTGATACTATGAAGGATAAATGTACAAAGATAATTTTGTTATTTTAAGCAGTGCTGCACTGTTATAAATTTTAAGGCCCTTGAAACCAGGCCTAAAAACCCAAACATAAGCTTTACCCAAAATCTGAGAAACAAGCTTTTGGCCTGCACAAACTAGTTTAGAATAAAGTTCACGATAATCTCAAGAGGGAAAATGAACTGTGAAAAGACCCTGTCCAAAATGACAAAACTGTTGTGATTAGGAGTCCAAAACATAGTAGAATAAGTGTGAGAGCTCCTAAATGGACAATAAAGGCAAGGCCATAACCTAAGCAGCCTGTCCAATGAGCCTCACCCTAAACACAGCTATCCAAAAAATAACTGCTAACTTCAGGATTCAGGCCTAACAGACCTCAATCAAGGCAAGGTGGAAAAATAACTAGAAATGTCTCCAAAATACAACAAAAGACACACAAGAAGAGGAATGACAATATACCATCAGCTTGTGTACAAAAGGGCAGATGGAAAAGCTCCAAAGAGCAAAAATAGGCAAAAGGCGGATGTCTAAAAGGCAGTTCTACAGCAAACAACACAAAATCCACAATCCAGAAGAAAAAAACAGGAACAGAGGAAAAACAAATTGAGAAAAACAGAAATAACAACAAAATTAACAATAAATGTTCTCCTTGACCTTAGCCTTTCCTTGTCTGCTTGGGCTAGGGAGTATTGATGTCAGGATGGCCCTGCCTCCCGAGGCACCAACCAAAAAGGAATATTAGGACATTTAAAGGAATGGTACATAATTACAAACATCACAGAAACTGCATAAAATATGAAAAATAATAATTCAGAAATATCAACAAAACACATAAATACATAACAAAAACAAAATTTATCTAATAGAGGTAATAGAGGTCCAAATATTAGACAAAACAGAAAAAAAGGACCAAATTCCATAAACCCAATAATATATGTAAGTAGAAGCACAGACAATGGTTAAAAAAATGATAAAACAGAAGGAGATTCAAACAGCAATAGGGAACCTAGAGGCTTGCAGCAGCACAGACCCACATAGTGACAAAGATACTGCTCAGCTGTGATCTCAGGGGGGCGCCGCAATATATAAGAGGAATACTTAGAGGAGAATTTACCAAATAACCATACAAAAAAATAATATAATAATATAAACCCAAAACATATTAAATGAAAATTACAGAACAATCTGGTCAAGGTTCATTTATTTTTGTATATTTTTCTTTAACTAGTACAGGCTCAGAAATTTACACAGCCTGTTACAGACTCAGATCACATGTGTGTTTTTAGTTATATCAGATATGTCCATTTGAAAATGAAACACATAAGCACACACATGAATGCAAGCCACTTTATTTTGCACTGACTCATATTTGGACTTCACAGTCTTTGCACATTCGCAGTGACATGTCATTTGAACAATTTCTTTTTATTTGGTTTTATTCTTGGATAAAACTCAAATTGTTTTGTTACTGTGAATGATAAGTACAAATATTGTTTTCATATCAAGACATGGAATATAAAATAAACACTTTCACAAAAGGTATGACGAAACAAATGTGATTTTATTCAAGAATAAAACT
This sequence comes from Polypterus senegalus, assembly GCF_016835505.1. NCBI lineage: Eukaryota > Metazoa > Chordata > Cladistia > Polypteriformes > Polypteridae > Polypterus > Polypterus senegalus. Next base: position 132,889,737 of record NC_053157.1, read on the forward strand.
GAATAATTTTTTTTTCTAATGACATGTTGCTGAATTTGTACAGACTGGGAAGTCCAAATAGCGTTTCCACACAAAATGTGTGTGTTTATATATGTTTCACGTGCATGCAGTCGTACTGGGTAAAATAAATACATTTCTGTTGAGTAACAAACAGTCATATTAGATATAATAAATACATTTCTGTTGAGAAACAGTCTGTGTAGGTTTGTTAGTTGCAAAACTTAATGCTAAATGGCAATTTATGTCTGTGTGCCGGTTGATGTCACAGAAGCGTGATTATCAAAAATAAAAACTCACCTCAAAGTGGTTATATTTGATATAATAAACACATACATCTGCTTTATGTCTACGAGACCTTAACATTTCTCGTTTTTTCATACATTAACATAGATCGTTATAGATATGAAACAAATCAAGACATGAAATGTATGTATTTCAAATAACGATATATCATTGCTAATAAAGTACATCTCCTTACAAGTTTTTGCCATATAAAATCTTCAAAGCAGACTTGAGCTGTAAGTAAGAGGATTCGAGCTGGCGGTGCTAAACACACAGTGGAAGTTTCAGGAGGAGCAAAGGGCTGTCTGAACATTGGATTGGTCTGTGCAGGTTCAGTGCCGCTAACTGACACATTTGCTAAACAAAGGTTGTTGTCAGCGGGCAGTTGCTGTGCTGAGAAGGAGATACGATTTTCCTCGCATGTGTTTGGGGAAAGTAGGCCTTTCAGTGAGAATGAACATTTTTTGAAGGTTTTGGGAATTCTAGTGATAAACAGAGTTTAGAAGTTTGATACAGTATAAACAGTTAAAATATTAATTATTACTTTAATCTATTATTGTTTCAAGGTGTTTCATATAGTCACATATAAGGCATTATGTGTGATAATTTCAGGTACTACATTAATGAATACTTGATACATTTAAAGATTAATAAATAACTGAGCTATAGTTGAAGAGTTGTAATACAGTAGTAACTATTGTATTATAGCAAATGGAGCATCTAAATACATTATGAAAAGAGGAATTATTTTAATAGTAATATTGATCATAGTCTTTGTAATATGCTAAACAGCAAGCAAAACAAATATAAAAAAAAGCATTATCTGGCCTGTTTTTTATTTTAGTTGCGGGCCTCTGAAAATTAGTTAAAGACACAGAGCCAGCTTCACAAATAGTACATCAGTAAATGTTTACCATGCCATTATTATTTCTAGTGTTTATATTACTGTGCTACATGTCTTCATGCATGTTTCACCAATATATCCTGTATAACCAATATTCATAAAATAAAACCTCTCTTGCAAAATTTCCTTTCTTGCTATAAAAAATAATTAGGCTTGCCTTGCTAAAATTCTAATATAAATACAAAAGGCTTTTTTCACCTGACTTGTCTTCAGTTTTTTACAATTCTCCTGGCAGCGTTGACTGAAGCAGGAAATTACCCTGCTAGCATGCTGCCTTATCTTGCTCAAATTTAAGAATCATGACCCATCTACCATAACACAATGAGAAAAGGATGTTCTATTTTGCTTAAAATTAAAAAAAAAATAGCTTTACAAGGAAAAATGGAAAAGTTCCTTAGAGTTTGGCAGGCATTTGTCAATGTTGTTCTCAGTTAATTGAGCATGTTGAACTGCTACTAACCCTTTGGAAAGTTCAGCAGCTTTGAGTGAATATGTTATATTAAATCTTTTTCTGGCTCTTCAGTCTAGATGGGCAGGGGAAGAAGTATATGATCTGAATGAGTAAAACATAGTACCGTATGATTTAATGATTTGTTATTTGTTTGATAAAATCTTTAAAATTAATAAAATCTATAAAAGGAAAAACAAATTAATTGGATGGGGTCCACAAGGTACTTTAAACTGGGTAAGAAGCAGTTTGCTTCTAGTCTGACGTTTTGTCAAGCAAAACAAAATTGCAGTGCATAGTGGGGATGTTGTAGAATGAAACAGGAGTTTACAGGGTTTTTTGGGGTTTTTTTGTATTATTTCATACTTTTCCTTTACTTAGCTGTGAATCTCAGGTGAAATGATTTTGAGCGTTCTGATGCATTTTCCCATGTTGTGAAAACCTGCAAAAATGAATGTCAACGTGCCCTGCTCCTGGTGTGTGTTTGCTCATTTTTTTAGCAAGAAGGGGTGAACACCATCCTCTCCTTCAGGGCAAAGCTCCTTGTCAGCTGCTTTTGGAACTGCCAAGGAATTATCTGTCGTTATGTCATCATTTTGCTTTGGAACACATAACCTACAAGAAAAGAAGACACCTGAGAGTGGAATGGTCATCAGCAAGTTATTACTTCTACTTAGACTGAAAAAAAGAGTGAAGACATCCAGGTCGTATGATTGTTTGTATCACTATATATTTCCTGTTAATTGTTTTGATGCAAATATATACAGCATGATTTTCAAAAAGAAGCTTTAATATAAGTGACTTTGTCTGATTATTACTTGCTAGCTGAGACCTAGATTGAATCTTTTTTTCGTCCCTTCATAAGAGGAGTTTAAGGTGGTTCTGTACCCCCAATGTTTATGTTGCTAAAATAAATCTCAAATAAAGGATTGTTTTTTTAATTCAAAAGTTTTTAATCCATCCATCCAGTATCAACATGCTATACCCTAACTACAGGGTCACAAGGAAGGAAACAAACCCCGGATAGGGCACCAGCCCACAGCAGAGCTACTATAAACATGTTAATTTTTAATCAATGAATACAGTAGTTTAATTTATTCTGCCTAAGCAACTTTTAATACACACTACCACTACCTAACCTTCAAACAGAAATATTCTGCAGTGTATAAATTAACGCTAGAATCTCTGAAGCCTATGAAAAAACTCAGAATTCTGGGCCACCTTAAATTCCTTCTCATCTCTCCATTAGTGTCTTTTGCTTTGTAAATGTGTCAATAGGGCACAAGCAGCCTGCTATCCTACCCCCACCACAGACAACTCGGGCAATAAAGTTCTTCTAGCTAAAGTTTTGTTTATCTGGGTGTGAGGTGCCTGGAGTTGTATTGGGTAAATAATATATAGGTTTTTGGAGCACATGCATTTCATGTGTGTTCTGTGTCTGCAACGATCTATGTAAATGTAGGAAATGCAAGAAACGTTGAAACAAACTTTTTTCATGTTATAGTACTAACGACAAAATTCTGACATGAAGTGTATAATGTGTGAAGCCCAAATATCAAATAAACACTTTAATAAAAGGTACATGTATAACAAAACAAGTGTGATCTTATTCAAAACTATAACCAAAGAAAAATAAACTGGGTTAGAGTATGACACTGTCATGACCATTTGGGTGGTGCAGCAATAAGAACTGCTGACTCATAATCAAGAGATTGCTAGTTCAATTCTGGCCACTTCGCAGAATTCCTGTTTTGAGTAGTGAGCTGCTCTTATTGTTACTATTATACAATTAAAACATAAATTTGATTTCAGTACATTTATGGTACTTTTAAGGGTTTTTTAAATTCAGTTTTATTCTGTCAGTCACATTCACGCTCCTCCTGATCTGACACTACTGTTTTCAAACAAAGATGTGCTTTAACAGAGGTGAACTCAGATAAGGGTGAGGGTTCTACATCGGAGAAAGACAACAGAAGCCCTCTCGACAAGAAACGTCCACTCACTCATTACAGCAACCCAGCTGTACCTGGCGTAAAGGTGAAAGATGGCACTGTTTGGATGCAGCAAGAGGTTGGGCATTGTCCTGCCAGTCAGTCTGCCACACGCATGTCCTTCACTGAATCAGCAGGACATGCCGAGCTCTCCAATATATCATGCAAAGTTCTGTTTGCAATTGTTTCTTGATGTTCTTTATATGAAAAACATTTATGTGTTACTCGTATAAAAGCCATATTAAATGCATACCTATATTTATTTACGTATCTTCCTACAGCATAAAGTCACAAGTAGACTGCAGAGCGTCCTGTGTTTCATCAAGAGACATGTGCAATGTCTCTTCCTATTTAGGAAAATATCAGTTACGTAAAGTGCAATGACAGCTTCCACCTGCAGCTAAAATCACTTCAGTATGTAAGCAACTCTCAACGCTAATGTCAGTGCCATGCTGACAATGTATGCACCCAAAAAGAAGAAGTCTGCAAAGCACTGTGAAGAAGCTGTCTGTTGTTACAGTTTTGCCTTTATCCAGAAATGGCTCCATACGCTTTATGACCACAGAAAGTCTTTGCCCTGGGTTGTAACTCAAAACACAGCTCTCAACAATATCTGAAATTGCAGCAAACCTGTCATTTTTTATGCATTCTGCATGAGTGCTTTTGTTGTCAAAATGCAAATGCCGCATCATCATCTGAGAGCAGTCACGGGACATTGTATCTTTGATTGCCAGTACAACAAATAGTTCTGAGCAGGCATCAACCACAGCATCAACTGTGGTCTTTGCTGCTCTTCATCAACTCAGAGAGAGAGAGACAAGATCGTTGTACCATGTGAACATCACTGACAGAATAAAACTGAATAATAAAAAAATAGCTAACCAAAGTAACCAACATTTACACCGGGTGTTACAGACTCAAATCAAATGTATGTTTTTATTATACTATAGTAATGATAATAGCAGCTCACTACTCAAAATGTGGAGTGCCCAGACTCAAACGCAGAACCTTTGGGTTATAAGACAGTAGTTCTAACTTCTACACCATCCAATAATACATGTCAGTTTTCTGTTGATTGACATTTGAGCTTGGGTTTGTAACTCATTGACAGCAACATGTAAACTGAATGATTTCTTTTACTTTGGTTATATTCTTGAATAAAAGTTCACATGTTTATGTTATATTTGGACTAAATTCTTCACACTTTATACACTTATACAGTACAACATGGACAAAGTTTCTGCTTTAGGTGTTTTCAGCACCTACATATATTGTTGTTGACACGGAACACACATGACATGCATGTATTCCAAATAACGATATACTGTATTATTGACCCTATACAACTCCAGGCACCTCACACCATGATAAAGAGACTTGAGCTGGGAGAAGTTTGTGACTAACATCAGCTCCGTAGGTGGGGGATGGGAGAGCAGGCTGCTTGCTACTTGTGCTTATTGACACCTTTGCAAAACAAAAGATGCTGATGGAGAGGTGCGAAGGAATTTAAGGTAGCCCAGGAGTTTTTTCATAGGCTTCACGGGTTCTAGTGTTAAGGAATCATTTACTGTTTAAAATTTAGTTAAAGAGAACTCACTCCAATCTTTTATATTTTGTATACTGTATATTCCTCTTTTACAGGTCAGATGGTTGATCCTTTCAACAAAACAGATCCTCAAGCAGAAATTACCACAAAGCCGTGCTTATGTGTCACCTGCCTTGGTCTTATTCTTGAAAGTGCTGCATGTACAACCAGGGGTGCAGCATTCTGACTAAACCTCAACCATGCAGCACACATGACCCTGTTAGCATAATACATAAAGAAATGTCTCTTTGATGAATCAGTAAAAAATTAAAAGTGCTCCATATTTCATTCAGTCCATCCACTTTCTAAAACCACTTATTTAGAGCAGAAATGTAGGGAGGCTGGAGCCTAATTTATAATGGACAAGACACCAGCCCATCATAGGATGAACACACAAACATATACATATATCAGGGGCCAATTTAACACACCAAATCCATCTGCATGTCTTTTTAAACAATCCTGGATCAACTAAATACCATGCCATGCACAGATTTTCTGACTTGGTCAAAAACAGAGTATAATAAGAAGACAATTAAAAATATTGATAACAGTACTTTTTCATAATTTCAATGTTTTAAGCAAGTTATTGTGAGATTTAGTTAAATATCATACATTTCTGTTAGGAACAATTTATGATAGGTAACTTTGAGTGTGATATAAATATGTAGCTGGACGATTGTGACTTAAAAATACAATAGTTTTATGGTATGTCTGGCCCCCCAAAGGTTAAATATCAGATTCTGCTCATGGGTACTTTTTAGGTACTTGAATATATTTTTTTAAGTCCTATGATAGTGGAAAACTGAAAAGAAGTAAAAAGGTTTGGAAATAAAGACAATTCCAGTCAGCAAGCAGCCTGCCACTAGGGTTAAATATACATGGTACAATAGAGACAGTGAGACAGATAGGAGGCTAGAGATAGCACATGTTGTCATTTCTTCCTATCAACCATGAAGAAAAGAATCAGAGAGGTTAGATGGCACCTTTCGCATTAAGTGATCTGACAACACAATAAAACTGACTGTTTAACAATAAAATTAAATGTTGTATGCCATCAGAATTTTTCTTCATCTATATTTTGTTTTGAATGTGACACAATTGCCCAGTAGTTAGCTCCAGGGAGCTCATTTCTTCCCATCCTAAAGACTGTGAATGAACACAGTGAGGTGAATTTAGTTTGCCCATGTAGGAATAAGTCTGATAGATAGATAGATAGATAGATAGATAGATAGATAGATAGATAGATAGATAGATAGATAGATAGATAGATAGATAGATAGATAGATATCTTATTTGTCCTCAAGGAAAAATGTCTGAAATAGGCTGGCACCTTTAAAGGGCCTGCTTCCTGCCTTGAGTCAGATAAAATAAAGTAAGGTTCATAAAAGGGAATGATGAATGAAAGAACTGATTTTAATACTAACACACATAAAAATATTTCTTTTTCCATCTTATGTGAATGCCTATTTAAATAAATGTTCACAGTCTATCTGCACAGGTAAATATATATGCTTTATTTCCGGCATTATGTTTTAATGGCTTTTACTTTCTGTACTGTTAAGTTATTAAAACAAACACATTTAATATTAATAAAGGCTGGTGAAGTTAATAGACTTTAAATTTAATGGAGTGCAATGAATTAGTCTTTTACATGGTCTTTGGTTTTGTAGTATTTTTTATAAAGGTCATCTTCAATAGCACAGAAACTGCAAATAAATACTTTACACTTTAATAACAAAGACATGGCAGAGTGAACAAAGGGCACTTTAGCAAAGTGAGATTAGCCACCACTGAGTTTAAAGCTGATGCTGCAGTGAATAGAATACATTGATTTTATGTACTTGCCAAGCAGATTTCTTTATTTTGCAGGCATGTAAAGGTAGTTTAAATAATGACTTTAAAATAGTCAATGTTTCTAGATATGTTTTCAGCTAATGCAGACCAATAACACTTTAATTTAATTCCAAAAAAAATCCACACTTCCTGGCATAACTCTAATGTGATTGTAGACGTATTTCATTCGATTAGAGTACTCATCTCAGGAACGGAGAACAAGGCACACTTATGTTACCGCAGGTGCCTGGCACACACAGAGCAAGTCACATTAATATTGGGCATTTTCCCACCATAAGATCTTTGTTTTCAGGAACCAATGAGTTCCTGTGCCAATGTTGGCCCTGGGCTATTTGTGGTCCCTGGTCACTTTGGTGTGTTGTGTTCCCATTGCACAAAAGGGATTGTAACATTTATGCAAGGTATGTAACAGGGAAAGAAGAGTTTTGAAGTGTGGTGTAATTGGGAGTTCATAGGGAACACTCCCATCTTATTGCTTTAAGCAGGTGCAAATATGAATGTCATCTGGAGTTCACAGTGTATTCCTTCACCTTATTTCTTTGAATCAATTGTGATTTCATGGGGGAGATTATTGCTTCAATGCAGTACATGGCATGGCACACCGGAGAGTTGACTATTAAGAGTAATGTGATGTAAAGTGTGCCACAATCGAAAGTTCTGGAGTTCTCTTGGGACTGCCCAAATTATTGCTTTGAACCATTCATAACTTCATGGGAAAGATTATTGCTCTGATGCAACACCACCAGGGAGGTGGCAATGAAAAGTGATGCTCTGCGAAGTATGGTGCTCCAAGTGCCTTGAGCATGGGAAAGGCACTATAAAATAAAATGTATTATTATTATCATCACCAAAATTTTCCAAAGTCCAGAGTATTAACAGATTTGTAAGACAGCACCGGCATTTGTGCTGAACCTATCAGTATAATTCATCCCCTGAGCACCACCCACAATAGTTCCTGGTTGAACAAAATATCCTGTAATAAGAGCTAAAAAAAGCTACAAATGTCTTGAGTTCCTGTGATTGGAATTTTACAAAAGTTCCAGAGTTTCTAAAAAGTCCCTGGTTCCTGAAATAAGCTCCTGTGGTGGCATTATGCCCGTTGTTAGTCTAGAGGATGAATAAATCAACAGCTTTAGGAGAAGCCAAATTTAATAAAATGATGCAGTGGACCATGTTATTCCTCAGTTTTTGTGCCACATTATCTCATTTTCAGATTGACTGAGTACAGAAGCAATTCTGAAATCTAACAGTATGTTACATACTAAAGCATAATTTGTTGGGAACAAATTAAGGAAGGTTTTTCTTAAATTATACAATCAAATATTGATTGAAAGTATTAAGTGAAATACAGTGTGCAGTTTCTGGTATGTGGTATACTGAAAGCTATAATTCCTCTTAACATGCACACGTACCGGTCCCGGTACATAACTACGATTGGACGACGTCACAGCCATGTCACAGCCATGTGTGCATGCCCCTCCGTCATGCACCTCGACATACTACACATCAAATGAAACCTCAGAGTCTCGTCTTTCCGATGATATAAACCATTTTGACACACAACAACCACAGCACTGACACTAAATCCTTTTTTACAGAGAAGTACATACTTTTAAGAGTTGACGGTCCCTACCTTGGAAGGCTCTCTGCAAGTCAAACATCAATATTTCTGAGCAATATTGATCTCATTCTGTCCGGAAGGCTCCAGGGAATATAATCCAGTAAAACAATTGGGTCCAAAACACACGATAGATCCTCAAAGGGAAAAATACTCCAGAAAACGTTTCTTAACTTGAGACTAGCTCCGACATTTTTTTTCATTTCTATTGGTCATATCAGACGTAATTTGTTTCTGTCGGCAATAACCATGCTAAAGCATGTTACACGGAAGTGTTAGCTTCTGATTGACACCTAAGTTGGCCAATTACGAGGGGTCTGGGGGGTGACTGGCGCCTCGTATAGCCAACGAGTGTCACAGACAGCTGAACGATGACGCACAACTCCAAACCCTGGTCGAATCTACCAGTTTGATTGGACATTGTGAGTGACACTCCAAACTTACAGCCAATGAGCAGCTGAGCACACCGATATGTAACTTGCCATGCCAACTTGTAAACAAAACCGATCGGAGCTGCGCGAAGCTGGCATTTGTGCCAGTCTGCAGACTTGGTGCGTGGTTGTTTATTGTGATTTCACCAAGTTTTTTCGCATTTTAAATATGGATAAACGTACAGATAAACGTAAATACACTCTCGATGAAGTAGTAGAGGCATGTAGGCTGCGTGACAGTGATGAATCGGACTAGGAGAAGTCTGAGGCAGAGAGCGACATGTGACACACCCTTGTGCTTTCTGCCTGCTAGGGATTGCTACAATCAGTGGCACATGGAAAAATGCTGAGCTGTGTTGTAACAGTTTGTAAAAAATGTATATAGTTTGTGTGCATTTTATTAAATAAAAAATAAAATATATATATTTTTTTGGCCCATAAGACTTGTTTTGACTATTTTTATATTGAAATGTGTATTTTTATTGTTTTTATTATGGAATATGAATTTACATAACTAATAGAGTGACACTGTGTGTAGATATAGATTCCTTTAGGTGTAAGCTTTCAGTAGAGCCCTCATTGATATATGTGGGTTGAAGCATTCAAAAGTTATTACACTTTTTCCATACGTTCCAAAATGTGGATAATGGATAAACCATAGGTCCCTCTAAAAAGCACCTGGACATGCCCACATAAAAACTGGTGTAAAAAATGTCATTTTTACAGGTATTCTTTTCAAATTTGAAATGTGAGTAGTCAACAAGTTATTCTGTTGGTACATAGTGTGTTTCTGTCCCCACCTACCTACTGCAGCTATAGAGGCCTTTATTTTCACAAAAAAACTTAAGCGAGAACAAAAAAAATAATTTTTTCTGTGAGTTCTAATGTGCATAACTTTTGATCAGTCACATCTACAGTGATTCTGACTACTAAGGGTGAAACTAGTGAATGTTACCTTTACAAAGAGACCAAACGTGTTTATACTCCCGATAGTTCAATAACAGCAATGATTCTAATTTGGAGAGGTCAAATTACAAGCGATTTAGCAAAAATGACCCTGCTTGATAAAGGGGCAGAGTTGGAAGCTGCCTAAAATGTTTTTCTTCACAAAGAGGACCATAGATACGTGTACTTAATAAAAAAAGTAGTGTGGTGCATAACAGTACCCAACGGACTATCATAACCTGAATGGATTATGTTTTACTAAACTTATACAAATAGGAATTGATTAGCTTGTTTGGGCTGAATGGCTGTTCTTATCAGAATTGTTCCTATGTTTGAATGATGTGATGAACGTGGACTTGATTTCCTCTTTTCCACCTTCTCAGGGTAGGGAAATGTTTGGATGTCCAGTCTTAAACAGTCTTAAACCCAATCTGTTTAGCCCTTCCTCAAAAAAGAAGACATAAAATGGAGGAAAAAATGCTAATGTACAACTACTGTTTGGGGAAGATATTAGAATAAGTAGCAAAATGTTAATAAAACATGTATATTTGTAACCTGTAACTTTAATAATGAAAAAAGGGTCCTTGTGGAAAGCTTTGAGAATCCACATTTACTTTGTCACCTTAAAACTGCAAGTCTGTATGTTATGTAACAAATAAATTATTCTGAATGGACTAGAAATAGTATATGGCTGCTTTACACTTATCTACTCAACCTTTCAAGATTTAAAATTCATAATTTTATGAATAATGTTGCAATTTGCATGGCACAAAGGATTTAGAGATTTTTCATTATATTAAAATATATTTAAGATATCTTAAAATGAGTTACAAATTCATACTTTATATATCAGTTTTGAGATATTGTAAATTAATTTTAGGATACCTCAAATAGATTTAAAGATATCTTGAAATGATGTACATTATGACCACCATTACAAAAAACACACATCCACAAGAATGCTCTGTAGAAAACCAAGGAGTTTTACTCACAGACAATTGCTAATTTCATTTTTGTGCATTATTCTGTAAATCCATAAATTCCACAAAAGGGTTTGATTTTCTGTTTTTAACAATTTACAATTAAATTATACGAGGTGTTTTGTTTTCTGATTTCTTTCTAAAAAAATTCAAAACAGCCACTTGATAATTACCTTTCAGACACCAATGGCAAACCCTGAGTTTTTATTACTTTTGAGATTACATTTTTTTATTCTTTCTAAATATCTTTGTACATCAAGAAGTGAGAAAGTAAATTAAACCATTAAAATTAAAAAAGAACTCTAAAAATGTGTGTATCCTAAAATCTGTAGAATTACGCTGTGCAAATGTTTATTTAAAGTTCAAATTATAACAGCATAATGTGCCTAAGATCAATTCTGAAAGTATAAGAGAAGAGTAGTAGTAGACCATCTAATTAGATTAGAGGTTCAGAAAACAGTGGGTATCCTTTGCTGTCTGATTAGGAGCTATTTGAAATGAAAACTGCACTTGATGTGTAAGATTCTCTATTACTTCCTTCTGTCATCATTGTCACAATATAAATTGTGCCTTTTCAAAGCAAGATCACTGCATCCAATTCTGTACATAAGCAATTTAATCAAAGTTGATCAGAAATTACTTTTTAAACTGATTTTCCTTTTCAAAGAAATCACATATCCTTCATCTTTGACATTATATAAATATATGAATTTTACTATTGGGCATTACAGTGGCATACTAGATAACAATGGTGCTAAACAGGCCTCAAGGACTTGGGTTAAATGTCTTGCTCAGCTACTGACTAGATGGCATTTGCTCATTCCTCCAGTAACAGTGTTATTCAGTTTATTCACACATCATAAGGACATTTTTATTAAGTTGATTAGCAACTGTTAATGAGTAGGTGCTTGAATATACCCTTTCAAAGACCAGGATTGGTTCTTTCCTTAAACCCAGTGCTTTCAATTCCTTACTATAACAAATTGAACCAGAATAATATGTTATGAGAGCTGTCATTGGAACCACAAAAACAACCCTATGAAGATTAGGTGGTCACCACACTGTGCATAGCAACCTTGAAGAACCGGCTTAGGGGAGCCACCCAAATCAGATCTTGTTGGTCATAGGAGAATTCAGATGAGACATTTGGAATTCTAAATTTGTAACTCCAAATTAAAGTGAGAAATCTGAAGTGGAAAAGAATATGATTTGCACAGCAGTTAAAAGAGGGGTGGCCCCATGTGGTCTGGCTTGCCTAGCGCTTCGGCTTTGTGCATCCTTCTAGACTTTCAGACATCCAGCTGGTTGGATAGATTCATCAGTTGCTGACCTCTTTATTCTCAAGCAGTCTATTAAAGAAAAGTAATATGGCTAATGATATTTAATTCTTTTCTCTTACTTTTTTCTTTAATCAAAAAATGTTGAAGCTAAATTAACCTCATTCAGATTCAACAGGCTTCTGTACATGAATCTTGGCACTTACATTAAAAAAAGATTTGAAAAGATCATAATTTATTCCTGAAACATTTTAGACTTTTCATGGAGAAGGTCAGGTTAAAGCACAATTTCAGTGAGATTAGACTAAACTTGTTTTAAATGATTTATTGCTTGCAGAATTAATGTGTTTAGCATTCCTACAGTACCAACCAAATATGTTTTCATGTCTAGATCAAAATTGACAAAAACACCCATTTATCAGCACTGTCTTCGCTTGTTTATAGCTAATCCTTTTTCCTTTACAAACATGAAGCGTTTTCACATCCTTCTGTGGGTTTTATCCTTTTATCGTTGTATTCTCAACTGCTGAGCAGCAGGGTCGGACTTATTGTTGGTTGCGCCAGTGCAAAGGCAATAGATGATGCTCCCCTTTCCTTATCTCAAGTACAATGGAGTGTTAATTTTGTAATCAGCAAAGTAAATAAATAAATAAAAATACATTTCAAATGAATGAGCTATTTAAACCTGATTGCATTATTATTTTACAAACAACTTCAGGAAAATTTAACAAGTTATTAATATTAAGTGTCACATATTTTAAAATATAATAGGTTTAAAAAAACTTTTATTCTATATCAGGAATTTCCGACAATCCATTCTTCATTATCTAGGCGAACTATTCCCAATCCCCATTACTTTGGCTAGTCCATGCTCTGCTGTACTTATTTTCCGTTGTTTTACATATTTTAACTGATAAATAAAAAATTACTTGAAGCTGTTGAATGTGGGATTTGAGTTGAATTAAAGGATAATTTTTCACCAGTTTGCCACAGGAAACTGTGCCATTAAGCGATTTTTCTATAGATTTAAGTAATAATACATTTTCATCCATCCATCTAACCCACTATATCCTAACTACAGGGTCACATGGGTCTGCTGGAGCCAATCCCAGCCAACACAGGGCACAAGGCAGGAAACAAATCCTGGGCAGGGCACCAGCCCACCACAGATAATAAATTTTATAAATTATCATTTGTATTATTATTACTTTCCCAAATGAACAAGTAATTCTTCTCAATGGTTGATGTGGACACAAATAAATAGCAGTACTGTCTGGTTTTGCCTGTTTTTTGGTTGTCCTTGCAATGCTGTTCAAATTTAACAGTTCTTAATCAATCTTTTCCCATCATAGCTTTGACCACACTGTTGCACACATATGCACAGTTACAAATATATTGTGAGGATGTTTGTTTTAGTGGAGCAAAATTTTATTAGATGGTGTGATGCGTACGCAGCCCCGCCACACTATGTGTCCTGCTTCAACAGCGGCATTGCGCCCCCGTCACACAGTAGAGGATCCGTCAGCAATAGAAATCTCAGCACCATGACCACGAGTTCACTCAGAGCTCTCTGCATAGAGCTTACGTTGGCCAGAGACCAATCGCCGATACAGAGGGGGTTTTTAATTCGGGCAATGACCTGTCCCAATTTCTCTTTGTCCCCTGTGCTTCAGGATAATCCAATGCCAACCCCTGATCTGCAGCCGCAAGACCAAACTGAGGAGGAGGATTATCAGTACCTGGACTGAAGGAGGAAGCTGAGGCGGAATAAGTAATGAAGTCACTGCTTGCTTGCTGTGTTTGTATGTTATAGAGTGGTAGCTCCCGCCTCAATAAAAACGCTTGCTGTTCCTGTTTAAGGTTGTTAATAAAGTTGATCATTCTGAAGACTGTCACTCAGCCTCCTGTTTTTGGGGTGTAAGACAGTGACTCACACGTCACAATGGGTAGTCTGTTAAAACCAAAATATTTTGATATTCTTCTGTTATTCATCGGGTTGCATAGCCTGAAATCGGGACTGTTGCTGTCACAAGTATGTCTGTTTATCCTAGTGAATTATGACAGTAAAATACTAAAATATTATAATCTACAGATAACAAAGCTGTGAGGCTGGTTTAGTGTTAGGTAAATACTGTTGTTTATTTTTTTTGTGCACAGTGGCTTAAGCCAATGTCACATTAGATGACTTTTCCTACTATTTTTAGTCATAGCCTTCATTTACATAATCTCAACCAGTCAGAGGCAGTCAATGACACACTCCCATGAAGCAGATTACCTAATGTGACTTACCAAACAATTGAGACCAATTAGTCTACCTCTGGCTAGGATAAAATCAAACATGCTTGATTTTCTCATTAGATTGAGGGGTGATCTGGGTACACTGGAGTGCTGACAACCAAATGAACCAATGAATGCTTATCCAAATGTATGCATAGAATGTAGAGGTGAGGTAAAAAAAAGTGAGAGATTGCTGCTGAATGCGCTGAAGTTGTTAACCCTTCATAAAGCACAACTCTTCAGGCAAGACACTATTTGCTGTCAGAAAAAGGAGCAAGCATGACTGCACTGGAAGATCTGCCCTTGGTCGGTTAATGTTACATGGGCTGTGATTACCAGTTGAATAATTTGACATGGTGCTAAGACAAGATCAGCGATCGTGATCGTCAAATATGCCACACCTCTCGAAAAAAGAAACATATTGTGACACTGGCTTTGCATCATAGTTCACTTCATTCATCTCTAGATAGATACATAGATAGATAGAAAGAGTTTATAAACCTTTTGTTTTCCTTGCTTGCATTTTATACTTTTATGGTTAGGGAGAACATTTAGCTTACATGTTATGAGTTAAAGTATCATAAGGTGTGAAATGCTAGTGTACTGGTTCTCTTCAGGTTGCCATCAAGCAGCTGGGAAGACTTTATAAAGCAAAAACAACTTAGTGATGCAGAGGTTTCCACATTGGTCCAGCTGAACTTGGCGACAGAGAAAGGTCATCTCATGCGTGCAAAGCAAGCAGCCAGTGACAATGACTTCCTACCCACACACAGACTGGTAGTGTTTCATGAACTCGTACTGTTTGTCATCAGTACTGGCTATCGGTGATGAAAAAGTGCAAAATATACAAAACATACAAGTTGGTGTAACAGGGTTCAACGTATTTATTTCGTCTATTTGAGTATGCAAATGATTATATAAATAGCCCCTTTCAGTCATTTTTTTTAAAAGACATGTATAAAAAAGAAGAATTTCAGCAAAGGTTAAATGAGAGTCCTGGTCAGGGAAGTGGAGTCAAGGAAAAATGTTCAATTTGGTGTCTTAAGGAGTGGTATAAGCAACAAAAAGAAACTGATGGAGTGGCACAGCATGGTAGAGGCACTCAAAAGTTCAAGTTCATAAAGTTGCACAGTGCCCAACATAAAGAAGAAGTGGTGAGATATCAAAGTCGACGTGAAAATTGCGAGTCGCAGCTCACCATTTGAGTGCAAGCATAACTGGAGGAGGTAGCAAAATTCTGGGGGCCCACACTGTTTGAGCAAAGATTTGCTACAATTATAAGCAAGACACTTATAATAAGCATTGTACTCATCACTGATATTCATATTTTGCTAATTACATTTAAACAAAGTTGTAACACTGTCCAAGTTGGCTGATCATTTGGTGGGTCAGGGTTAGGTTCATCATACCACATCTCTGCAGGTACAGGCAAGCCATGATTGTGTGCCACATTATACAGCATGCTACAAGCTTGCACATTGTGACACATTTTCTGTGGACTATAGAGCAGCAACTCCACCAGTCCTATCCAGGCAGCGTCAACAGCCCTTAAGCTGTTCTATTGTACATTGCACCTCTATTACCATTATAACATCGCTCTTGTTCAGTCAGTGGGTTGGTGAGCTGGGTAAGAAGCCACATCTTCAGCAGATACCCCCAAACAAGTAAGTAATTGTATTATTTGATTAAATTATACAGATAACTTAAAATTTTGACCAAAGGGATAATTTTAAGTGTCTTATCTTACTGAAAAGCCAACCATCACACACAACAGCATTTTCAAGTTTGTTCCCAACACTACTATTTCTCAGAATGAAAGAATCATTAATTGAGCCAGGCTGTCTTGCCACAATATTAATGAGATGCATCTTCTCATTACAGATAATTTACACATTAATAGAGTGGAAATGTTTTCTATTTATATAAGCAAATTCATTCTCTGAAGGCACCTTTATAGCAATGTGCTTGCAATAGACTGCTCCATTTATTTTTGGAAAAACGGTCATTGCTGCAAATTGCGCTTTGATGTTTGCCAATTCAACCATAGTGTAAAGAATGGATGACAAGTGGATAATATCATCCCATACAGCTGGCATGGTGTGACACATTGATGACTGAGAAATACCCCAAAATTCAGCCAGTTCACATTGAAAAGCTCCTGTGGCTAAAAACCAGAGGATGGACAGAACTTGCAAAGGAATAGGTAGAGCAGAATTCCTTCAAAGTCTGCCTTTGTAAAGCCAACCCCAGTTCAGCACACAGCTGCAAGAGGACAGCTCTTGGAGATCTAAATTGACATAGACGCCAGTCATTGTGATGGGACAAGAAATCAGTATGATCTCTAAATGCGTATTGTCTTCTAATTCTTTTGCGATATCTTCTAACAACACTAAAACAGCCATGGTAGTTGGAATAGTTTGGCTATTCTGTGCACCATTATACTGTTACAGATTGAGTACAATGAAGAACCTTAAATTTATTTTGGTGTATGGTATGTACAGTATGTATGTAAAATTAATAATATCACAAGATTATTGCAAGACTTTGAAATGAAGCTGTGTGGCTAGTACATACTGTGAATGATAATATAAAGATTAATAACATGCATTACATTTTAATACCCATGCAAGCCAAGTCAGGGTTACAGTGATGACTAGAGCCTATCTTTGCAACACTTGCAGTCTACTGCAGTGCCCAGTCATGCAAATGGCCACGCTCATTCTCATTGAGGGCTAGTTTAGTATGGCCGAATAACCTAATCTGTACGTGTTTGGGAATTTGGAACAGAAAATCACAGTACCTGGAACACAACCACACAGGGAATTAAAATATAACACATAAAAATGCAAAGTTGTTTGTAGATGAGGTTAAAGAAAAAAGGCTAAACAATTAATATTTTGTTTATAGAGCACCCTTTTAATGGACTGACACCATTTGCAGAGTAGGCAGGGAGGGGTTCCAAAGTCTAACTTCATAGGCATAGTCCCCTCCTAGCTTTCTCTAGAAAGGGTGGCAGTCCACTAAACAGGTGATCTTAAAAAAACTTTTTTCTTTTATCTCTATGTACAAACCACTTCACATACCATAGATGGGGTTAACCATATTCTGCAAAGAGTTAAGGTGACTTGTAGCTGAGAAATCCTATAAACTTACTTAAATATGCATCTGAAACAGTAAGACACGAAGACAAGGGCCAACATAGATCTGTAAAATGATTGGCCAAAAATACAACAAAAGAAAAAGATAAATCATACCTCAATATATGTATGAAAAATCTTAAATAACCCTGAGGTAAATTATTCAAATAATGAATATCATCATTCATAGCTGACCTTTTCAAAATTATTTTAAGTACTCAAACTTTTTGTGCAAAGCCTGTAAAGTACAAATTGAGGCATATGACAAAAGTGTTACTGAAAAATATGATAATTTTTACCATTATGCTAATAAAATGTTTATAAAAACCTGTCAAAACTAAAATTAATACATTAAAATGAGAGTTCGGAAATATGTTTGGCTTTCTTTAACCTACTGTCATTCTTTTAGACAGGAAAACTACTAAAAGCTCTTCTTGCAACACAATTATATTTTCAAAATGCTTACACATCACAGACTGAGAACTTAATTCATCTGAATTAGACCTAATTATACACTGGCAAATATATTTGACTGAAGTTTTGTGGTACTTTGAGTAGCTAAAAATCTGAAGTATATTTAATTTGCATGCAGTGCTTTGGCAGTTCATTCATATAATTATTGCACTTTCCGCTAATTTTTCTCATGATGTAGCCAATATACAGTACATTGAAGGTGTGAGAGCAGGACTACATCAGCTTGCATCTGCAACAGAGGTAAAATAAATGAAGATATTACAATATGATTTAAGCTTTTCCCACGTTTATCTTAGACCTTTTAGGAATGGAGAAGGATGAAGCAGGGATAAAAGCTTAAAACATCAGGATACTAATTTCTTCATTTTCATTGTGGGAATCACTCCATTCTCCATGATAATTTGGAAACCAACACACATTTTTATAGCAAGGGCAGTATCGCTCAACAGTATTCATGTTTCTGCTTTTTCCTTACACCACACACATACAGTGTATACACACATATATCTCTCTATGGGAAAGGACTTTAAAAGAACACAGGGCTGGGAAAAGCTTTAGACAGGAAAGGAAATGTATCAAACAAGAGGAGTCTGAAGACCAGAATGAGGATATGAACATATTCCAGTTTCCAAATGAAAAAGCACAAATTATGCAAAAATAAAATTGACACAAGTATTTAGACCCTTTACTCAGTACTTAGTTAAGACTGCAATTCCAGTCCTGAGTCTTTCTGAATATGATGCGACAAGCTATGTGCACCTGTATTTATTAATTTTCTTAAATTTGTCCTTACAGATCCTCTCAAGCTCTGTCAGGTTGGATGGGCACCATTGGCGGATAGCTATTTTCAGGTCTTTCCGGAGGTTTTTCATTGGGTTTATTAGGATATTCCCAGAGTTGTCCCTAAACCATTCCTTTGTTGCCTTTGCTTTGTGCTTACAGTTGCTATCCTGTTAGAAGGTGAACCCTCGACCCAGTCTGATGAACAGAGCACTCTGGAGCTAGTGTTCAATAAGGATATCTTTCTACTTTTCTCTGTTTAGCCTACCTTCAATTCTGCCTCGTTTCCCATATCCTGCCACTGAAAAACAACCCCACTGTCAGTTGTCACATAAAAATAAAAAGAAAGGAATTTTTACAAGCAGAAAATGTGCTGCTGAGACTCCTGTATTGTGACAGTGGCAGGGAGACAAAATGGAGAAAATAGTGTATTATGTCAAATATCTTTCCAGGACCTATCACTTGTCTGAAAAAGTAGGAAGCACATTGAGCCAGTTTTGCAACCTTTCTCTATTCCGGTCATCGTGGACACCTATCTTAAATAGCATAAACACACAACCATAATAAAAAAACTGAAAAAGCCTTAAAACAAAAACAAAAAAATCAAAAAGTCTGACAAACTCAAAACCATCAAAAATGCTGATGATCTTAGAAGTGACATTATGGTGGCCTTGACTGTGGAGGTTCAAACCATAACACACCAGGGTTGTAATAATGAAACATGCATAAACAATATATAAACACTGATTAATATATACTGAGATGAAAATAAATTAAAATTGCCAATAGGCAAAAAAGAAAAAATAATAATTAAAAAAAATACACAAATGACAATGAAAAGGAAAATATACTTAAGTCAAGGAACAGACCCTGGCTGAAACATAACAGCCCTTCACCATTCCCAGGTGCAGAGGAACTGTCACCAGACCATTCCCAGCCTCTAACTGGTTAATAGTTCATACAGAGGCCCAGTTCCTCAGAAATGAATTACAGACAGCAGGTGACCATGACCCTAAATTGTATTAGCTAATTAAGAATTTGAATGGATGAAGTTTTACAGAAAAGATGTGCAGAGTAGTCACTGTGGATGATGTGTTTTGTGGTGGGACTGAAAAACATTTCAGCTCATTTCAACTCAGTTTAAGCACTGTTTACTGCATTTATAATCATTTTAACTATTAGCAACTTTATATTAGCGTGTAATTGTTACATTCCCTGTGTTGATGCACATCTTGATATTAAGATGGAACCCATGAAACTTTTTGTCATCAATTCACATATTCTCTTAGTATGTTACCTCTTTTACCTTAGTCACAGTTTAGAGACGGGTACCTTTAATGATTATATTATAAATAAAGTTTGTGTACCGTTATGAATTGTTATAAGACCCAGAAGAGGCTGCTTTTCTCTTTTGTATTTAATAATTAACATAAGCTTGTACAAAGTATATTATTCTTGTGTAAGGTTTTTAATGGGAGAAGCCCACAGCATTCCATCTTAAAGAACTTATTTATGTTTTTATGAGTTTATTGGTTAAAAGTATTCCAAGGTAAACTCCCCATTCATTCATTCATTTATTCATTCATTCATGAATAATAATTTTCTCAAGCTAAATAAAGAGAAAACAGAATTTTTAGTGATTGGCAATAATGGAGACAATGAGATTATTAGAAATAAACTTGATGCATTAGGATTAAAAGTCAAGACGGAGGTAAAGAACTTAGGGGTAACTGTTGACTGTAACCTAAATTTTAAATCACGTATTGATCAAACCACTAGGACAGCATTTTTTCACTTAAGAAACATAGCAAAAGTTAGACCTCTTATA
Source organism: Polypterus senegalus (assembly GCF_016835505.1). Classification (NCBI taxonomy): domain Eukaryota; kingdom Metazoa; phylum Chordata; class Cladistia; order Polypteriformes; family Polypteridae; genus Polypterus; species Polypterus senegalus. The sequence goes on from NC_053157.1 coordinate 132,910,551, forward strand.
TCATTGAAAGATGCTGAGAAATTAGTTCACGCTTTTGTTTTCAGTCATCTAGATTACTGTAACGCACTCCTCTCAGGACTACCCAAAAAAGACATAAATCATTTTCAACTATTGCAGCTGCTAGAATCCTAACTAGGTAAAGAATATCCAAGCACATCACCCCAGTTTTGATGTCACTACACTGGTTACCTGTGTCATTCAGAATTGACTTTAAAATACTGCTTATGGTTTACAAAGCCTTAAATAATCTCGCTCCATTTTATATATCGGAATGCCCGACACCTTATATTTCAAATTATAACCTTAGATCCTCAAATGAGTGTCTGCTTAGAATTCCAAGAGCAAAAGTTAAAAGAAGTGGTGAGGCGGCCTTCTGCTGTTATGGACCTAAAATCTGGAATAGCCTGCCAATAGCAAGGTTGCCAGTTCGAATCCCGTAAAATGCCAAAAGGGACTCTGCTCTGTTGGGCCCTTGAGCAAGGCCCTTAACCTCCAATTGCTGAGCGCTTTGAGTAGTGAAAAAAGCGCTATATAAATGCAAAGAATTATTTTAATTATTATTATTAATAGGAATTCGCCAGGCTGATATGGTGGAGCACTTTAAAAAACTGCTGAAAACACATTACTTTAACATTGCCTTCTAATAACTTCACCTTCATTTAATCCTGATACTCTGTATATTCAAGTCAATATAATAACTATTCATGTGGGCTTTAAAATCTGTACTGACCCCTACTCTCTCTTCTGTTTCTTTTCCCGGTTTTTCTGTAGTGGCGATCTGCGCCATCACCGTCTAATCAAAGTACCATGATGTCCTATACTGATGGATTAAAAGCCAGAAGTCTAAATGACCATCATCATCAAGTCCTTCCAAGAGAACCCTAAATACAAAGTGGACTGCTTCATTTATGTTAGGCCTGAAACCCCTGCAGATTTTATTTTTTTCTCTCCAGCCGTCTGCAGTTTTTTTTTGTTTTTTCTGTCCTCCCTGACCATCAGACCTTACTCTTATTCTATATTAATTAGTGTTGTCTTATTCTAATTTTTACTTTGTCTTTTATTTCTCTTTTCTTCATCATGTAAAGCACTTTGAGCTACATTATTTGTATGAAAATGTGCTATATAAATACAGTGGTGTGAAAAACTATTTGCCCCCTTCCTGATTTCTTATTCTTTTTCATGTTTGTCACACAAAATGTTTCTGATCATCAAACACATTTAACCATTAGTCAAATATAACACAAGTAAACACAAAATGCAGTTTTTAAATGATGGTTTTCATTATTTAGGGAGAAAAAAAAATCCAAACCTACATGGCCCTGTGTGAAGAAGTAATTGCCCCCTGAACCTAATAACTGGTTGGGCCACCCTTAGCAGCAATAACTGCAATCAAGCGTTTGCGATAACTTGCAATGAGTCTTTTACAGCGCTCTGGAGGAATTTTGGCCCACTCATCTTTGCAGAATTGTTGTAATTCAGCTTTATTTGAGGGTTTTCTAGCATGAATCGCCTTTTTAAGGTCATGCTATAGCACAGTGGTAGCGAACCTATGGCACGCGTGCCAGAGTGGGCATGCAGAGCCATCTCTGCGGGCACGCGTGCCGTTGCCCCAGCACAGAGTTTGTTACTAGAAGCCAGAGGGATGCGGGGCCGGGCTGATCCCTTCCCCCTCACCACACGCGCCTGAGGACATTTCTCACATCACCCGCCCCTCTGCCCAGCAGCCCAATGGGAGCGCTTCCTCCGTCTCCTGTCTGGGGTAAGTCAGGCAGCTCACATGCGGCGTGAGGGTGCGGCCTGTTGAGTCTGTGGCAAAGGTGATTGCCGTGGTGGGGTTGGAGAGGAGCTAGGTTGGAAGGGATGTGGTATAGCGGGTCCACAGCTTAAAATTGAAAAGGCCAGTTTTAATAGATAATCGCCACACTTGTGGCTTGGAGGGGTGTGTGGTAGTGTGGCCGGAGCGGTTCTCGAGAGCTTCATGATAAGGGTGGTCCTCTCTTAAGTGCACAGATGAGGAGTCATCTGCATCTGTAACTGTTGCCGGGAGCTGCTAGTTGCCACACCTTATCCACATCCCCTTAATATATAATAGAAGTGTGAGGCAAATGGAAAAGGGGAAAAAACAGAGAGAGAACGGGAACGAAGTTTAATGGTGAAGACCTGCGTGAAACACTTGAGAAGACAGAAGGGATGACAAAGGACAGCACGGTTAGCTCTGAAAATGAAAAACATAAAGTGTGGAATTCTCTGCCAAATAATTTTAAGTCAATGAAAGCACTTGGGATTGCTTTCCTTACTTTGTTGGGATCATCATTTGAATTATATCAAATCTGACACCGGAAACAGACTAACAGATGACCTGAGTGCTGCATGTGTTGCTCTCAAACTTACAAAGTATGAACCAAGGTTAGACAAATTATCAGCATGCATACAACAGCAAAAATCACATTAATTGTTCAAAAGCATGCCGAATGGAAACTTTTCCCTTTTCAATAAAAAGTTTTTTTGTATCATTGAAAGCTCTGTTATTGTGTTTTTCTTTTAAGACAAAAGATGTTAATGTATGAGTTGTTTTTTCTAAACTAAAACCTCAGTATTCAGGTTAAATTGCCATGTTGGCACTTTGAGATAAATAAGTGGGTGTTGGGTTGCAGTTTGGGCACTCAGTCTCTAAAAGGTTTGCCATCACTGCTATAGCATCTCAATTGGATTCAGGTCAGGACTTTGACTAGGCCACTCCAAAGTCTTCATTTTGTTTTTCTTCAGCCATTTAGAGGTGGATTTGCTGGTGTGTTTTGGGTCATTGTCCTGTTGCAGCACCCAAGATCGCTTCAGTTTGAGTTGACGAACAGATGGCCGGAAATTCTCCTTCAGGATTTTTTGGTAGACAGTAGAATTCATGGTTCAATCTATCACAGCAAGCCTTCCAGGTCCTGAAGCAGCAAAACAACCCCAGACCATCACACTACCACCACCATATTTTACTGTTGGTATGATGTTCTTTTTCTGAAATGCTGTGTTCCTTTTACGCCAGATGTAACGGGACATTTGCCTTCCAAAAAGTTCAACTTTTGTCTCATCAGTCCACAAGGTATTTTCCCAAAGGTCTTGGCAATCATTGAGATGTTTCTTAGCAAAATTGAGACAAGCCCTAATGTTCTTTTTGCTTAACAGTGGTTTGTGTCTTGGAAATCTGCCATGCAGGCCGTTTTTGCCTCTTTCTTATGGTGGAGTCGTGAACACTGACCTTAATTGAGGCAAGTGAGGCCTGCGGTTCTTTAGACGTTGTCCTGGGGTCTTTTGTGACCTCTCGGATGAGTCGTCTCTGTGCTCTTGGGGTAATTTTGCTCGGTCGGCCACTCCTGGGAAGGTTCACCACTGTTCCATGTTTTTGCCATTTGTGGATAATGGCTCTCACTGTGGTTCGCTGGAGTCCGAAAGCTTTAGAAATGGCTTTATAACCTTTACCAGACTGATAGATCTCAATTACTTCTGTTCTCATTTGTTCCTGAATTTCTTTGGATCTTGGCATGATGTCTAGCTTTTGAGGTGCTTTTGGTCTACTTCTCTGTGTCAGGCAGCTCCTATTTAAGTGATTTCTTGATTGAAACAGGTGTGGCAGTAATCAGGCCTGGGGGTGGCTACGGAAATTGAACTCAGGTGTGATACACCACAGTTAGGGTACTTTTTCACACAGGGCCATGTAGGTTTGGATTTTTTTTCTCCCTAAATAATAAAAACCATCATTTAAAAACTGCATTTTGTATTTACTTGTGTCATATTTGATTAATGGTTAAATGTGTTTGATGATCAGAAACATTTTGTGTGACAAACATGCAAAAGAATAACAAATCAGGAAGGGGGCAAATAGTTTTTCACACCACTGTAAATGTTGTTGTTGTTGTTGTTCATTATCAAACTGCTTAATTTGATTTGGTTTTGATTGGACTATACCCTCTGCACTGGGTATAGGGCAGGGACAAGGCATCAAAAGGGTTGAACTCTAATGGCAAAACCCACTCACTTGTAGACTTGTCAGTTAACCTAATCTGCATGTATTTAGGATGAGGGAGAACAACTTATTTAGAAATTGCAGAAATGCAAGTTCCCCACAGACAGTGCCCAAGATTTTGGAGCATGAGCACAATTCACTGTGCTATCATTCCGTTCAATTTCATGTACTTTCATTTAATTGAAAAAAAAAAATGCTAAGAAACAGCAAGACATGATAAAGATGTTTAAAAATGAAAATCAGAGAAAAAAAGGAATATTCTTATAGGTTACTATCTAGATTTCATTTAGCAAATTGGCTAATCAGTGCTTCCAAAAATAAGCAGACAGAGTTGGTACATTCATCACAAAAGAGCTAGCCTTGGGCCTGTTAAATTCATTTGCCTATCTTTTTTCTTACTCACATTCTTGGTTTTATTTTGTGGGGATTCAGAGTCCATCCTAGCAGGAACATACCTTGGACTTGGCACTCTGACTGGGCTAATTTAGAGTTTCAAATGAACATAACATGCATATCACCAGGAGGCACAAGTAAAACATGCAAACCCATGGAGTTGTCACAGGGCCCAGCATTACTACCACAGCACTACCATATCACCCAGCCTTTTGATTTACATTTACTTTTACACTGTAACTTCAAACTGATTTGCTTCCTATCTATTTTAGAAAATGATTATCCCACCTATCAACTGATATTTTCCAGGAATACAAACTTGAAATTTTTGATTATTTTTTAATTGGTAACTAAAGTTTGAGTATCCATTAGTGAGTATGCATGGGTTATTGTGAGCACATCTTTGGATGGACTGCAATTCTTTCCAGACCTTTGGCCTCATTTATAAAACTTGCATACTCACAAAAAGAGGCTTGAAATGTTCATATGCAACTTTTCACACAAACGTTGGGATTGATAAAAGAAAATTTGACACAAAAGCATGCATATATGTACGGCAAATCTGTCCCATGTGTACACAACTATTCAGAAACTGGGAACATGCAGTCAAACTAGCTAAATGAGGATTCACCCTCACAATAAATCATATTACTAAGCTGTTATTATAATGTCCATTGATGTGACAAACACATTATACCTCAAAGACGATGAAGATGATGCACTTGATATATTTTAGTTTCCTTTTAAATGGAGCCAATGCTACATACTGAAGAACCTTTTTTATGTTTTGCCAATTTATATTGGCCACCTGTGTCAGTTCAACAGTGACCTGGCCTTCAGGTTAGGAATATCTCGGTTAAGCTTCACTCCATCATGCCTGCTGCACTAAAATCCATTAACTGACCAGCAAGGCACTATATCTGTTTTTTGTGTGGTGTGGGTGCACATGGATAAAACATGACATGTTTTTGTCAAAATAATAATGAAATTTGCAGCAATGTCTCTTTCTTCGAACATAATTACAGCATTATACTATACTCATATGAGACAGTGGAACTGACCAGAAAGCAGTAGACAGAGCTGGAGGTAACAGAGTTAAAGATGCTAAGATTTGCACTGGGTGTGACGAGGATGGATAGGATTAGAAATGAGTACATTAGAGGGTCAGCTCAAGTTGTAAGGTTGGGAGAGAAAGTCAGAGAGGCGAGATTGCGTTGGTTTGGACATGTGTAGAGGAGAGATGCTGGGTATTTTTGGAAAAGGATGTTAAAGATAGAGCTGACAGTAAAGAGGAAAATAGGAAGGCCAAAGAGAAGGTTTATGGATGTGGTGAGAGAGGACATGCAGGTGATGGGTGTAACAAAACAAGATGCAGAGGACAGAAATATATGAAAGAAGATGATCCGCTGTGGCGACCCCTAACGGGAGCAACTGAAAGAAGAAGAAGAAGAGTATACTCTTATGGCAATAAGGAAACCTAGAGAGAATGAAGCTGCTTTTATTAACCATACACTGTTACAATCCATCAGTGAACAAGTCATCTATGACGCCAAGGTGCGGCTGTGAAACATGGCTATGGCATGGGTCAGCCTGTGGTTAATTTATTTTGAGGCAAAGTAGCTTTGACAGGATATGATGGTGCTGTACACGATGGCTGTTTTGTTGATAAGGTAAATGGCTGAACCCTCAATTTTTTTATGTGGCCTGTATTATTCATTGTAACAGCAATCACATCAATACATATGCCTGGTGACAGCAGCTATCTGCTCAGATGCTGGCATCTTACACCTTTCCCTGACCCCCAGAAAGCAAAAGAAAAGTGCTATAAGCTGTGCCTGATCTTGTGCTCTCAGTTGTGGTGCACAGCCAGATACTCTTGAATGCAGGTAGCAGGGTTTTGACACATCATGAGAAGGGCAGCTCTACCAGCCAATGAAGTTCTACAGCATCGTGATTGCATATGTATGAATTTGATTACTATGCTCCATATTGGTGTTTGATATGTGTTCCCACACACATATTTATCTGTCGATCGAGATTTATAAATGGTAAACTGCACAGAAATGTGTGTACGCCAGGCTTTATAAATCTGATTTGTTTGTTTTTTGACAAATGAATTTTCCTGTTTTTTGCTGTGTGCACATTTTCACGGTCCAATTCCAGCAAAGTTGTATAAATGAGGCCCCTAGTTTCTGAATTCTGACCAGAATCAGCACTAACTTCACAATACAGTTTAGTGGAAAATAGAGGATGGTGGATGGATGGATCAATGGACAGAGAGAGAGATGGCTCCATGGATAACATACTGTATACATTTCAGGACAGATACTGATACTGTCATTGATCATAGAAACTACAGCATAAGTCAAAGCTTGTCAAATACAATTAGAGTCAGCATCCAAGAGACATTATTACGCACTGATGAAATATCTTAAAATAGTATCCCTGTATTCTTCTAATGCTTTGCCTTTAATCATTCACTATAGAAGAATCTTAATAACTTGCAGTGGGACAAGTGAGATGTAATAATTTAATGTTTTCTTGCATTAATCTAACTTGAAGGGCAGGTAATTTCACAGAAAAGATGTTTTTCTGTATTAGAAAATCATCAAAAAATGTGAAGAATGAATTTAATGCATATGTTCGCATCTTGATGTAACCCAATGAGAAAATATGCTCACATAAAAAGCAGTACTGTAGTTCATTATAAAATGTTACATTTTAAAATTCATGCAACGCCTTTTCAAAATTTCTCACTTTCAATGCCAACTATTTTAATAGATCTTAAACAGTATGTTTATATTCTACTCTAGCAGAAATATATTGGGAAAGGTTTAACTTTTTTGATGTTTTCACCCAACAATTTATATGAGTTTGCATGGTCCTTTGTCACCTGGTTTGCCCACTTCTTAACACTTGGTAAGCCTTTCTGGACATTTGCACTAAAAGCAATACAACATCTGGTACTCTTCTACTTTTCTCATACGATACTCTTACAGAGATTACATACACTTGTTTTTTTAAGGCGCATGAACTTTAAATGTTGTTACCAGAATAACAGAAAATCACATTAGACCTGAGCATGCCTATTCTGCATTTTCAAAATTGGACCACATGCAATATAAATATTTCACTAGAGATTTTTGTCACTGGTTTAACCATGAGGTTAAATGTTGCCTGTTGTAATGGATTTGTTTTTGTGTTCCAGATACTGTTTTGAAGATTATGTCAAAGAGCATTACTAAAGTTTTACTCAAACTATAAATAAATATATTGACAAATACATTATATGTCAGTGGTAAGTCTTTTATATTTAATAAAATACTCAAACTTTTGTTATTAGATTTCACAAAATACTCAAACAAGCAGAATAATCAACCATTCATTAAACTGGAAGGTATGACAAAATATTGGCAGTTCTTACATACATTAAGTCTCACACGTAAATGTTCTACTTTTGTTAATCTTCAATGCCTATGGCTTATCCTCAATATATGCTGAAATACAGTACAGTGATCCCTCGCTATATCACGCTTCGACTTTCGCGGCTTCACTCCATCGCGGATTTTAAATGTAAGCATGTGTAAATATATATCACGGATTTTTCGCTGGTTCGCGGATTTCTGCGGACAATGGGTCTTTTAATTTATGTTACATGCTTTCTCAGTTTGTTTGCCCAGTTGATTTCATACAAGGGACCCTATTGGCGGATGGCTGAGAAGCTACCCAATCAGAGCATGTCTTACATATTAAATAAAACTCCTCAATGATATACGATATGCTTCCTGCGCGGTGCTTCACACACTTAAAAGCTCTAACAGCCCGTATTGATTTTTGATTGTTTGCTTTTCTCTGCGCCTGACGAAGGGGGTGTGAGCAGAGGGGCTGTTTGCACAGAGGCTGTTTGCTTAGAAGATACGGAGGCTCCTCTAAAAAATGCTGAAAAGACTACCTTCACATTGATCCCTTCATTGCGGCCGCTTTATTGCCGTGCTTCGTTTACTTAAAAGCCCAACAGCCCTATTAATTTTTGTTTACTTTTCTCTCTCTCTGACATTCTCTGCTCCTGACGGCACTCCTTTGAAGAGGAAGATATGTTTGCATTCTTTTAATTGTGAGAAAGAACGGTCATCTCTGTCTTGTCATGGAGCACAGTTTAAACTTTTGACCAAAGGGTGTTATTTCATGTCTAGAGGGCTCTAAAAATGTTAAAAAATGTATTTAGAAAGTCGTAAACAGATTTTCTATGCTCTAACTGTGAAAATATTTATAAATAAAGATTTTGAAATAAAGAATCCTACTTTGTGGAAATTCATTTTTCTGTCTGGAGCCGATTAACCGCGATAAACAAGGGTTTACTGTATAACTGTGCAGAGAATATTTATAAACAGTGTGGGAGAGATTCTAAGGGCTTAAAATATATAAAAATAACCATACAAACATATGGTTTCTACTTCGTGGATTTTCACCAATTGCGGGAGGGGGTTCTAGAACGCAACCCCCGCGATCGAGGAGGGATTACTGTATTTCAAAATTCTAATATTCTAAGGGAACGTTCATTCAGCAGCCACTAAAAGTCATTCTTAAACAAACTCATCTGAGTGCAAAGGCTCTTACAGTTTTTATGATCATTTCTGCAATGTTAAATATAACTCTTCTAACATGATCTGTATATGCAAACCTTTGAGTTGTGTCCTTTGTTAGTATTATGTATTAGCTGCTAATTAGGGAGATGGAAGGCACTGGATTATAATGATTCATTTGTGTAATTCCTTTTTTTACATTCTGTCTTGCTGTACGGATGGATTAATGGATTGATGTTTATCACTAAATTTATTATTTAGTCAACTTTCCTTTTGACAATGCCACTGATTAATAAAGATTTTTGTACGGATCTCACATTTTTCTTTACATTTCCTGTGATTTGCATTCTTTGTTTTTAGATGTATTTTAAGTGTCATGGTGCTTTTTTATCTTCTTGGGAGCAGTATAAGGGGAACCCTTTAGAAAACAAGAAGGAATTCTTGATACCTCAGAGTGTGTTCTCTCATTTTTCCAGGTGAGGACAATAAACCCGAAGGAGGATATGTTCAAGTGGAAGACTGGAATTTCAGAGCACTACGATTGCTCAATAAGGTCAATTTGGGCAATTTAAAAAAAAAAAAATGCTAGAACTCTAAGAGTCATTCACTTTAAGAATGATAAAGAGAAGGATTTTCAGCCTTCCAGGGTAGTCACATCTGCTTTAACTGTTTCATCAAGGTAAAGGGACAGAAAGACATGAGCATTATGGACTGAGTGCTCTAAACTTAGTGCTGGAGAACCTACTGTTTTGCTATAATAAAAGAGACATAGGCCAAGAATGTTTCCATCTTCAAATAATCCACATTTTCTTTACAATGGAATGGCTTTGTTATGAGCCTTTTCTCTGTTGTTTGAGTCACAATAAGTTTGGTCTCCTCCCGATCAACCTATTCGGAACTCAAAATGGTTTATTATTATTATTGGTATCTGTAACCTGTTAATGTGCATGAGTATCTAGCCCTGTAAAAGTGGAGCACCTTATCAAAGGCGTCAGGGCTTTTATATATCATCGGGGACACTAGAAATAACACCCAGGGCATAGCCAAAGTAATGAGATCTTTCTGATCAAGTTAAGTTAAGCTTAGAGCTGGGAGGAAAATTTAGATAAGGACTCAACTGGCAAGGACATGAAGGATAGAATGTGGGGAAGCACAGCATGCTATGAGTAAGTGGACCAGCCACCCCATTTGGTAGTCATTGGTCACTAATTGTACAGGTAGGCCCAGAGGTCATAAGTCAGCATTATTTTTACCTTTGTTGTTCATTTCTGTGGTTCCCTGCTTATAACTAATCCTTCCCTTTTCATATTACTTTGGCCTCCTTGATCATCATTTTCATTTAGGGACAGCTCATTGGAATGTCCAACCCCAGTTCCTACACTATAATTTTACATCAAAACTAACCATCATTGTTACTGATAACATGTCTAACAGCACCACTTTAATTCAAAAAACAATGAAGATGTGCTCTTTCTTTGTCAAAGGTGCTAGACGCTTTGCTTGGAATTAAACTCTCACTGGTAAACATTTGACTATAGCAAGCTTTATGACTAGCATATACGGTACATTGACCTAAGCATGAGTGTTGCAGTTGCAGGATGTCTGATTAGTTAGCCCTTGTAGTTTTGAATAATGCTGATGTGATTGATGATAACAAGTGGTGCATTAAATACTGTAACAAGGAAATGTTTGCAAGAGCATGTATAGTGCAATGTCTGCATAAGTCACTGCAATGTCTAAAATATAGGACAAATAAAGCTTTTTTAAGAATAAGTTGTGACACCTAAATGGGAAATGATATACGGGTCTGTCCCATAAAAAATTATATGAATTGACTTTCTACTTTACTTTATTAGTTTTCCTTTTTTGTGCCTCGCCAGTAGCTCTGAAACACTATAAGCATTATAGAATGTTGTACATCTTGAAGACTACCACATCTTATTTGCATATAAGACAAACTATCTCTACTTTAGTTCTGTAAATCTTTTTGTTCACTCTTCCACTTTTTTTAAAGTGTAACTTTTCAGAGCTCCAGTTGTATTTTCTATATTTATCACCTGAGTCTGGTGTGTTGCTTTACAGGTCTTTGGACAAACAGCTCATAGTTATGAACACCTTACTGTATGTATTTTAAAGATTATTATATTAACTACCTGAAAGATCACATAGGGAGAACTTTGGAAATCAGAACTAGCTTGATTGAAGTTTCTGATTCAGTCAGTGTATGATGTCCTTTCAAGCCCACCCAACCTGCATTGCTGAGGTCTAGCAAATACCCTGGCATGCCAATTGTGCCGGGCAAGAGGTTATTTGCAGCACATCATAAGCATTTGTCCAAATGCCCTGGGAAAGGGGAGGTATAGGTGCGCCATGACTAAGTGCTGAAGGCAGTAGCTGACACCATCTGCACATAAATTCAACAGAACAAACACCATCTCCCAATAAGGCACAACATTGTCTTTGTTAAGGCAGGGGGAAACCCTCAGGTGGAGCTCAGGGCCCCAAGTGTGCTATTAGCCTCACCGTGGGACTGGCAGCTGAAAGCTGACATAGGAAAGCAATTGAAGTTTCCAGAACACATTGTGTGGATAAAATTCAGGCCAGATTTGGTCTTAACATCAGACCATTCTAAGCAAGTGATCGTGATGGAACTCACTGTTCCCTGGGAAGACCAAATAGAGGATGCCCATGAGCGCAAGAAGGCAAAATATCTCAAGCTGGTAGAGGAATTTAGAAGGCTTGGGTGGGAGGCCTTGGGTGGAAAAGCCACCAAGAAAATCATCAGCACTGCAGAAAATGCATCAAAGTGGTTGAGGATCAAGAGGGGAGATTCATGGTGTAGCACACTTCTTAGGCACAATCTGGGGACTGATCACCACCAGCTGGGTCGCCCGGGTGAGGGCATCTGATGGACAAAGACCCAAAACACCTTATGACCCAGGGTCCATCGCTGAAGATGTGTCCAAATTGCACTACTTAATATATAAAGAAACTAACTAAACAAATAGTAGAGATGTTTTGGGGTTGAGCAAAAAGGTAGTTAGATTTTGCTTAGCCCTTAAAACAAACAGTCATAAAGCATATGTAGAGGATCAAACAAAGCCAGGTTTGTTACTAAAATATTCTAAACTAGCGAGTGTTTAGTTAAACTTTTTCCGGCTAAGTTGTTACTTTATTTTGCAACAAATGCCGCGTTTTGCTCAGAAGCCACGTAGCATCATAGTGACATATACTATAAAAATGAAAACAGGAAATGCAAAATGGCTGCTTCTAAATAAATGCACAAAATGGTGACACTCATGAAAATGGTGATACTGATGATGACTCCACCACATTAACATTAAATTGTTACCATTAATGTTATATTTTAAATTGCATATAATTAATGTTACATAATGTTAAAATTATATATAGATTTTGAAAATTATTTATTCATTTCATTTTAAGAAAATGAATAAAAAAAGGTCACAATATAAGAGAAAATCTATAACCTATATCTTTTTTATGTAAGTAAGGTTTCTTGCCTGCCATATCCAAAGATTATATGACAAGTTATTTACCAAAGACTTTTAAACTGTCTTAACTAGCTTAGTTGCTTTATTATCAATGTATAGTATATATATGCGTGTGTAGCGTAAAATAACTGTTTATATAAGCTTAGCTTTCCCTATTAGTCAGTACCATTATGAACTGAGCTGTGTGAACGCAATGCTTCCTCAGATCCATTGAATAAAATGAGTTTATTTAGAACCATTGCAGTATAATCTCAGCTGTCACTTAAAAGAAAGTCAATCAATGACACTAACAAGCCAGTTTGGGCCAGTGGGCTATGTTTTAAGTTGCTCTTGTCTTGTAAAAGACCAATTGAACTGAAATTGGAAAGAGCAAACCTGGTCTTAACTTATAAATTTTGAATTTAAAATATGTATTTATTAGAATAATACTTTTTTTCTACTTTCTTGTGATTTATTTTGACACAATTGGGCACAAATCCTAAATTATACATTGGTGGATCTCATTTTGAGCATTTTTTTCTTAAGGGGTAAGCTCAGAGATGCACTTGGATGAACCTGCACCTATGATGCCCTGGATAATGGACTACCTGTCAAGTGGAACTCAGTATGAGAGACTTAAAGACTGTGTTTCTGAGATGTATGTGAGCAACACTGGAGAACCACAAGGAACAGGCCTGTATCTTTTTCTCTTCACTCTGTACTCCTCCAATTACAAATATAACACCATGTTGTGTAACTTGCAGAAATTCTCAGATGACTCTGCAGTTATGGGGTGTTTTGATAAAGGAGATGAGCCAGAGTATGTTTTTTGGTGCAGAATGAATTATCTTTAACTTAATGTCAGCAAATCCAAGGACCTAAAAAGTCTGTATGTCGGTTCACTATTCAGGGAGTGCATGTAGATGTGGTCCACTCCTAACACATATGAATTATATAAGAAAGGGCAGAACAAGCTCTTTTTTCTTAGAAGACTTTGTTCCTTTAATGAAGGTAGCGACATCCTTCACATCTGCTATAACTCTATGATAGCTGTTGATTTGGTGGGTCGGTAACAACATTTGAAGAGAGGCTCACCGAATCAACAAGCTGATTAAACGGGCAGGATCAGTTACTGAGTGCCATTATGAACAATGCAGCATATTAATGTTGATAATCAAAATTCGCCGAAGCATTTTCTGTAGCAAATCTGCTGTGTTTGCTGAATATTTTTCTGGAAATTTGCAGAATTGGATGGCTAAGACAAACAAAAATTTTTTTCAAGCATCCCATGATACTTTGCAGGGCCAGTGTGACATAACAAAGTTGTAGCAGCCATGTACAGAGCTTTCATGCATGCTTACTGTAAGATTGCTGCCCAGTCTGCTTCAGGCATGCATAATATTACAACTCTCTCCAAGGATATCTGTACCCATATTTATTTAAAAAAGAAAAACTTTCAGTATTTTCATTTGAGGGGAACATAAGCTGATCATAATGAGCCGCCAGGTTGCACCTCAGACTATCCAGGATCTCAGTGATGCCCTGGTCCAGATCTGGGAGGAGATCCCCCACGACACCATCTGTCATCTCATTAGGAGCATGTCCCAACATTGTCAGGCATGCATACAAGCATGTGGGGGTCATACAAACTACTGAGTACGATTTTGAGTTGCTGCAATGAAATTTCAGCAAAATGGACTAGCCTCCTGCGTCATTTTTTTACTTTGATTTGCGGAGTGTCTTTGAATTCAGCCCTATTTAGGATGAAAATTTTCATTTCCATCAAACAATGTGGCATCCTTTTGTTCACATTACCCAGTCCATATCAATATAGATATCCAGCATGATTTTTTTTCCCATTGTGATCTGATGTGTTTTCTAAGTGGTCCTTTAATTATTTTGAGCAGTTATATATATAGGTGTCTGGTCACACTTACAAGTAACCTAACCTAGACACCATTAAAATACCCGACTACACCACCCAGTTTTATTAAGAGACTGGAAACTCTTGAAATTTACCAATAACAGCACATAGGTTTCTTTAAATTGGGCGGTGAATAAACACACCGTGAAAGACACAACAGTTATTTCATGAAAAGCAACAGTAACCTCTATTATCCAAGACAATATAAAATACATTAAAAAGATAAACGAACCTAAAACAATCTAACAATATCAGGAACGAAAATCCACACTCTAAATGTCCGTTAAAAACATGAAATGGAGGATACAACCTTTAGTGGTGCAGAGTCCAGTTTGTGCATTGTTTTACCCCAACAATTAATTGTTCAACTGTCCACGGATGTACTCTGTTTACCAGACACTCGTTTCCCAACAGAAGTTTTGTTAAATCATTGAATCCCTGTCTGCATCTCTTCGTCGTTCTTTTTTTTCTACTCTGGGCTCTTTGTGTTGCTGCGACCTAGGCACGGCTCTCTTCTTGTCTGCCAGCTTTTCTTAGTCCTTTCATGCGGCTACCCTCTCTCTCACTGGGCCAACAACTGTCTTCTTGTGGAACTGTCTCTTCCTCCCTGGACGCAAGTATTGTCGTCCTTGTGCCTCACGTTGTACCAGCCATGTACCCTTGTCTGCCTGCGAGCCCCTATGCTCTGTGCAAGTGTTTTGGCAGCGTTCTCAGTGGACCATCCCTCACCCCTGCCTTCTCTTGCCCAGAAGTTTAAATGTCCTTCAATCCCTGCCTAGATCAACAGGACGATGGATTAAACAATGGCACATCCAA
Source organism: Polypterus senegalus (assembly GCF_016835505.1). Classification (NCBI taxonomy): domain Eukaryota; kingdom Metazoa; phylum Chordata; class Cladistia; order Polypteriformes; family Polypteridae; genus Polypterus; species Polypterus senegalus. Next base: position 132,925,773 of record NC_053157.1, read on the forward strand.
ATTTCCTGGGCTTAACAAAAAATGTAAACACAAGTTAAAAAATTGTTACCAACTATCAATGAGTACACATATGCTGATTAGAAACCAATATTCTTAGACATATTAATTTCTAAGTCAGGTAAATACAAATATTTTCCAAAGAAGGAGAAGTTATTTTATCAGAAATTTTGTATTGTTTGTATGTTTAAGCAGTTAAAGTTTCCAAGACAGCAAATACCTATATCCTGTAGACAGCTATCACAATAATCAGTAACAGGATTACCCAGTAAATTTGCCTTTTAACTTCTCACCCCAGTCCCAACAATGGGTGCCTATCGCCTCTTCATCTACTGTGTTTTAAATGTAATTTACATGTTCCTTTGCCTAAAAGAGAAATGAAACCACCCAGTGTACAAAAAATGTCTCCCTCTGACATATACATTTCTTATTGCTAGTTGGTGGCCATTTAGGTACTTCATTTTTTAGTTATCCTTCTGTTTGCATCTTTTGTTGTTTGAATCACTGCTGTCTAACAGATGGGATACCATTTTTGGGCACAAAAATTAGCCCAGCACAATTGACAAATTCTTCCCTAGACCTCTGGGTAACCTTAAAGACCACTGTACTATTGTAATCCACTCCAAACTACTTCAGTTCCTACTTCCCCATTGACTTAAATGCATTTCACGGAGTTCAGTGAAGTTCCTGAACACTTCTGTGATTTTCCCAATCTCTTTAACCCACTGAGGACAAATAAACTTCTATCTAAGTTGAGAAAAGCCAAGCTAAATGACACCTTTTATTGGCTAACTAAAAATATTACAATATGCAAGCTTTTGAGGCAACTCAGGCCCCTTCTTCAGGCAAGATGTAATACCGAAACTGGAGTTCCCTGTGTTTATGTACACACACTAGGACAAGCAACAACATTGGTAAATCTTTAAGTGAGAAATCTTAAATGTAAAAAATTAATAGACCTTTTCAACCTAAGATTCATTTAACAAGAGAGAAGAACAATGTATGTAATGTTTTTAAAAAGTTTTATGGCCAGGAATGAGGATTGTTTGCAACTCTCAGACTGACACAGACAACCTGACTACATATACACATTGTTTGGAAAAACTCATCAGAAACTTCAAAAGACTTTGTTGGACAGTTATCTTATCCAAAGATCTTGACCATACATTGTTCTTCCCACTTAACACTAGAATTACCAGAGCCTACGAAAAAACGTGTAAATCCGTCCCACCTTAAATCGCTTCTTAAATCCCTTCACACCTCTCCGCCAGCGTCCTTTGTCCTCTAAATGTGCTGATAAAGAGAAGGTAGAAGCAGCCGGCTATTCCATCCCCCCACCAATTTAGAATGTGCATGAACTTCTCTCAGCTCATGCCTTGATTGAGTATCTGGGAGTGAAGTGAAGTTTTAGAGTGGAAATAATAGATCGTTATTTGGAACACACGCATTTCATGTCTGTTCCGTTTCTGCAGTAATCTGTGTAAACACATTGTTAAAACGAAACGTTTTTTATATTCTAGTAGTAGATGACAAAATGTAGGCATAAACTATATAGTGTATGAAGCCTGAAGTCCAGATTTCAAAGAAACATTTTCACACATTTGCATAAATTCACACCCGATCTGACGCTGTTCGTTTTAATATGATATTGCATTAGTGCGATGATGTTTTCACATATATTGTCTCTTTCTTTCAGGTGTGTAATAGAAACCACAGCATAGAGAGAAGTGTGTACATTGCTTCTTACACAAAATACTTTTACACCAACATATGTTCCTGTGTTTGAGCGACACTTTTCATTCTCTCAGTCACGTTCAGAATCAATCCATACAACCCCATCTGACACGGCTGTTTTCACATAAAGAGGCGCTATAGCTCTGCAGTGTACCATGATGCATACTAACGCCCCCAAAAGGGTTCTGACACACAAACGCTGGCGAAGCTGCCTTCTTCGTATCTCACCGTCACTTGATTTTCTTTTTATTCAGTTTAATTGAGTGTTCCTGCCAGTCCCCGCATGTTGCTGTATGCTGTTTCTTTTGTACTCCAGAACATGCAGAGGAGAGAATGGTAAAGAGGAGTAACTTTGGCGCTATTTGCAATCATCAGACACTCCCCATCTGCCCGTGTCGCTCAAACACAGGAACATATATTGGTGTAAAAGTATAACAAAACAAGTGCACTTTTATTCAAGTGCACTTTTTCCATCGCCTTTTCCTGTAAGAAGCAATGTACACACTTCTCTCTATGCTGTGGTTTCTATTACACACCTGAAAGAAAGAGACAATATATGTGAAAATATAATCGCACTAATGCAATGTTATTTGAAAACAAACAGCGTCAGATCGGGTGTGAATTTATGCAGGAACTGGAAATTCTCTGATGTGGGACCTTCCCCCCGGAAAGTACAGAGTCAGGTGCTCATTCAGTGTAATAGGAACCATAGCACAGAGAGTTGTGTACACGGCAACAAGTACACGTGTCGTAAATGTAGGAAGGACGGTCCTTGGGTGTGTGGGAACTGTTAATATTTGAATGTGATGATTTTATACTGTATAGCACGGAATGAAAATCAGCACTTCTTAGCATTGCACCATGCAAGCTGTCGTATCAATCGCCTACTGTAACTTGCTTTCTTTTTTCTTCGGTTATACAGATAGTCTTGAATAAAAGTGCACTTGTTTTGTTATACTTTTACACCAACATATGTTCCTGTGATTGATCATGCTCAAACGGGCATGCTGAAAAAATACATGTGTAATGGCACGAAAAGTGCATGCAGACACTTCATTTCGCAAACATTGGTACGAGAATGCAGTCACAAGTACACTGCATAGCTATAGCGCGTCTTTAGTGAAAACAGCCATGTCAGATGGGGTTGTATGGATTGATTCTGAACGCGACTGAGAGAATGAAAAGTGAATTGAAAAAAAAAAAACAAAGCTAACCTTTATAAGGATCATAAATTACAGACTGAAATCAAATGTATGCTTTTATTCTAAAATAGTAAGACTAAGAGCAGTTTACTTCTCAAAATGGAGTAGTGCAGGTTTGAACTCGGGACCCTTTGGTTGCCAGTCGGCAGCTGAATCTATTGTGCCACGGAGGCAATCATAATAAATTGGTGTCAATGTCGCATGTTAAGGCGGCTTTTTGTTTCTGCAGTTATATTTTTGAACAAAAGCGCAACTGTTGTGTTATATTTGTACCTTTTGTGAAAATGTTTCTTTGATATCTGGACTTCAGGCTTCATACACTATATAGTTTATGCCTACATTTTGTTATCTACCATTAGAATATAAAAAACGTTTCTGTTTTAACAAAGTGTTTACACAAATTACTGCAGAAACGGAACAGACATGAAATGCTTGTGCTCCAAATAACGATCTATTATTTCCACTCTAAAACTTTACTTCACTCCCAGATACTCAATCAAGGCATGAGCTGAGAGAAGTTTGTGCACATTCTAAATTGGTGGGGGGATGGAATAGCCGGCTGCTTCTAGCTTCTCTTTATCAGCACATTTAGAGGACAAAGGATGCTGGCGGAGAGGTGTGAAGGGATTTAAGAAGCGATTTAAGGTGGGACTGATTTACGAGTTTTTTCGTAGGCTCTGGTTTTTCTAGTGTTAAAGATTTACCAATGTTGTTACTTGTTCCAGTGTGTATATAAATGCAGAGAACTCCAGTTTCTGTATTACATCTTGCCTGAAGAAGTGGCCTGAGTTGCCTGGAAAGCTTGCATATTGTAATCTTTTTGTTAGCCAATAAAAGGTGTCATTTTGCTTGATTTTTCACTACATTCATAATGGCTAACACGGTACAACACCCTAGTACTATCTAAGTTGAGTAAAAAACTGTAATAATGAGGTCCACATATAATCAATACAATACAAATACTTTAGTTGTTATCTGCTGAAGCAAATCATAAATCTTCCCAAAAAGAGAAACAAAGGACCTGTAGAAATTTCTGGTCTAAACTTGAAACTTTGACTTTGTGAAATTCACTTAAATTAAACAGCCCCCATAGAGAGATATGTGTTAGAATAAAAAAGTACTTAAAATGGCATTTTTAGAGCCTAGTCTACATACAGCTATACAAGTTTCATTATATCAACTGGATTCCTAGTTTGCATTAAAATAGAATGTATGTAAATGATTCTCATGCCCATTCAACAGGAGGGTCAGTGTGACATTTAAACTACTTGCGAATTAATAAACCTACCAGCTAAGGCAATGATTGTCAATTATAAAGGATTATTTGATACTCTCAGCAGGTCTCCACTTTTAAAAATGATATCTTACAAAAAGCTACACATTACACAAAGATACAGGTTTTTAAAATGTATTTAGCTATTTTAGCTTTATAGTATAGCACTCATAGAATATAGGTTCACACTACAGTAAGAAATTTCCAGGAAAAATACACGTTATAAATTTTTATAAGTGATATAACATACACGGAAGAATACACGCATCTCTGAACTGGATTATACAGGTTTGAAAAAAGGGCAGGTACAACCTCTTTAGCCACTTTAACTTTTAATATAGTACCTTTTTACTTTATACCTTTAAATCTGTCATCAACAACCGCACTTTATTTTGTGTTTAACCCAAAATCACAAAAGGAATGCCTCAATGGGCTTTAACCGGCCTTGTTTTTTGATAATCCCCCCAGCTTTGACTCACTAAGAAGATAAGAAGTAAATTCCCAAAAAAAAGTCTATGAAAAAATGGAAGAAATCTTTGGAAGGGCCAAATATTCAGAGGAAGACCCCCATCTAGGTATGTTGCATATGCAATGAGTGTCAAGAAATGAAGTAAACATAACACAAAAAGCAGAATACAAATAATATTCTTTTCTACTCTTACTACATAGACCAATGCATTTTTTCAAATTCCTTGCTTCCTAAAAAATTGACTATCACACAGGAATTTGGAGAAACATCAAATTAAGTTTTATTGAATTTTGAGTGTTTAGTCAATTAATAATGCTGGCAATATTGCATTAGTTCAGTTGAGCCAAATATATTTTGCTGCTGATTCTGTTTTGTATTCAGCGTCTGATGCTCCTTGTTTCAGTCAGCAACAATAGTCGCCCAGCATTGATTGATCCCACATGCACTGATACTGATTTTCTATTGTTGAGATGTCCTAGAGAAACTTTTCTCTATGTTTGTCACTGACTACACCAAGATTATTAAATTAAGTCTAATTGTGAATGAAAAAAATTAATCTTTAGCGACATGTTGCACATCATTGTTTTGTATTTTTAAGCATGTTGTGAACCACCTGAGCTTAGTTTGGTGCTCTGTGGTTGCAAAGAGAATTTATATTGACATCCTTGAATGTCATCCATGCAATTTCCTCTAGTCTCACTTCAAACTGCTTGCCACTGATCACATATTTTAATTTTTGGACCAACAAAAATGGCTTCCTTAATCTCAGCATCAATTATTCGTGAAAACATCTGTCACAAATGTTGAACTCCTTCACCTTCCTTGTTTATCAATTTTATAAATTGTTTCATTAGTCCAATTTTTATATGAAGAGGAGGCAAAAATATCTTTTTTGATCAGGCAAGTGGTTTATGTGTCACACTTTTCTGCCCTGGAAACAAATACCACGCAGCAAGTTCATGTTTTAGCAAATGAAACAACAATACGTGGAATATCCAAGTTGCATTCCTTGTAGAAATGCCACTACTTTTAGATCACCATAGATATTCCAGTTGCAGCTGTTGCACTGTTTATGTATACATAGAGTCAGAGGTGAAAAAAGTACTAAAAAGATCTACTCAAGTAGAAGTATCACTATATAGATAAAAAACTTAAATATCAATGCTGTGCTTTGGAAAGTATAAGCACATATACAGTATATAGAAACAGAATTGATTTTATCTTTATCAATATATATTGTATACTAGGGGGCTTTGCCCCCTGCTCGCCAACCCCCATCTCTGCTGCTCGCATATATGGATTTCACTTTCACCAAACAACAAATCTTTTAATTCTCGTGGATAGGCCTCTTCATTGGGAAGAAACTCTACTTTTCCCTGATGGCAACACGAATTAGACGATCTACAAGTCTCCAACTTAAAGTTTAAATCCAAACAGTATATTCAGTCTCTTTTCGATGTTCAGTTATTTCACTGAGTAATAATTTCCATTTGTTTGCGCTAATGCAATCTTTACTATCATTTTTTTGAGACTTTTGAATTTTCGTACATCCATTACCTCTAACCTGCTCTGCTTGTGTATCAAACCAACATTTTTGAATTCTTTACGATGTTCTACTTTGTCATCTACTCTTTGTCTTTTATTTCCGAGGGTGAAGCTTTAGGTGTGCACATGTGAGTTAAAATTCATGTTGATTGAAATTTATAAAGGGGAACTTTGCTTACACACAGTTTTATGCATCTGATTTTTTTTTGTAGGTACATACATTTCTGTTTTACTCCGTGTGCCATGTTTTAGTGTGAATTCTACACACGGTGACTCTTGTCACCAACAGTAGCATGAGGCTGGACCTGCAGCCGATTCAGGTTGCACAAGTAGTACAGCTCTTCCAGGATGTCAGATCCATATGTGTCATTGCAGGGTTTGCTGTGTCTCCCAGTACTTTGTTAAGATCATAGGGAAGACACCAGGATATGTGCTGTTACACAAGAAGAGATGGATAGGGCCATAGAAGGGAGATCAATCCTGCAGCAGGACCAGTATCTGCTCCTTTGTGAAGGAGGAACAGGGGAAGCACTGCTAGAGTCCTACCAGCTGGCTATTGGTATGCATGGTGTGACTAAAATGTCAAAAACACGGGATGGCATGAGTGCCTTACGTCTTCTGGTAGGACCTGTGATAACAGCCCATCACCATGCAGCTTGATTGGCCAGAGAATACCATAATTGGCAACTCCACCATTGGGGCCCTGTTTTTCTTCACAGATTTACAATGAGTACATGTAAGAGATGTAAAAGAGTCTGAAAATGCCATGGTAAGCATTATGCAGCCTACAACACCTTCACATGCTAGGCAAGGGTACCCTAGCTTCTGTTAGGTACCAGGATTAAATCCTCAGAGCTACTGTTGAACTCCCGTTGGTGATGTGAGCCCTGGGTTCCTGGATGAAAAAGGTATTCAGTCCCCAGACCAGAATGTATTTGCAAACCTATGGGATATTATGTATCAGTGCATCCAATATCCAATGCCATCAAGTAGCACCACAGAGAGTCCAGGAGCTCACTGATGCCTTGATCCAGATCTGGGAGGAGAGCCCCCAGTACACCATCTGCTGTCTCAACAGGTGCGCACTCGGACTTTGTCTGGAATACATATAGGAACGTGTGAGCCATACACACTACTGAGTCACATTATGAGTTCCCGTGATGAAATTCAATCAAGTCGCATCAGCCTATGATTTAAATTTTTGCTTTGATTTTCAGTGTGACGTTGAATCCAGCCCTCTATGGGTTTGTGATTTCATTTCCACTGATGTTCATTTTGTTATCAACGAATTACTTGGTATTATTCAGTAAAGATTTTCCACTTGACTATTTCGTTCATTAAGATCCAATGTGATTTACGTGTCCCCTTAATTTTTTGAGCAATGTATTATTTCTTCCTTAATATTTTTTTCAAGGATTGTATACATATTATTCTTCTGTATTCTGCTTGACATATAAAACAAAGATCAAATGTTCAGCTCATCCATTTAAACACTGCGCCAGAAGTATCAGTTGCACTTGGGCCCATCTTTATGCCTCAGGCTACTTCAGTGATTAAAATGCTTTGTAGTGACAAAGTGACCGGGATTGATGACATCTAACCATAAATCCTGAAATCACTGGATTTATGGAGGCATTTTGGCTAATTATCTTCTTCAGTGTTGCATCATAATGTGGGATCAGCGACGGAAGACTGGCTGATAGGAGTGGTGTTCCTGTTTTTGAAAGGCAAGACAAAAGGATGAGTTATGATTAAAAAGGCATTACAGTCCTCAGCCTATGCCGGAGAACTTAAACATACAGTTCATTTACCTGCACACATAAAACCAAGATAAGATGAGTAACCTGGTTAAAGTAGAAATCTGTTTTTATTTAAAACCTCTGTTTACATGCCCAAGTAATCATCTGGAGTTCTCCTTCAACAAAATGATCTGACATCATTAAAATGTGCAAAAAGAGCTAAACCTCATTGGCTGCCTCTATGAATCTGAAAACTAGCATAAAGCGTATGATAATTTTCTCATGTTTGATAAATTTGCTTAGTTCTTCATGTGCTTTAAAGTAAATAACATTCATCCCCTTTTCACATTTTCGACCTGAGCCACCAATGATTCGTGGTATGTGTTGGGGGGTGAGTGAATGATACCTACACCTAGGAAGTATCTAAAAAATTAAATAAACCCCAAAAAATAGTGTTCTAAACCCAGATACTCCCGCTTTAGCCCTCTTTTACTAGATATTCAGAGAACCAACTATACCACTCCAAGTTTACAAAGTATGGGGAACCAAAATAGTATCAAATGCTATCTTACCCCCACTACTCAGGTACTTTAATCCTAGAGTTTTGGTTTTACAACAATTCCAGAACACGTGTTACAAAAAAACTAGATTGTAATTGTTAACAATCCCAAAAATATATTCATAAAAACACACACACTAAAACATTCAAGGCCCAATTGCAAGCAAGCATCCACAACAATAAAGGGGATATCAAAGTCAAACAATACAGTTAAATGCGAAAGATGATACCCATCCTCAGGAAAAACAGAGGGAAATAAAAAGAAAATGGAAAAAGTTATCTCAGAGAGTAGTTCTCAACAATCACTGCCATGGCGCTATCCAAGCATTTGCCGTCCACCAAGCTCAATGCACTTACACGCGCTCTTCTGCTGGCACTGCATCTAAAAAGACATACACGCTGGGCACTCTCTTTGCTTAACATACAGCATTCCACAATCATGTGTTACTCCGATACACCACTAATAAATAAACAGGGTTACTCACACTGTGTCTGAGTCATGAACAAATGCCATACACCCAGACCCTGTTGTTCATGCCTTGTGGTGCTGACACCAAACAAGGCCCTGTTCCACCACCACCATTGCCGGCCGTGTTTCCCCCAATGATCTAAATGGCCACCCACTCTCATTCACTTCATGACTCACTCCAAAAACAAGGAAAGGGATTCAGTTACTCCTGCCAAGAGGATAAACAATCTAATAACACTTAAATGAGGAACTGAATCACCTTTTATTAGCAGGGTGCATGGTTCCTCCATGTCCCCTCTCAATCAAAGTTGTTCCTCTCACCACCATAGCAATTACTCTCTCCGTCAAAATCCACTTTTCATGCTTCCGTCAGTTCATAATGTTCCTTTATTCTACTTCCTTGTGTCTCTTCCTTTGTACACACCTTTCCATTTTTTTCTTCTCTTCCCCATTTTTTGGGACACAACTGCTCCTGTTATAAACTTACAACCCATTACCACAGCTCCTACCTCATTGATCCACCGCCCACACCCTTCTGTCTTCATATGAGAGTCAAATGGTCACTCAGTAGTTCATATGTAGATGTCCAGGTGTAGAATGTTGGTTTGAGAAAACTAAACAGCACTCAAACAGAGCAAATCAATCCATTATCCAACCCGCAATATCCTAACTACAGGGTCATGGGGTTCTGCTGGAGTCAATCCTAGCCAACACAGGGCGCAAGGCAGCAAACAAACCCCAGGCAGGGCGCCAGCCCACTGCAGGGCACTCACACACCCACCCACCAAGCACACACACTAGGGACAATTTAGGATCGCCAATCCACCTAACCTGCATGTCTTTGGAAGGAAACCAGAGCACCCGGAGGAAACCCAAGCAGACACGGGGAGAACATTCAAACTCCATGCAGGGAGGACCTGGGAAGTGAACCTGGGTTTCCTAACTACGAGGCAGCAGTGCTACCACTGCAAATCCAGTAATCAAAATATATTTAAAAAATAGTGTTCCATTCCACAAATACTATGAAAATGTATAACGTATAAAAAAATAGTGCTGCACTTCACAAATGCCATTTCTACCCTGTAACACATGAACACTTGGAGCTCCCTCATCTGATCACACTGTTTCAACATATCTATAGCAAATAGCTGAATGAAAATTAAACTGACACTTTATTAATATGCTTCTGTTAGCGGACTGCATGCAGCACACGTGGCTGTATGACTGAGGCTTGCAAAGAAGCGAGGTACCAGTACATTTGCTTCTTCCCTTTCACCCAGTACTGTTGAGGTAATAATAACGCATATATTTTTACTTCAATAAAATAAGTATTGTGTTAGGTTGCTCATTACCTTCTGAAGTAATCAGATTATTTAACATGTTGCTTTTAATGCATTAATCCTACTGCTTCTGAACTTAGACCTTTATGCACAGCTCAACATAAATATACCAATTTTTGAAATATTGAGACAAATTATTTCAACTAGGAGAAGTAATAATGTCAACATTTGTCTCAGGAAATTTATCTTTTGGAAACTTCTACCTGTGGCTGCTGAAAGTATGTGCGAAGCTAAGCAGGCAAACATGGTACAGCAGACATGCGCAGCCGCAGAATACAAAGGTTTACACAACCGGGTTACTCACTCAACAATCTACGTCTGTTAACCCAATTTCTTAGACACCAATAAATCAGTTTCCCTAACTGAAAAAGGACTTGCATTTTAGAAACCAGGTTTACTGTATGTGAATATCCAGGTTATTACTGTTAAATTGCATGTAAATGTACCCATAGACATAATGAACCTCTGATCATATGCCAGGTGCTTCAAAACATGAGGATTTTATTTCACTCCAGCAAAGATTGTTTTAGGATACTATTGCAGTTGTGCTTGCTTTTGTGGTAGAGTGTTTAATTCCCTCTCCGTAATTTATTCAAAATCTTTCTTTTACAATTTAATGCTCCTTTAACTCTGCGGTGGGTTGGCACCCTGCCCAGGATTTGTTCCTGCCTTGTGCCCTGTGTTGGCTGGGATTGGCTCCAGCAGACCCCCGTGACCCTGTGTTTGGATTCAGCGGGTTGGAAAACAGATGGATGGATGCTCCTTTAACTTTCAGCTATGAAAAGTAATTACACCTCTGTGACCAAGATTAAGAAATGGTTGTTATTAGTGGAGGCTCGGATGCACAAAAATTGGCTTATTGAGAACACAGTGTTCAATTCCCATTTCCATGGGAGAAGAGAGGTAGGGTAGTTTAAAAAGGGAGAGATTTCATTTTTTGTGTATTGAACAATTTAAAAAACCTAATTAATGTGTAATGTAAAATTTTCAAGCACTTATAAATTGTGATCACCAAGAAAGTAGGAGTTTTGAGGGTCAGTGCTGCATGTCATCTTCTCCATGTTTGATTGACATGGGCATGCTCACATACAGTGAAGTGAAGTGACTTTAGCTGCAGGTGGAAGTTGCATGCAGCTGTGGTTACAGTTCTGCCTTTGTCCAATAACGGTTTCATAAGCTTTATGACCTTAGTCTCAGAAAGTCTTTCTCCGGTGGGGCGACTGGGACCTTTTCCTGAATGAGATCAAACACAGGTGTGTAGAGTGCGACAGGAGCTTCCACCTGCTGCTAAAGTCACTTCAGTACACATGTAGTTTGTGAGCATGCCCGTGTCGATCAAACACAGTAAGTTCTGCAGTTTACTTGTGACTTTGCGCTGTAGGATGATACCGTATATACTCACGGATAAGTTCTCCCACAATGTTGGTCATATAAATTGAATGCAGAAAACTCACTTTATTGGACCAAGAGATTATGATATGCTAACACCCACCTGAGAGAGTAACCACGGAGCACACTGCCTTTTTTTTTCTATGTGGCTGCAGCAATGCGCTGTATCAGCTCGTGCTCCTAACCTCTCTCTCTCTCTCTGTTGTGCCTACATGACCACACAGTACTACCCAAACTATTCCAAAGCAACGTTTGCACTGATTTGTGTTTTTTATATCTCACACCCTCATATAACTTTATCGTAAGAGCATCCCTTATCCACGATGGAGCGTTTGATCAGAAAAAAATATGAAGCTGGTTTTAAATTAAACATCGTTGAAGTAGCGAAAGAAATTGGTAACTGCGCTGCTGGAGCAAAATTCAATGTGTCTGTGAAACTGATGCGAGATTGGAGGAGGCAAGAAGATGTAAAAAAAAAAAATGTAAGTGTCACATTTTTGAATGGGTGTATAAGTTGGGGTCTGATTATATGATCGATTTTTCGGGTTTCAAGACCCAACTTATTCATGAGTATATTTACGGTAAATAAATAAATATAGGTAAATAACATTTGATCTGGCTTTTATATAAGTAACATATAAATGTTTTTATATAAAGATCATTACAAGATATAATCATAAATGGCTCTGTAAGCCCTGCTTTTTCTTTGAAGGACACGTGTGGGGCAGACTGACTTGCAGGATGATACCCGACTTGTTGCTGCATCCAAACGTTGCCATCTTTCGCCTTTACGCCTGGTGCAGCTGGAATGTTCTTGTGTGTGAGTGGACGATTCTTGTGGGGAGGGTTTCTATTCTTTTTCTCCGATGTGGAACCCTCATCCTCATTTGAGTTCACTTCTGTTATAGCATGTCTTTATTTTAAAACATCAGTGTTAGATCGGGGTGAATTTGAACATGACTGAGGGAATAAAACTGAATAAAAAAAAAATGCAAACCTTCACAAGCACCATAAATTTACACTGGCTGTTACAGACTCAAGTCAAATGTATGTTTTTATTGTATAATAACAACAAAAGCAGCTCCTACTCAAAATAGTAATTCTGGAGGGCACCCAGATTCAATCCTGGGACCTCTTGATTATGAGTCAGCAGTTCTTACTGCTGTGCCACCCAAGAGGTCGTATCTGTGTTGTACCCTAACCCGATTTCTTTTTCTTTGGTTATATTCTTGAATAAAAGCACACTTGTTTTGTTATACATGTATCTTTTGTGAAAGTGTTAATTTGATATTTGGATTTCAGTCTTCACAAATTATACACTCCATGTCAAAACTCTGTGGCTAGTACTATCACAAGTTTCTATTTTAAGTATTTGTTCAATATTTCTTGTGTTTCCTGTCATCCTACACTTACCCAGATTGTTGTAGACACAGAACACATGTGAAATCCATGTGTTCCAAATAACATATATTACTTATCCTATGGGAGAACTTTTTGCCCGAGATGAGCAGCGATTGGTGGGATAGCAGGATATTTGCTGCTTGTGCTGATTGACATATTTACAAAACAAAAGATGCTGATAGAGAGGTGCAAAGGGATTTAAGGCGGGCCGGGATTATGAATTTTTTTCGTAGGCTTCAGGGATTCTGGTGTTAATTGTGTATCGAAGCAGTAAATTTAGTCATATCAATTCTGTTCAATCAAAATAGACAAAATGGACACATTGGTAAGATACTTTATGGATCCGGAGACAGATAACTTTAAGTGTAAAATGCATCCTTCAGAGAAATAGTGACTGGCCCGGCATCTCTTTCTAAGTAAAAAACCTATTAAAAGTTTTTGCAGATTAGATCTGTCAGTAACATTGCTCACTGTCTTTGATTTTAAATTTGTGATGATTGGTTTGCATCCTATAAAGGGGTCACATTCCACTAGCTCTTTGTCTATAGTGCAATCTATACTAATAAAAGGCAAAGCCCTCACTGACTGACTCACTGACTCACTGACTCATCACTAATTCTCCAACTTCCCATGTAGGTAGAAGGCTGAAATTTGGCAGACTCATTCCTTACAACTTACCTACAAAAGTTAGGCAGGTTTCATTTCGAAATTCTACACGTAATGGTCAGAACTGGAACCTACTTACGTACATATATACAGCCATAGCCTGCAGCTCGGTCACCGTGTGAGGCTGAGTTGCATCCCACATCGTCATGCCTCCCACGTAATTGAATGCCTGCCCATATAAGGCTCTCCGTCAGCATTACACAATTGAGAAGGCAGCAAAAAATATGAAGCGAGTGACGCATACAAGCATATTAATAAGTGCAGCTACTGCGGAAACAAAGCACGGTGTAAAGCTTAAGCTTAAATTAAGTTCATAGACACGCTGCCGCTGGCGTTTGTCATGCCTACAACGAATACGATATTCGTGAGATACAAGTTTAATGAGAAGACACAGGGTATAAACAAGACTTTTGATCACTTTGTAACGGAGTTAAAATTGCTGGTGAAGGACTGTGCTTATGCAAACAAATAGGAAAGCAAGGTGTAAAGCTTAAGTTTAAATTAAGTTCATAGACATGCTGCCGCTGGCGTTTGTCATGCCTAAGAAGAATACAATATTTGTGAGATACAAGTTTACTTAGAGGACGCAGGGTATAAACGAGACTTTTGATCACTTTGTAACGGAGTTAAAATTGCTGGTGAAGGACTGTGCTTATGCAAACGAAGATGAGATGGTCAGGGATAGAATAGTGTTTGGCACAAACTCAGCAAAAGTGCGAGAGAAACTTTTAAGTGCCTGGTCTGAGCTAACATTAAATAATTGCTGGTGAAGGACTGTGCTTATTCAAATGAATAGGAAAGCAAGGTGTAAAGCTTAACTTTAAATTAAGTTCATAGACATGCTGCCGCTGGCGTTTGTCATGCCTAAGACGAATACGATATTCACGAGATACAAGTTTAATGAGAGGACGCAGGGTATAAACGAGACTTTTGATCACTTTGTAAAGGAGTTAAAATTGCTGGTGAAGGACTGTGCTTATGTAAACGAAGATGAGATGGTCAGGGATAGGATAGTGTTTGGCACAAACTCAGCAAAAGTGCGAGAGAAACATCTAAGTGCTGGGTCTGAGCTAACATTAAATAAAGCCGTGGACATTGCAAGATTGCACAAGATAGCACAACCACAGCTGAGAACCTTCGATGCATGTACTCCGAGCGGCTTATGTGAACTGACTGTGAACGCAGTGCGCACACAAAAAGCAAGACCAAAGAGCGCTGAACAAAAAACGCATTACACAATTGAGAAGGCAGCAAAAGAATATGAAGCGTGTGACGCATACAAGCATAATCATAAGTGCAGGTACTGCGGAAACAAAGCACACGGTGAAAAAAGTCAATGTCCAGCTAAAGGAAGACAGTGTAAAAAATGTGGTAAATTGAACCACTTCGCTAAAGTTTGCAGGACTGGGAAAGGTAAACCTGTGCATGCAGTGTGTGATGTCTCAGATAAAGAGGAAGACGAGCTGTTTATTGATGCAGTAAGAAAGGAACAACCCTCTGAAGCTGAACAAGCCTTTGTAGACATATCAATAGGAAAGCAAGGTGTAAAGCTTAAGTTTAAATAAGTTCATAGACACGCTGCCGCTAAATATTCGCAGGCAAATCCACAACTTAATACCGTGAATGCCTGTTAAACATCTTAGATTCACGAGTACCGATTTGGGTAGTGAACACTTCGATGAATGAAACCTGTTATCTTTATAACGGTTGACAAACACGGAATATAACTTGAACACAACGCATCCTCCAAATACGAACCTGATTGAAAGAAATAATCATAATCAAATCTTTGATGACAGCAACACTCATAACAGTCACAGAACATTTACATTGACAATCATATTACATTATTTTTAAAATGTTTCCTTTTCTTTTTCATAACTTCTTTAACACACTACTTCTCCGCTGCGAAGTGCGGGTATTTTGCTAGTAATAATATATAACTAATAAGTCCGATAAACTGTGCAATGTTGTGAGCCGTGTTAATGTGGGTGGATGATGTAGGTTTGGGTTCTAATACCAATATTATTATTGAAGATTAAGACATATTAAACAAAATGTAATAACATGTATAAGCCATCAGCTGAAAACCCCTCCAAAACCCATCTGAGCACCAATTTCCCCCCTGGACCGCTACACTCCAAACATGCTGTGTTTGATCTGAAAGAATCTGGCCATCTGACACATGCGGGTCTCAAGTGTTACTGACACATTAGTAATTCATTTTTTGACATTTTCTTTTGCTCTGTGACTGTACTTTGCTAATTTTTATTCTTATTTATTCTGTGCTTTATAGATGAAGCTTAAACTCAGCTTCCTTTATGGAGCAGATGGTGTTATTTTACAAGTAAAAACGGGAAAAATATATAAGGATGACATGCTTGTATTAAAGTTTAAGTGTGCTATAGCAACAAAGTGAAACTGTGCATGAATGTACCTGGAAATGTGGTCTAAACTTGTCATTAAAGTGAAATTTTCGAAAGTACAACTTGTATTAATTGAAAGCACATCTATTAATGGACTGAATTGTTCTAAGATACAGAGATAATCTGCCAGATGCTGAGTCACTTTGGCAACTTAGAAGAGAGCTCTGTGAAGAATTCTAGAAATCTCTATGGTGTACTTTTTCTGAACTTCAGTTAAAGGTGTTTTATAAGGAGCAAACTTTTATGAATATACTTTGTAGTGCTTGTCCTTGACTTGTGCCAAATGATAGGCTGGCAGCAACAGTGCTGGAATAAGTTGGTCCTATAAATAGAGGAATGAATAGACTTTCCATTTCCGGACTCCATGCAATGTAAAAATGTTACAAAAACAACATAAAACAATTCAACAGTAATCAAATAAAACAAAGGTTTATGCTGCAAAACACAAACTGTTGATATTCCTTCTTTGAATATAGGAGCATAGACATTAATTCCTGATAAATGGTTAGGGTTTCTGGCCAGTGTCTGTCCGTTTTTGCAGGGTACTTCAGAATTCCTTCCATACACAAAGCAGACAGGCTAGACAGGCAGGTGAGTCAATGTTAACTTAGAACAAGGAAGTGTGAGCATGTTCTGTGATGGACTGTATCCTTTCCAGGATGGTTTCTGCTGTCAGAAAAATGTTTTGCTCTACGTCTCCCTGACTTGTAAATGATGGATGGATGGATCAATCAATGTTATCAAACAACAAATGCTGATGTATTAGCCTGAAATTAAATGTTAATGTGGTCCAAATATTACAGGATGTTCAACAAATGAAACAATAACGTATATGTCAATTCCAGAGGTAGTACCATGTCCTGTTTTCACCCTTTCTTAGAATGACCTAAAGGTTTGAAATAGATCTAAAATATTTAATACTTTGGTGAAGTAAACATCCTCCTTGATCAAATATTGCTGTTTTGGAATTACCTTAAGCAGCTTTTCAGTTCTTGACCCCTTGGGATCTTCTTTTGAACTGAAAATGTCCAGTCTCTGTCATCTTTTTTAGACTCATTCATGGCAATAAACTTAAAGTTCATGAGCACTTTTGTAGGGAACACCCATTCAACCCCCTAAAGATGGAGATGGGGGGGGGCATTGTGCTCATCAGATCAAACAAAACAGTGACAAATTGGCGTGTCATGTCAAATGACATTATAACGTAGGTGATTAAATGTAGAGGTAGGACCAGAAGATGTCAGGCTGCGAGTTCTTCACAGTTTGGATGTGATAATATGAATGTCTAGGAGCTGGCTGGGTGGGGTTGTGATGATGCGGGTTTGGCTCCATGCTCCCATCGCTGTTCAGGAGCCCTTGAACCCAACACCGTCGATAGATATAACTGAGTTGAGCTAGACAGTGGAGGCAACAACTGAGCAAGGGGATGGTTCAAAAAGTGCACAAGTGCTTTAATTAAAAAGACAATCAAAAACAGTGTTCAAATAAATAGTGCAGTGATCCGAATCTTGATTAAATAAATAATCCAATAAGAAAATGTGGAGGTTAAAACCAATAAATAGAAAAATACAATCCTTTAAAAACAAGGTTAAAACGTTCCATGTGGATGCAGTCTTTAAAAACAACAAGCTCGATGCTTCTTCTATGCTGTCGTCTCACCTGCTTCTCCCGACTAGGCTTTGCAACAGGTGAGACGCTCTCTCTGCAGCTGCCCTTTTCCATTCGTCAACACACGAGACTGGAGACCTCCCGATCCCTGGTTTCTGTCTGGCACTCATCTCAGCCTTGAGACTTGGTTCAATCCAACGGCCAGGACGCTCACATTGTACATTCCCCGAACTTTCCGGCCATCCGCGGCCAGTCCTTTCCCTAGTCACTCCTGCTACCTGGTCGCTCAGTGGGAGCAACAACAACTCCAACCACTGGGTGTAGGCCTAACACCTAGGCCCTCGCAGCTTCCTGCGAACGCTCACCCACACGCTCACCCACACGCTCTTCGTGGCTCTCCCTCTTGCACTGACATGCTTCCCTATAACCTCCATCTCCTTTTCTCTCTTGTTTTTTCCTGATCTTTCTCCCAACCGACTCGCACTTCTTTTATACAGCGAGAGGCCATAGCAGCTGCAGCACATTAGCCACGGGAATATTCACGGATGTGGGCAGTCCCTCACCTGTACACTAGGTGAGAAACGCCCACACTGCAGATCACCCCGCGGCTTGCTACAACTACTACGCCCCTTCACGAAGCCACGAGCGCGGCAATTTATTTTAAAAAAATGGCCTTTGCTCAGCGAGCTGTGGACCCATAAGACCACAGGGGTTAGATATTTGAAAGGCTGCAGCCTGCATCCTTTATATCAGGAAGGTTCAAGAAAGTGGGTGGGGACTTTGTTAGGAAATTAATAATTTGGAACCCCATGCAGGTGTTGCTGTATTTAGTTGTTCAATGAACAAGCCTGTAATTCCGTAGCAGTGCTACTGAGATGACTTCAATTCCTAACATTTAGTAGGAGTGTGCAGTGGCTGATGGGAGACTGGCACATGCTTTAGTAATGTTCAATTTCAGACTATAGCAAGGTAGAAATGATGATTTCTAGTATTTAAAGAATAATTAGTAGATACACCACTGGTGTCTCAAATGGTTTCATCAGTTTTCCCTAGAATTGCTACAGATTGGCAAGGTTCGACATGGTGTCCAAAAAATAAAAAAAGTTTGTTTTATCATTTTCAAACTTATAAATTCTAGTTTCCCTTGGAAGAGATTTCCCAGGCATCTGAACTGATATTCCATCCTGAAAAGAAGGCACTTTTAGTTCTTAGTCACATACTTAGTCCTCTTTTGTGCATGAGCAGGTTTTGAGAAGAGAAGAGGCATCATAGCAATGATAATAATTATCAGAAAGGTTACTCACTCTTTCACTTCCTATTAATCTCAAGATGTTGTTAAGAGGCAAAATTTAGACTGAGCTGATCAATCCAGAACTTTTTGGGAAAGTGATTAGCTTCTTCTGGGGAATGTCCATTCAGTAAAAATTTCAAATAAACGTTTTCATAAAATTTACACAAGCCACCATGATGGTATTTCAGGACTAATAATTCAATAAACAGGCTCAACTCTTCCATGGTGATTGGGTCTGAGACCCATTTTCAATGTTAAAAAAAGAACATTTACTTTTTCAACATGAGATTTTATGTCTTTGACTCATTTCTTTGAATGACATATTTTTATCTAGTACATACTGAGAATGCCCCCCCCCATCCTGACACATTCATGATGATGACCAGAGAGCAGTCAACAAAGTCTGTAAAGAAACTGCAAGAATATGGTCAATGGTAGACTTCTTAGTTATAAAACCAGACTGCTCCGGTCGCAAGTAGATGAGCAAGTGATCACAGATCCTATTGAGGATGACCCTAGCAAGGACCTTACCAGTCACCAAGAGCAGTGTTATCCCCCTATAATTGTCACAATCCAGGCAATCACCTTTCCCTTTCCAGTTTTCTAGTCAGATGGGATGATGCCCATCTCCCAAATGGAAGCAAAGATTGCATGCTATACCAGGAGGACAGCTTTACCACCAGTCTGGAGAAGATAACCCCAGATACCACAGATCCCTGCATCCTTCCCTACCCTCAGCTGGTTCACCACCTGTGCAATTTCAGTCAGAGTAGGTGGTTCACAGCTAATTAGAGGATTAGCCTCATGAACTGTGGACCCAGAGATATCCAACGTCCTAGCTGGAGGATTAGCTTTAAACAGCTGCTCAAAGTAGTCAGCCCTGTGGGTCACAACTGCAACATCATCTGTAAAGATCATTCCATCACTCACCCTGACTGCGATTCTCATAGGAACAGATTGGGATGTGTGCAATGCTTCAATTCCACTGTTAGGAGGACGTGGGTTACTAGACCATAGATGGTGTATCACATGCTCACAGATTCTTCTAACAATCTCCTCCTTGGCTGCTCTCAGAGCCCTCACAGTTCCCAGTAAAGACCACAGTTGCCACCAAGTCATGTGCTGTGATTCCTCTCGATGATTTTCAGGGTGCCTAGCGAGATTAAATACCACCTTCTGTGAACATTGGCAATACCAACATGTATTGCCATTACAGAGAAGAGGAGCTAAAGATTAAGGTTGCGTTCAAGATCTGGGTGCATATGTGCTCAGACCAGATATATCTTATCTGTCCATTTATCAATGTAAAAGATAGGTGCACCATTCGCCCTCACTGCTTACAGCTCCAAAAAGATTAAAAGTGGAAGACTTCCAGACAGAAAAAAAAAGAACTGGGAGATTTCTAGTGAGGGGCAAGGGCACATTTTCCACTGATTGCCTCTAACGCAGATAGTCTCTGCTGGATGACAGATATGTGAAGTGAGGAAAAGTCTAGAAGTAGGAAAATGTGGGGGAGGAAAGGGACGCTAATAGGGAGTATTGGAGAAATAAAATCAAACACCCCAGACCAAAATCTAAAAACACGACAGTCCCAAAACACATGCATAAATGTACCTGAGGTGTTCATGGAGCAAAAGTGACAATTTGGGTCAAATGACAAACCCCAAGCTGATTGTTTATGGGGGGTAACATGTAACCGGTGAACAACTTTATATTGATTTGTTGATGATTAGGATTCCTTGAAATCCATGAGGTAATTTAAGAAGTAAATTCCATGAAATTGAAGGAGTGGGAGAAACATCAGTGAAAAACACTAACTTAATTGACAGTGGGTGATCTGTGATGCCTTACAAAGAATTGCATATAATGTAGACACTGGTTTAAGACAAGGGAAAAGAATCAAAAATTATACAAAAGATGCCAAGCAAGGGCAGAAGAGACTGGGACCCCACAAGCTTTAAAGACAAATCTAAGTTGTGTGTGAAAGAAAAAGGAAGGTGAGGGGATAGAAGAAGAAAATTTTAGAGCCTGGGATGTTCGAAGGCCTGACTCATCAAGTATATCACCAAGTAGGTGAATACCTTTACTAGACCACCACTGGATTGTATCTATCTATCTATCTATCTATCTATCTATCTATCTATCTATCTATCTATCTATCTATCTATCTATCTATCTATCTATCTATCTAATGGGTTCAACTCCAATGCATAGGGCAGGGTTCTTAAAAATAGGACAGAATATATGCTAGACTGGACAACGGACAGGAGAATAGAAATGTTTAGAGATGTTTTAGTAGATTTTTAGAACACTAATCAACATAGAATTAAAGGGTCGATGGACAGGAAGTACCAAAAAAACTCCAGACGACTGGAGAAAAAAAAAATCTGCAGGGGTTCCAGGCCATGAGACCACACAGCCCCCTCTAGGCATTCTACCTAACATAAATGACCTCAATCAGTCCTCATTGTATGCAGGGTTCACATGGAAGAACTTGATGATGATGGTCATGTGGACTTCTGGTGTTTAATCCATCAATGTAGGGACATCACGGTGCTTTGATTGGGTGGTGGAGGTGGTGCAGATTGCCACCACAGAAAACTGGGAAAAGAACAGTAGATTAAGTAGGGGTTAGTATGGATTTCAGAGCCACCATGTACAATAATCATAATTAATTGAATATATAGAGCATCAGGATTAAACAAAAATGAAGCTATGAGAAAGCCATGTTAAAGTAATGTGTTTTTAGCAGTTTTTTAAAGTGCTCCACTACATTAGCCTGGCAAATTTCTATTGGCAAGCTATTCCATACTTTAGGTTGTGATGGACAGCCGGATCCCATGCCCGGCCGGGATGCTCCTGATGCATCTGTTCCAGGGGAGCAACCATGGGAAGCTCATTACCTCCCCCGGGACACTTGGTGGCAGCCTCCCAGGCTGACGGTAATCTCCCAACCGGTCGCATGGCTCCATGGGAGATGGAGTCTTCCACAGCCTGGTTGGGAGCTCGGATGGCCGCTAGGGGGTGATCCATGGAGTCAACAGCCCAGCTAGACGAGTCTTCAGCCCCACCTGGAAGTGCAATTAGGACCAGGACTTCCGGGTGGGCTATAAAAAGGGCCAGCTACCACCACTCGAGAGCCAGAGTCGGGAGGAGGAGGATTAAGCTTGAGGAAAAGTGGAGGTAAAGGACAAAGAGAGTGTGTTGTGCCGCAATTGTGCTTTGGGACTGTGTTGGGCTATGTGGCACGGGGAAGACGTGTCCCACAGCTGAAGAGCAATAAAAGTTTGTTATTATTTTGTACGTGCTTCTGCATCAGTCTGTGTCTGGTCGGGCACTATAAAGCACTTTATTACAAGGTGCATAACAGCAGAAGGCTGCCTCACCACTTCTTTTAAGTTTAGCTCTTGGAATTATAAACAGACACTACAGTCATTTTAAGATCTAATGTAATGATTTGGAGTGGAAGGTGAAAGACATTCTGAAATATAGGATGGAGAGAGATTTTTTAAGGCTTTGTAAACCATAAGCAGTATTTTAAAGGTAATTCTAACTGACACAGGTAACCAATGTAGTGACATCAGAACTGGAGAGATGTTTGGATTTTCTTTTCCTAGTTAAGATTCTAGCAGCTGCATTCTGCACTAGTTGCAATCGATTGATGTCTTTTTTGGGTAGTCCTGAGAGGAGTACATTAGAGTAATTTAGCCTGATTGAAAACAAAAGCGTGAACTAATTCCTCTGCATCTTGCAGTGTTATAAGAGGTCTAACTTTTTCTATATTTCTTAAGTGAAAAAATGCTGTCCTAATAATCAGAGTAAATATTTACCCCCAAATTCTTTACCTCCATCTTGACTTTTAATCCTAATGTATCCGGTTTATTTCTAATGCCCTCATTATATCCATTTTTGCCAATCACAAAAATGTCTGTTTTCTTCTTGTTTACTGTATTTACTCGTGCACCACGCACTCTCGTGTAAGATGAGCACCCTAATTTTTACAAAGAAAATCGTGAAAATCTTTTTGCCCCGTGTAAGACACACGTTGTGATTGTATAGGAAGTGTTTAGAAAGAGAGAGAGAGCGTGAGCGAGAGAGAGTGCGAGTCCGTTTATAGTGCTTACTATAATAGCGAGGATAATGTAAATAATAAGGTAGAAAGATTTAATACTAAAGTGAGAGCTGCTGTTGACATAGTTGTACCTGAAAAGACAGTTAAAAAATCTTCTAGCATTGTTATACCATGGGAGACCCAAAGAGCATCTGATTTAGAGAGAACATGCCGTAGACCTGAGCATAAATGGAGGAAGACTATACTAACTATCCACTATGAAATATTAAAAGTTAAAATAACAGAATACAATAACACTGTCCGTCTTGAGAGGCACTGCTATTTCTCTAAGATTATAAGTAACAATGCTAGTAATCCCAGAGTCTTATTCTCGATGATTGATCGTCTTCTAAACCCAGGTAACTCAAAGGAATGCCACCAAGTACTTCCAGTAAAACCTGTGAGGCTAATGCTGTATTTTTCAATCAAAAAATTAATGATATTAGAAATAACATAATATACTGTATCTCCCCAACACTAAGGATCCTCCTAATCCCCAGTAGTCCGTTATAAACAAATCTCTATCCTGAATTTCTTAAGTAAAATTCTAGAGAAGGCAGTCATTATTCAGTTAAATGACCACCTCAATAAACATGCTATTCTTCATAAATTTCAGTCAGGTTTTAGAACAAATCACAGCACAGAAACTGCACTCATTAAAGTAGTAAATGGTTTGTGAGTGAATGCAGACAGAGGCCATTTATCTGTTCTCATCCTCTTAGATCTGAGTGTCGCATTTGACATAATATTTATCATAATATTCTTAGAAATCGCCTTAGTCAATGGGTGGGCTTCTCTGGCAGTGTCTTACATTGGTTTGAATCCTACCTGGCAGGGAGAAAATTCTTTGTTAGTTGTGGGAATTACAACTCAAAGACACATGATATCCGATATGGTGTTCCACAAGGCTCTATCCTGGGTCCCCTGCTCTTCTCAATCTACATGCTTCCGTTAGGTCAGATTTTCTTAGAGCACAATGTGAGCTACCACAGCTATGCTGATGACAGCTGTATTTATCAATAGCACCTGATGACCCTGATTCTCTTGATTCACTAACACAATGTCTTATTTGTATTTCTGAATGGATGAATAGTAACTTTCTCAAGCTAAATTAAGAGAAAACTGAAATCTTAGTGATTGGCAATAACTGATACAATGAGGCCATTAAAAATAAACTGGATACATTAGGATCAAAAGTCAAGACGGAGGAAAAAGCTTAGGGGTAACCGTTGACTGTAATCTGAATTTTAAATCGCATATTAATCAGATCACTAGGACAGCATTTTTTCACTTAAGAAACATAGCTAAAGTTAGACCTCTAATATCACTGAAAGATGCTGAGAAATTAGTTCACGCGTTTGTTTTCAGTTGACTAGATTACTGTAATGCAATCCTCTCAGGACTACCCAAAAAAGACATAAATTGTTTGCAACTAGTGCAGAATGCAGCTGCTAGAATCCTAACCAGGAAAAGAAAATCCGAGCACATTTTTCCAGTTTTGATATCACTACACTGGTTACCTTTGTCATTCAGGATTGACTTTAAAATTCTGCTTATGGTTTATAAAGCCTTAAATAATCTTGCCCCATCTTATATATCAGGATGTCTGACATCTTATATTCCAAATCGTAACCTCAAATCTTCAAATGAGTGTCTCCTTAGAATTCCAAGAGCAAAACTTAAAAGAAGTGGTTAAGCGGCCTTCTGCTGTTATGCACGTAAAATCTGGAATAGCCTGCCATTAGGAATTTACCAGGCTAATACAGTGGAGCATTTCAAAAAACTGCTGAAAACACATTATTTTAACATGGCCTTCTCATAACTTCACTGTAATTTAATCCTGATACTCTGTATATCCAATTCATTATAATAACTATTCACGGTGGCTCTAAAATCTGTACTAACCCCTACTCTCTCTTCTGTTTCTTTTTCCGATGTCCTTTTGGTGGTGGCTTGTGCCACCACAATCTACTCAAAGCACTGTGATGTTCCAACAGTGATGGATTAAAAGCCAGAAGTCTGCATGACCATCATCATCAAGAGTGTCCGTGAGAACCCTAACTACAAAGAGGACTATTTCATTTATGTTAGGTAGAATGCACATGGGGACTGGGTGGTCTTGTGGCCTGGAAGCCCTGCAGATTTTATTTTTTTCTCCAGCCGTCTGGAGTTTTTTTTGTTTTTTCTGTCCTCCCAGGTTATCGGACCTTACTCTTTTTGTAGGTTAACTAATGTTGTCTTATTTTAATTTCTTATTTGGTCTTTTTATTTTTCTTCATTATGTAAAGCACTTTGAGCTATTTTTTTGTATGAAAATGTGATATATAAATAAGTGTTGTTGTTGTTGTTGAGTGCACAAGCAAGTGAGAGAGAGAGCGCGAGTGCACGAGCAAGAGAGAGAGCGCGAGCAAGCCCAAGCAGAACATTACAGAATTACATTTCCTCGTATATGACGCACACCTGATTTTCTAATGCTAATTATTCGGGAGAAAATGTGCACGTGGTACATGCATAAATACTGTAGTTTGAGAAAATTACTACTCATCCATTCAGAAACACAAGTAAGACATTGTGTCAGTGAATCAAGAGTGTTGGGGTCATCAGATGCTATTGATAAATGCAGTTGTGTGTCATCAGCATAGCTGTGATAGCTCACGTTATGCCCTGAGATAATCTGACCTAACGGAAGCATGTAAATCAAAAAGCACAGCGGACCCAGAATAGAGCCTTGTGGAACACCATATAGAATGTCATGTGTCTTTGAAGTATAATTACCACAACAAACAAAGAATTTTCTACCTGCCATGTAGGACTCAAACCAATTTAACACTAGAATCACCAGATCCAACGAAAAATCTCGTAAATCCAGCCCACCTTAAATCCCTTCGCATCTCTTCATCAGTGTCTTTTGTCTTTTAATTGTGTCGATAAGCCCAAGCAACAAGCAGCCTGCTATACCATCTCCCCACTGCCTTAGAACAGCCAAGAAGTTCTCCCAGTTCCTGCCTTGATTGATTATCTGGGAGTGAGCTACTCAGAATTTTAACGGGAAATAATTTGTGTTTTGAGTCTACAACAATCTATGTAAACATATTGTTAAAACAGAAACTTTTTCATGCTTTAGTAATAAATAACAAAATGTAGACATGAACTGTACTGTATAATGTTTGAAGGCTGATGGCCCAATATCAAATAAACACTTTCACAAAAGGTGCAAGTACAATACAACAGCTTGTGTGGTGCTGTGGTCAGAACTGCCGGTTTAGAATCTGGAGGTTGTGAATTCGAAACCAGTTCCTTGGCAATTTACCATTTTGAGTAGTGAGCTGCTCTTATTGTTAATATTATACAATTAAAACATACATTTGATTTGTGCCTGTAACAGCCAGTGTAAATTTATAGTACTTGTAAAAGTTAGCGTTTTTTTTTTCACTTTCATTCTCTCAGTCACTATCACAATACAACACCCACTCCCCGCTCCAGATCTGACGCGGTTACTTTTTATCTGAAACTGGGAATAACTGTAGATGTGAGTGGTGTTTTGAGACAATGGAACTGGAAATTCTCAGATCTAGATGGATAAAAGCTGACACACAAACACTGGCGAATCTGCCTTATTCATATCTCACTGTCACTTGAATTTTTTTTCATTCAGTTTTATTGAGTGTTCCTGCTCACGCTGAATTAGTATGCACCTTATGATCCATGATGTCAAAGCCGCACTGACAAAAAAACAGAGACATATGTATATATAATATTTGGAATAACTCATTTTATGACCTGTATTGTACATTTCGGAAAACACTGTATCACTGATGCAACATTATTCATATTATTCATATTCATTCCCATGCCTTCTTGCACTTGTAATCAGTGACTGCGTTTTTTTGTTTTTGACATTCCCCAAGCAGTCTCCACATTTTGGTGCACAGTGTGGTTTCTTTTGTACTCCAGGACATGGAGAGGAAAGAATAGTACAGAGAGGTCAGTTCCATGATATATGCAATCATCGGATTCAAATGTTAACAGTTCCCACACACCCAAGGATCGTCCTTTTATTGTTTATGACATGTGTACCTGTTGCAGTGTACACACTTCTCTCTGTGCTGTGGTTACTATTACACTGAAAAAGCTGGGGGGAGCGATGGTCTTGGAACAGAAGCTTGTTGATGTTGCATCCTCTTTTGCTTTATCCATCACCTTTTCTTGCAAGAAGCGACAGCGAAGTTCCTCTGCATGGTGCAAAGAACACTCCTCATTTCTCAGTGGCCCCCATGCATGCCTTGTACAGTACATGTGTGTTGATCGCTGCCAAGTCAAGCGTGTTATAGCACAAGCAACCGGCCACCTGCGTACTCCTGCTCTCACTGAATAAGCTCACGCCTTCTGGTGCACGATGTCAACGCAGCACTGGGCAAAAAAGAAAGTCAAATATATGTGACATTTTGAAGAAATCATTTTATGACCTGAATATTACCAATCAGAAAACATTGTTGCACTAATGCAATATTATTTGAAAACGAACAGCGTCAGATCAGCTATAAATGTATGGTATTTCTAAAAGCTTAACTTTTTTTCAGTTTTATTCTCTCAGTCACGTTCACGTTCTCCCTCAAACCCCTGCCCGCTTCTGATCTGACTCTAACTAACAGCACCAGTATAAATTCACTCCCGATAGTACATTTTGTAAATTTCTTTTCATGCGTGAGATGACATCAGTTGCAAAGTTAAACTTGGGTCAAATATTATAGCTACATTTCCACTGACAAAGTAACTTGTCATCTCAAAATTATCTGGTATAGTGTAAGATTGTTTTTGTTCATACAGATGCCTTACAAGTCTTTAAACAGACAAACAAAAATACATTGAAATTACTTAAGATTTAATATAACATTTCATGTTCTTGGTGCACCTAAAAACAGGGCATAAAAGTTTTTCCAAAGAGAGCTACAGTCACATTCTTGATAGTATTAAGGTTTTCAATCGATTTACAAATTCAGCAACCAATTTCACCATGTTTAAGTGCAGCAGTTCCCACTCAAAAGCCAACTGTGTGGTTCTGCGGTACTGTTAGAGATTATTGATTCCCTTCAAATTGAACTCGTGTGCAAGCAGCCTTCCAGGATTTCACAGTAATAAAAGCTACAGCAACCAATGTTAATGCATGATGTGCTTCCTTCTTATACAAGCCTTTACGACTCAGAAAGAGGGACTCTTTGAGTGCTTGAAAATTTACTCCACAAAGAAAAACTGTCAGTTTAAAAGCTAAGCTGCATGCCAAATGTGAAAGCTCAAAAAAAAATGCCAAAAAGGAGTACTGCACTCTCCGTTACTGGAAAGTAAAGATACAAAACAGACTGGTGACACACGTTATTTAAAGCAGTGGCCTCAAACTCATAACATGAAGGGTTACAGTTGTTTCACATGGTAGTTCCAACCAAACTGTTAATTGCTTTTTAATTAATTACAGTGCTACTTCCTACTCATATTATACCACTTAACAAAAGGTTGCCACGAGAAAAAACTTCTTGAAAACGTTTACAAAATATTTAACAAACTGGAATAAAAGATTATTTAATGTATTAGCTGCTTTCAGTTCAAAGCAGTTTATTTTTTATCACGCTTTTCATTGAGGGCAGGTGCAGAGCACTATAAATCACTAAATACAAAATTAGTACACATGGACACAGATTTTTTTAAACACACAGGAAAGCAAAGTGACTATCATACTGTAAATGGAAACCAACAATAATTGTCCATTAATTAATTGTTGAACTGTGGCCAGCTAACAGGGTCTGCATTAATGACCCCAATAAATAACATTTCTTGTTTTTCTCTATTTAGAGGCATCCATCCAATCCTTTAACTCATTGGCACAATTAATTAAGGATATCATTGAAGAAACATTGTTTGCTCTAAAAGAAAGGTATAATTGGGTGTTGTCTGCATATCAGTAAAAATGAATGTTATGTTTCTTAACGATAGTTCCCAATGGAATCATGTACAGTGAGAACAGAAAAGGTCAGAGTACTGAGCCCTGCAGGACAACATATTTAACATATTTATGCAATTTTTCCACATTCATCCATCCATCCATCCATCCATTATCCAACCTGCTACATCCTAGCTACAGGGTCACGGAGGGTCTGCTGTAGCTAATCCCAGCCATCACAGGGCGTAATGCAGGAAACAAACCCCAGGCAGGGCACCAGCCCACCGCAGAATATATATATATATATATCGATATACTGTATATCTATACTAATAAAAGGTAAAGCCCTCACTGACTCACTCACTCATCACTAATTCTCCAACTTCCCATGTAGGTAGAAGGCTGAAATTTGGCAGGCTTATTCCTTACAGCTTACTTACAAAAGTTAGGCAGGTTTCATTTCGAAATTCGATCATAACGGTCAACAATGTCCGCCATGTTGAACTTTCTTATTTATGGCCCCATCTTCACGAAATTTGGTAGGTGGCTTCCCTGCGCTAACTTAAACCAATGTACGTACTTATTTTGGTGGTATGACGCCACTGTCAGCCGCCATATTGAACTTTCCAACGTCACTAATTCTCCAACTTCCCGTGTAGGTAGAAGGCTGAAATTTGGTACTTATTTCGGTGGTATGATGCCACTGTCGGCCGCCATATTGAACTTTTCAACAGTCTTTGTTACTTATGGGCCCATCTTTAAGAAATTTGGTACGCAGGTTCCCAACGCTAACTAAATCCTACTTACGTACATATATATGTCCATAGCCCAAATCCCAGCCCTAATCCCAATGCCTCCCACATTGTTGGCTGCCTGCCTATATAAGGCCGTCCGTCACTCCAGTCTCTACATTTCCTTCCTTGCTTCGCCACGGGATTCACGTCTCCCTGCTGATAACTACAGCCTTTTTATTTAATCCACGGCTTCTCCGCTGTTTTATTGTTCACTTATTACGATTATAGTTATTGTGTAGGTATTTTAGACTTACTTTACATTGTTCAGGTACCCATTTCCTTTATCATTCCAACCGTACCCCCATTAACATGTCTATCAAGATGATTACCATTGATCAAAAAACTGTCACTTACCGAGTGGTTTCCATGCCCAGAGATGGCACCTGCCTTTTCCATTCTCTTTGTTACATATTGCACAGGCATATCAGGCTCACTCTTGAGGAACATTGTGTCTTATGTATTGAATGACTGCGACAGGTTCAAGGTGTGGACAGATGACGGTACAGGAGATAATTATACTACACAGGAGCACTATAAGAGTGAAATGCTTAAGCCCTTCACCTATGCATCTGCATGTGAGTTGATGGCTGCCGCTGAATTGCTCGGCTGTCGCTTTCAAGTGTACCGAAATGGCCAAATATTTTACACCTTTTGACAACCGCCAATGCCTCTTAAACATCTTAGATTGACAGGTGACGATTTCAGTAGTGGACACTTTGATGTTTATGAATGTTTAAACTCTCAAAAGCTGGATGTAAAGTTATAGATGAAACAGGTTGTATACTTACAACGCTTGACAGATGCCGAATGTCTCTTCAACACAAGTCCTACAAATACTGTCGTAATTGAAACAAACTATGAAACTCAAACCGATTATGACAGCAGATTTGAGATTTGAAACAAGATTACTGTTCACATGGCCAACTGTACGTTGCATGTTCAAGAGTAAGCTCAGCGCACAGCTTGGTCATATTACAACCGGAGGGCCAAACTCACAATGTGGTATACAAAGAGATCCTTAACAAATAATTATTGGTATATTTTCCCTCAGTTTAAAAAGGTTTAATTTTCTTCTTAATAAAAATTTTAAGACAGTACTTCGCCGCTGCAAAGCGCAGGTATTTTGCTAGTATATATATATATGTGTGTGTGTGTGTATATATATATATGTATATGTATATATATGTATACATTTATCTGGATGTATGTATGTATATATGTATATGTGTGTATGTATGTATATATGTTGATATGTGTGTGTGTATATGTATATATGTAGATATGTATGTATATGTATATATGTTTAAATATGTGTGTGTATGTATATATATATATATATATATATATATATATATATATATATATACTCAGCAAAAAAGAAACGTCCCTTTTCAGGACTGTGTATTTCAACAATAATGTTTTAAAAATCCAAATAACTTTACAGATCTTCATTGTAAAGGGTTTAAACAATGTTTTCCATGCATGTTCAATTAACCATAACCAATTAATTAACATGCACCTGTGGAATGGTCGTTAAGACCTTAACAGCTTACAGAAAGTAGGCATTTAAGGTCACAGTTCTAAAACGCAGGACACTAAAGAGACTTGTCTACCGACTGTGAAAAACACCCAAAGAAAGATGCCCAGGGTCCCTGCTCATCTGCGTGAACGTGCATTAGGCATGCTGCAGGGAGGCATGAGGACTGCTGATGTGGCTAGGGCAATAAATTGCCATGTCCGCACTGTGAGACGCCTAAGACAGCGCTACAGAGAGACAGGAAGGACAGCTGATCATCCTCGCAGTGGAAGACCACGTGTAACAACACCTGTACAGGATCGGTACATCCGAATATCACACCTGCGTGACAGGTACAGGATGGCCACAACAACTGCCCGAGTCACACCAGGAACACACAATCCCTCCATCAGTGCTCAGACTGTCCGCAATAGGCTGAGAGAGGCTGGACTGAGGGCTTGTAGGCCTGTTGTAAGGCAGGTCCTTACCAGACATCACCAGCAACAACACACCTTAGCTGGACCAGACAGGAGTGGCAAAAAATGCTCTTCAATGATGAGTCACGGTTTTGTCTCACCAGGGGTGATGGATGGATTCGTGTTTATCATCGAAGGAATTGAGCACGTCTGGGACCTGTTGGATCGCAGGGTGAGGGCTAGGGCCATTCCCCCCAGAAATGTCCAGGAACTTGCAGGTGCCTTGGTGGAAGAGTGGGGTAACATCTCACAGCAAGAACTGACAAATCTGGTCCAGTCCATGAGGAGGAGATGCACTGCAGTACTTCAAGCAGCTGGTGGCCACACCAGATACTGACTGATACTTTTGATTTTGAGCCTCCCTTCATTCAGGGACACATTGTGAAACATTTTTAGTTTATGTCTTATGGTGTTGACTCTTTTAGTGTTCATACAAATATTTACACATTTAAGTTTACTGAAAGTAAAAACAGTTGAAAGTCAGAGGACGTTTCTTTTTTTGCTGAGTATATATGTGTATATGTATATATGTATGGATATGTATATATATATATGTTTATATGTGTGTGTGTGTATATTATATATATATATATATATACAGTGGAACCTCGGTTCACGAACGTCAGGTTCCGCATACAACTCGGTTCAGGACCAAAAGCTCGCCAAACTTTTGCCTCGGTTCACAACCACACACTCGGTATACGAACAAGCCAGTTTCCCTTGCCTGCCTGAGCTGAGCTGAGAGAGAAAGAGAGAGAGAGAGAGAGAGAGAGAGAAAGAGCGAGCGAGCACGTGCCTGCTGGGGAGGTGGGGGAGGAGATTGCTGCGCGTTTTTGCCTGCCTATCTGTAGGCTGTAGTGCAGGCAAACCACCCCCCCACCACAGGCAGCCTGAGAGAGAAAGAGAGCTGCCATGCATTTTCATTTAAGCAAAGCCGCTCCTTGTTCATTGTTTTCAATAAGACGTGCACTCTCTTTGTGCTCTACAGTATTTCGTGTGCTTTTGCAGTTATCTATGGCTTCTAAGCAAGTGGAGAGTGGTCAGAAGTAAGTTTTGAAGAAAATTGAAATCGAAGTAAAGAAAGAAATTACAAGAGGTGGAAAAACTGTTTACCAGTTTACTCATTTACCAATCTGAGAACCCTCCTGCAAATGTAAACAAAGCCAGACTGCCAGCAAACATGAAGGGTTGGGTCACAAGAACTTTGTTTTTGGAATGGCTGCATGAGGCTTTCACTCCCACCAGCTAAACAGCTAAAAGCACCAGAAACCCAAGAAATCACAAGAGAGAAAACACCTGAAGGAAAACACTTCATGCCAGAACTCGTTTCATGCAAGGTTAGTTTTCTTGGTGGTTTTTGTATTACGGATTTTTCAAAAGTTAATTTTTTAGTTCATAATGCGATTTGTTGCGATGTTATTTTTCTCTTTTTTCAAATGTTCGCTTTTTTCCTTGTGCTTAAAACTCATTAAAAAAATTGTTTACATGGAGGACTTCATCGTGTGATTTGTTGCAATGTTACTTTTTGGTTGCTTGTGAGTTGGTTTTTAAATGAAGTTCGGATTTGTGCGATGTTTTTTTCTGCTGTGCTTAAAACTCATTTTAAAAACATTGTTTATAGTGATCAGGCTTTAGGTTTAATAGCGTGATCTCCTGCAATGTTACTTTTTTGTTTGCTTGTGAGTTGGTTTTTGCAAGCGCTTCGGATTTGTTGTTCCTTTTTTTTCTGCTGTGCTTAAAAGTCATTTTTAAAAAAATACTGAGTGAGCACGTGCTACAGAGAGATTAGAGAGCACGGGCAGCTGACAGGGAAGGGATGGGGGGGAAGATAGGGGTGTGTGTGTGTGTGCTCGCGCTACCCAGAGAGAGAGAGCGTGTGAGCCAGCCTGCTCCTGTAGCTGAGGTAGGGAGGGAGGGAGGGCCTTTGGTGGTGTGTGTGCTACAGAGAGAGAGAGAGAGCAAGAGCGAGCCAGCTCGTGTAGCTGATCAGGGAGCCTGGGTGTTTTGTGTCAGTGTTATTCAATGTTTTTACATTAGTTTACTATTACACTGTGGATTCTATGGTGTAATTAACTATATTTGTGCTTAATCTTTACATATTTTTACATATTTACATACAGTTTGTACGGTCTGGAGCGGATTAATTGTATTTACATACAATCCTATGGGGGAAACTGCTTCTGTTCACGACCAACTCGGTTTATGACCAAAGTTATGGAACGAATTATGGTCGTGAACCGAGGTTCCACTGTATATATATATATATATATATATATATATATATATAATGTGAGACTTGCCCGGACACCACCAGTCAGAGACAACATATTTATAAACTTCACACGTTTATTTAACATTAAATATACACAGTCCCAACACGACACACAATGCTCACAGCAATAATCACCACAATTCCTTCTTTCTCTCAGTCCTTGGCCGCCTGTCTCCTCCAGGGGAGCTTCGTCCTGCTCCCACTCCCGACTCTAGCTCCCCGACTGTTAGGAGGCAGGCCCTTTTATTCCCGCCCGGATGCATTCCAGGTAGCTGGAAACGAACTTCTGGCAGCACTTCCTGGTGTGGCAGAAGTGCTGCCCTTTGCCCCAGAAGCACTCTGGGTGTCCCTGGCAGGTTCCTCCGCCATCTTGTCAAGTGTGGCGGAAGTAAAGTTCTCCTGGGATCTAGGAGGCTTAAAGCGCCCCCTGGCGGTGGCCACGGGTCCCAATGGGTTGGAATGTCTCGCCTCCTCTCCTGCTCCAGGGCGGTTGTGTTCTCCTGACCCGAAAGCTTTTTATGACTCTATCTGGTCCCTCCAGGCATCCCGGCCAGGTAAGAACTCCAGACATCTGTGACAAAATATATATATATATATATATATATTTATATATCTTTATAAAGTGTTACTGGGTGTCGAGCAATGTATTATTATTACTGATATTTTACTAAATCTTACTATCCACGTTTCTTTGTTGATGGACCACGTTGAAGAATTTTTGGTAACAGAACATTAAAACATGCCAAAACAACTGAAAATACAACTGACGACTGGTATTTTTCGATATAATTTTAACAAAGTTTACTGTGTGCCCTCAATCACAGAGCAACCCGGTAAAACGTCAATAGCATTTAATATCCCTACAGCCTTAGAACGCAGACATCAGGACATCGCTGCGCGTGCATGTTTACTAACAGATATGACAGCATTTTGCACTGAACATGCGTTAAAACAAATTGATTAAGATCAGCGATTTTCAACAGTTAACATGTTTGCCGTAAGATTTTTTAAAGCAAACTAATTAAAAGCTTTGAAGAAATGTGACACAAAATATATCTTTGACGCAGATTCTTTACCATTTTATATGATTTTTATATCATTATTTTAATAATATACATACACTATGTGTGGACTATAAAGCAATGCATGTATAATTTCGTGCATTTTAACCAGTTGACATCTCTCAACTTGTTAAAAATTTTTATATAATCAATTTATATGAACCTTTACTTCAATAATATACACATGTTTGTATTGCGTGTGCACCTTGCTGTGTAATTATTTCATTGAACTCATGGCATTGTCAAGCACATAGTGTCCCTATTCTTACCCCACTACGCAGGCGCTAAATTTGATCATGTATTCACAAATATAATAAATAATAATAATATTACTACTATTATTATTATTGTTATTAATTCCTTATGTTTTTAATAGCACCTTTCTTACTATTCAAAGCAATTTGTAAAAATAAATAAATAAAATAACAGAAAGGAAGCTCCCTGGACACAAACCAGTGATCATTTAACTGCGAGTCAGCAATCTTACTCTTACCACCACCTCTTCCTGTTAGATACGCGCATTATCATTTTGAGCACTACTTTTGTTATTTTATGCTGTCATAAACAAATTATATCAAAAAGGTTTTTTTAAAAAGCCAATTTGAAGCAAAGAGTGTAAGTAATAACTATTTTCTTTTGTAAGTCAATCAAAAATGCTTAAGCCTTAAAAAAAAATCGTCCTGTCAAAATAAGAGACTTTTTCACCTTGTTGACGTGAATCATCTTTAAATTAAATGCTGCCAATAAGTAATAGAAATCACCGCGCTGCTTTCTAACTTTGACGAACTAAAGTTTTATTGGGTGAAAAAAATGATCGTCCGTGACAGATACACTTAATCAGTAGTGTGTGCGACGTACGATTTGCGACTTTGAGTGTTTGTGTTGTGTACGCGCGTGTGTGTGGTTTTCTCAGTTTTATAATAAAAACAGACATCAGTTATTTGTGAAGCAGGAATATTCTGATAATTCTGGTCTCTGATCACTGATAAACATTCAGAAGAATTGAAGCAATGACGAAGCAAAAGGGAGATGCTAAACATGGGTGGCCGCGTTGTGCCTGCCCATAAATCCCAACCAATGTATATGTCTGAACGGATCTATCTGAACCAATATATATATCAGAACGGATGTATCTGAACCGATTTATATATCTAAACCAATCTATTTTAACCAATATATATATTTAAACCAATGTATATCAACCAATATATATATCTCAACCAATGTATATATTTGAACGGATTTATTCAAACCAATGTATATATCTGAACGGATGTATCTCAACCAATGTGTATATATCAGAATGGATCTATGCAAACCAATTTATATATAGCTCAACCAATGTATCTAAACCAATGTATATATCTGAACCGATATATATATCTGAACGGATCTATTAAAACCAATGTATATATTCAAACCAATGTATCTGAACTGATATATATATCTGAACCAATCTTTTTTTCCTGAACGGCCCTTCATAATGTATGTACGTGTATATATATATATGTGGATATGTATGTATATATATATATATATATATATATATGTGTGTATATATGTAGATCTGTATATATATATATGTATATATATGTGTCTGTGTGTATATATATATATATATATATATATATATATATATGTATGTTTATGTGTGTATATATATATATATGTATACTAGCAGAATACCCGCGCTTCGCAGCGGAGAAGTAGTGTGTTAAAGAAGGTACGAAAAAGAAAAGGAAAAATTTTTAAAATAACGTAACATGCCTGTTAATGTAATTGTTTTGTCACTGTTATGAGTGTCGCTGTGATATATATATATAGCAAAATACCCACGCTTTGCAGCGATGTCATGTGTTAAAGAAGTTATGAAAAAGAAAAGGAAACATTTTAAATATAATGTAACATGATTGTCAAAGTAATTGTTTTGTGTATTTGGTGGCAGCGTCACAAAGTTATTTTCGTCTAGCTGCATCAGAAAATGTACCATGACGTCTGACATGCCTCCTTTTTACTGTTTTCTCACAGCTTGGATTGCTGCTGTCATATATATACACACACACACACACATACACACACACACACACACACACACACACATACATACATACATACATATATATATATATATACATACATATCTTCATATCTACATATCTATATACATATACACATACAGTAATATAGGTAGGTGAAAATCCGCGAAGTAGAAACCATATGTTTGCGTGGTTATTTTTATATATTTTAAGCCCTTATAAACTCTCCCACCCTGTTAACATTATTAGAGCCCTCTAGACATGAAATAACACCCTTTAGTCAAACGTTTAAACTGTGCTCCATGACAAGACAGAGATGACAGTTCTTTCTCACAATTAAAAGAAAGCAAACATATCTTATCTTCAAAGGGCGCCATAAAGGAGCGTCAGGAGCAGAGAATGTCAGAGAGCTCGCAAAGAAAAGCAAACAATCAAAAAATCAATACATGCTTTTAAGTATACAGAAGCACCGCGATAAAGCGGCATTTTGTAGAGGAGCGTCCGTGTCCTCTGTGCAAACAGCCCCTCTGCTCACACCCCCTCCGTCAGGCAGAGAGAGCGAGAAAGACAGAGAGAAGCAAACAAGCACAGCGCGGGAAGCATATCTTATAGCATTGAGGAGTTTTAGTTAATATGCAATACATGCTCTGATTGGGTATCTTCTAAGGCATCCGCCAATAGCGTCCCTTGTATGAAATCAACTGGGCAATCAAACTGAGGAAGCATGTAACCTAAATTAAAAGACCCATTGTCCGCAGAAAGCGGCGAACCAGTGAAAAATCTGTGATATATATTTAGATGTGCTTACATTTAAAATCCGCGATAGAGTGAAACCGCGAAAGTCAAAGCGCGATATAGCGAGGGATTACTGTATACACATATATATATACATACCTATCTACATCATATATACACACACATACATACATACACACACACAAATTATATATATGTATGTATGTATGTGTGTGTGTGTATATATATATATATATATATATAATGTAGATAGGGTGTGTGTGTATATATGTATATATATATATATATATACACATACATACATATATATACACATACATATACTTGTGTGTATGTTTGTATGTGTCTATATGTGTGTATATAGCTTTGGTCACTGAGTGCAAGGGAAAAATAATAAAATATAGTCTATAAGTTATTAAACAGTAAAACATTAACGTTTCAAGAAGTACAGGTACATTGAGCACTACTGGAGTGGTTGTGGGTAAACTACATTTTAAAGACGGTGTAACACAACAGGTAAGTAACTAACAGCAGCTAAAATGTATATGGATCATCTCTCGGTAGTAGATCCCTTTTGAAAGGCGCTACACGACGGCTGTGGTATAGAAATTACATTTTCTATGTGAACGTTCAAATTTGTGCCTCTGGTAATGTGCCTTACCGGCATAAAAGGAAAAAAGGTGTAAAGAAAGGAAAGTTGCCTTTTTCTTTTATATAGTATAGAGATGTGTTCGCTGGCGTTATGATCGCCTTTTGGGGACAGTCGGTGGGTCTTGTGTAGACTGGTGAGACGTCCCGCCATTAATCAGCTGTGATGGCACTGTCAGTCCTGCACTCGTGTGTGTGAATTCATAATCCGAGTTTAGGACCTCATAATCGTATACGTGCAAAAGAAAGTGTGAATCGCCTTAATATTATTTTGCCGTGGTGTAGAAAAGGGGTCCTGTGTTTGCACTTGTCTGGGCTATAGCGCAGGGGGAGGATGAAAAAAATTAAAAGTGCTCACTTTGACTTAAAGCAGAAGCGCAGTCAGCGTCTCAAAGGCCGGCACAGCTATGCACGCGCTGGCTGCTCGACTTTTGCTGGGCAGGAGACCCCTTTTGTACACACGTTCATGATATCAAAAGTCTCAGCGCTCTTTGGAGGTAATTCATATATTATATATATAGCAAAATACCCGCCTCGGCGGAGAAGTAGTGTGTTAAAGAAGTAATGAAAAGAAAAGGAAACATTTTAATAATAACGTAACATGATTGACATTGTCATGAGTGTTGCTGTCATATATATGCCTGCCTAAATAAGTCACGCTCGCTTTGCTCTTACTTTATTTACCGTTCATTTAATCATGGCTAATGGCGGAAAAATTATAAAATGGAAGGAGGATGGCTTTACCAAAACAATTATTGATGGCGAACGATTATTCATAAAGCTTGAATTGGTGATCTGTTTTTCTGTGTTAACCTCATATTTTTCATACTTCTTCTCAAACTAAGGTGGTGCGAGGGTAAAATGAATCGGGATGCGCTGATCAATGTAATCGGTGTACCAGGAAATCATGCATTGACAAAAGCTCCCCTTTGCTTGTAATGCAAAGTGTGATTAAATGCATTATTTTTAACGCGTTATGGAGCACATGCATCGAAGCTTCTCAGCTGTGCTTGTGCTAAGAAAAGGAAAGATTTTAAAAATAACGTAACACGATTGTCAATGTAACCTTTTGTAAGTAGTGCCTGGAGGATTCAGTGTGGAGAAACTCTAGAGAGAGCGTGTGTATTAACTTGTGGATTTTTCTGTGAGTATTTGGTGGCAGTCTGACAAGTTGCTTCGGAAGACGGCGTTAGCTGCAGAGCTCAGCTCAGAGTGAAATGGGATGAATGGGCGGGGAGATGATGACGTGACTCCCCCACCCGCCTTAACTGTCAATCCCCCACAAACACAGTCTCACGGAATTTGCATAAGCAAACCCCTTCACCTACAATTTTAACTTAGTTACAAAGTGATCAAAACTCTTGTTTATATCCTGCGTCCTCTCATTAAACTTGTATCCCGCATTACCTGTGGGCATGTGAAACGCCAGCGTAGCCTGTCTATGAACTTAATTTAAAGTTTAGGTTTACACCTTGCTTTCTTTCCGAGGTAGCAGCACTCATGAATATGGTATTATATGTCACTCGCTCGCTTCTTATTGTTTCGCTGCCTTCTCAATTATATAATGCATGTTTTCTTAAGCGCTTTTTGGAGGTCTTCCTGGTTTTCTACACACTGCGTTGACAGTCAGTTCACGTGATTACGTGGGAGGTGTGATGATGTCACACGAAACTCCGTCCCCCACGTCATTGCAGCTCAACTCCATTACAGTTAATGGAGAAAAATACCTTCCAGTTATGACCATTAGGCGTAGAATTTCTAAATGAAACCTGCCCAACTTTTGTAAGTAAGCTGTAAGGAATGAGCCTGCCAAATTTCAGCCTTCTACCTACACGGGAAGTTGGAGAATTAGTGATGAGTGAGTGAGTGAGTGAGTGAGTGAGTGAATGAGTGAGTGAGTGAGTGAGTGAGGGCTTTGCCTTTTATTAGTATAGATTTGTATGTATATATGTGTATATGTATATATATATAGATATGTGTATATGTAGATATGTATATATGTAAATATGTATATATGGTTATATGTGTATGTGTGTATATATATATATATATATATATATATATATATATGACAGCAACACTCATAACAGTGACAAAACAATTACTTTGTACATTGACAATCATGTTACGTTATTTTTAAAATGTTTCCTTTTCTTTTTCTTAACTTCTTTAACACACTACTTCTCCGCTGCAAAGCGCGGGTATTTTGCTAGTTTATATATATATATATATATATATAATCCAACACATATCTGTCAGTCTGTTTGTCTGTCCGCTTTTCATGTGAGAACTACTTAACAGTTTTAGATCGTTTTTTTCTATAATTTGATTGAACATTCTGGTTGATTTTGCACCTTCTCTCATTGTGCTAAGTTTCATAGTTCGCTTTCAGTACCGATTTATTTTCTCAAAATTATGAGAGAGCGGCTGCTGTTGCGCAGCCTACCTCACTCACGTGCCAGTCAGCAAGTCAGTTTACAGTACCTCTCACCACATGCTGGAGTGTACCTTGGTCCCGCTTAGCTAGCGATACATTATCATTTATAGATTGATAAGGAGTAACAGTTGACGTTTTTGAGAGAGATATCAGAGCTATGTGTGTTTTAGAGGGGAGCTGCTGATTGCCACAAATATAATGACCATGTGCTTTTCTCTCCATGCGGGGGACGTTCTCCTGACAGAGCTGAACACAATCAGATACAGTGCTGATGTTTGACGTTGCAGGGTACCTACCTTCTGCTAGGTTTCTGCTTGTTTTTTTAATGTTTGTTCTGTGTCACTGTGGGCGGAGCAGCGGGGGACAGCTAAAATGTAGTAAAATAGAATGGTTAATGGTGTCAAAGGCTGCACTTAAATTAAACAATATAATTACTGTAGAATTTCTTTAAATCAGAGAATATA
Source organism: Polypterus senegalus (assembly GCF_016835505.1). Taxonomy (NCBI): domain Eukaryota; kingdom Metazoa; phylum Chordata; class Cladistia; order Polypteriformes; family Polypteridae; genus Polypterus; species Polypterus senegalus. The sequence continues at coordinate 132,967,384 of NC_053157.1, forward strand.
AAAATATTGTTTGCACCATGAATTAGTGCTGTTTCTGTGCAGATGCCAGACTGGAATTTCTCAAGTAAATTGTGCTGTGTAACATGAGACTGAAGCTGTGTGGCAACTACATTTTGAAGTATTTAGAAAACAAAAATTCTTCCCTTTTCTTTCCAGTTTTTCCTGAATCTGGCAGATTTATTCATTTGCCTATTTAAGAAAACTGTCTCATCAGGAGACATGCAATTTCAAATTAGGGCCAGTACTAATACCAGCAGGACAAGTCCACCACAGGGCACCTTCACCCAGAAACACTCCTATGATGACAGTTTTCTGCCAGCATTTAAACTAATACACAAGCCATTGGGATGTGGTGGGAGAAATGGACTACCCAAAGCAGACCTGACAAAGTTTAACAATATTTAGTGAGACTTCGACTCAGTTTTCCAGCTCACATTATGTCAGGATTAGCTTTGACTAGCCTGTTAAAGACAAAGGAAAGAAAAAAGATCAAGTGTTCAGTTACAGTGCCTGTTATCTGGTGAAAAAGTGTGCATGGGAAGTAATTTTATATTGAAAATGGGAGCATGTGGACAAGGAATAAGATGGAGCACTTAAATATTAAGTCTTTAAAAATGTTCCTGTTTTTCAGCTGTTAAATAGTTCCAAATTATTGTTTTTATACTTCAGCTTGCTGTTTTAGGCCAAGTATGCTAACATAGCAGCCAATGTAGGTGTAAACAGCTAAAGCAGCAATACTAACTTTGAAAAATCTCTTAAAAATTGTCACTTTAAACCCATTAAGATAACAGAAAATCAAAACAAGAAAATCAAACATATGGCACTTATTTCCCCTTGGCTTTGATGGGATTAGCAACTTTGCAGCATAAATCATAATTTTAGTACTTTGGAAAGGAGTAGGAGAGAATGAAACTGGTTATGTGTGATGGTGGGGGTAGTGGAATGACATCTTTAGAAAACAGGTGGGAGCAAAATTAAACAAGCAGGAAAGTGTACATATGGAGTAGCACTCAGTTGCAACCATAAACTTGGTAAGCTGGTTTGAAAGATGGAGCATTTTTAAATTTTCTTGCCACTTCATCAAACTATGATAAGAGGTCTGTGGCAAAGCATGATAATAAATAAATAATCAGGGGTCATGGAGTGTGCAGGCTCCGAGTTGGTGTGGGTGCACTTGATAGGTTGATTGGGGTATATTCATGTGTGAATGCAAGCGTGTCAGTCAGGTGATGATTCATTCACATCTTGAAGAAGGGCGAGAACTGCACCTGCACCCAGTTGTCAGTACAAAAGGAGCCTGCACAGCAGAGAAGGGTGAATCAAATCAAAAACAAAAAAAAAAAAAACAGGAGAGAGAATGAAGGATCAGTGGTTAAGGACGGAGAAAGAGGCAGGATGTTGAGGAGCCCATATCTAAAAAAGTGGAGGCAGGTGGTCAGTAGTATGCCCCAAGGAAGTGAGTGGTAGGACTGTGCCCAATTTGCGGGACTGTTGAATGGGCACTATTTAGAACAACTAAAGGGACTTAGAGAGAGACATGATTGGGGTTTGGCAGGGAGTCCTACATTTGCTGACAGCCTGGCAGTAGGACCCCAAACTTGGAAAATGTGGATGACTGCATGCTTGTGGATCTCCTCATGCTGCAAGGAACTTTTTGGAATAATATGCCAAATCTCATGAGAGAAGTATTGGGGCACAAGTCTGTTATTAGAAGAACTCTACCTGGGATTTTAACCTAATTTAAATTGAATTATTTATTGATTGTTTTTAACCTCCACTAGACCACTTTGGATTTTGTGGATTGTTTATTTATTGATGGACTGTTTGAAGAACTTGCACTGCAGTTTTGAACACTTTGTTTTAAATAAAGGCTTTGCTCCAACCCCTTGCTGACTGTGTGTATCCTCATTTGCCCGGCTCATCTCGGTTTACAACTATTGACAGTTACAGGTTCAAAAGGCTCCTAGAAGCAACCAGGGGATATAGAGCAGACCTGGGCCATTACAAAACATTTAAATTTTCAGAACAGTGAGTCATATTCAAAAATAAGAGTGATAATAGAATATAATTACATTAATTAGCAGTGTACATAAAATGTCTTTAATGCCATTTTACAATGTCATGTGGCTGAAATTGCTTTCTTAATGTGTCAGATTTGAACTTCTTAAACAAAATTATTCAAATAGGTACCTAGAGAAGATTTAAAATCCATACTGAAGTCTCAAGCTAAAATTGTTGACTAGTTTTGAACATGATAGTAATTACAATACAATACAATACAGTTTATTTTTGTATAGCCCAAAATCACAAAGGAAGTGCCGCAATGGGCTTTAACAGGCCCTGCCTTTTGACAGCCCCCCAGCCTTGACTCTCTGAGAAGACAAGGAAAAACTCCCAATAAAAACCTTGTAATTCACTGTGGCAGTTCGTCAATAAATTATAGTGTCTGAGAAGGATCTTTTTGATTCCATCTTGAACTCCATCTTACTAATTCTAAAATATCACAAACATATATTTGCCTTGATGTAATTACTAAGATTTGCTCTTTTACAAAAAAAAAATGATTAAGATAAAGAAATATATTACTAGATCACAAATTTATAGTGACACTGTAATAAGTACATATGTTTAATATGTCACTGTGCTCTATACAAAAAATATTTTATAAATTCACTCACATATACAGATAACACAAGGCCAGATTTAGCACACGGGCTCATAATTTAGAACTGCTAGGCAAGCATTAGAAGACAAGAAAGGGACAACTACAAAAATGGGCATTGTATTATTTCTGTGTGAGTCAGCATGACATGGGATCTTCTTTTCCTTGTTTGGAATGGCATGATTTACCTAAGTGGGGCCTGCACATGGAGAAAGGGTATAAAACCTTGGAGCATTTTCCCGACACACCTTTGAAGCCGATGGACAGATGGGAGCTACCGTCTTCCGATCCTGAAAATCCTTCCCGCGCAGTGACGGAAATGGAGACTGTATAATTAATGTTGACTTATTTTATTTTCTTATTGTGTCTTTTGTTTTTTTATTCTTTATTATGTAAAGCACTTGAGCTACTGTTTGTATGAAAATGTGCTATATAAATAAATGTTGTTGTTGTTGTTGTTATACATCGAGATCCCAATTTGGTGAAAAGTCTTATCACCTCTTCCTCATCTGTTATGCCACGTAAATCGTCATTAGAGAAAGCTAAGTTATTTGTCCTATGTGATTTCTTACCGCCGTATCACTAAGGGAGGGGTATCGCCTTTAAATATTATATCTATATAGTTTCGGGTTACTTAAGACACCGCAATTACAAAAGAACTTATTCCAACCAGGGAGCTAGTGCCCCCTGCTGGATGGAGACACCAAAAGGCTCAGGCAATTAAAACACTTTAGGTCTAAGCAATGAAGGCTCCAAAATCCTTCTGCACAAAAAAACAGTTTAGGTGCGCTGAAACCATTTCTAAAACTGGAACTTCTCTATTATAAACCGTTTCTGTAAGATATTGATCCTTTGAAAAAAAAAAATGTTGATTTTTTTTAAATAAGATGCTTGTTTTTCATGCCAAGAATATTATTTGAAGTTTATTTTGGCAGTCTTCCTTGTTCTTAACATTAATTGGAATGGAAACAGTCCCAAAGCAAGTATTTGCTCCACATTTTTTCTACTCAATCAGTATTTTTTCTCTCTGCTTATTCTTTCAAAATAGCCAGGAATTTATCTTTAGAAAATTTATTGTCCAGAGGAGAGAAATTTCTTTACAGAAATGTACAAGAATGGGTTGATTCATCCATCCATTGTCTTGACCAGGTAACAGATAATCGAATGTGAGATAATGAGAGCGGTCTCTGATGAACATGGAGAGAGCTTTCACCAGGACTTCGCTGAAATGGAGAAACATTATAGTGGAAGGTGGCGTGAGGCTTTAGAGGATTATAAAAGGAAAAACAAACTACCAAGTGACTACTTTTTGTTCAATTACATTTAGAACAATTATGAGTAATTTATAATTTGTAAGTCTAAATCATTAATTTAAAAAATATACCGTGTTACTTTTTGTTTAAAAAAATGTTTTTTTTTTTTAATTTTTAATTTAAACCTTCTTCTCTCAAAAGCTGTATGTAACAGAGTAATTCCATTGTCAGATTTGGATTTAGAAGCCTCAGCTATATAAAGAGTAACAATAAATTTTGAAGGGAGCGAAAACAAAATGTTATTTTGCAGATTAGTGTAATCAAAGAATATGTAAAGGTTGTACTTTCATACCAGAACTGGTAGCTTGCTCATTATTAAATGATAAGTTAAAAAGCCAGATCATCAGGACAGCCTGAATGAAAATCTTCAAAACACTAAATTAACTTCATATCATACATTAACCATGTGTTTAAGTAATGTAGGAATCCAAATAAAAGCAGAAGTTTTTAGGGATGAAAAACTTCAACCACATGGGTCCCCCAAGACTGAACTTGAGAATCATTGCAGTAGATTACACAGTAACAAATACTGCACATCTGCATTAATATTGTGCCAAATTACAGGCACCAGTTAACATCTACAACTTCATAGTGCTTGTGTAAAACTAGAATAGCCAAACTAATCCATAAGGATATGGGGAGAAGATGCAGAGTTCACAAAGACAGTGACAAGGCAAATGTGAAGACCAACTTCCTTAACCTGTGAGACAGAAGCCTTAATCACAGTACCAATTTACCACCCATATCAAGCAAACGGTCATATGAAAAAAAAAATTATTTCTGGTAAACAGAATTTTTTCAGAATGTTTACTCTATAGTCTGCTGAGTAGTCATTGACTTATGTCATTTATCCATTTTCTGATCTTGCAGAGCACACAGTTGCAAATAGTCATATTTACATAGTTGATCAACCGTATATTTAACTTTCTGTCTTTTACCGTGTAGAAATTACTTTTAACCTTTTTTTTTTCATTTGCGGATATACACTGACACAGAGCTATGCTAACTTCATTAAATAAATAGTCAATTAATCATAGATGTCAGATCATCAAATGGCACACTCATGTCAGTCCATATGCTTACTTCAGGAAGATTAAAGATGCTCCGCAATATCTTTGGACTTAAGAAGAAAATGGGTACATTTCTGATTAATCTCATCTGAATACAGTGAAAAGAAGTCATTTTATTCGAGAAACTACCCCACTCTGGCTTATCTAACTGAGCAGAATTCTCATGAAAGCACCTTTAGCACATTTTTTAACTTATTACTTATCAATATTGTTGCTACTGGTACAATTCCTTCTACTCCATGAGATGTCCATCACTATTTCAATTTTCCTCCTAAATTTGTCTTTGTTTTTCATTGCCTTTAGTATGCTTTGCTCGCTTGTATTGTTTTTTATTATTATTATTGTATTTTTGTATATTTTTTATATTTTTGGTATGCATTTTGTAAAATAAGCGGATTCGTTTTCAGCAACTGTAAGTAAATCTAAATTAGTCTGGTTGTTAGTTAAATCAGTTTGCATCTGCTTAAAGAATAATTATTTTTTTAATGTTATTACAGAAAAATCATAAGAATTTGGGGCACTGTGGCATCACATATAACTTGGCAACTAAGCGCTTGTGTGTGCTTACAATAATCAGTGAGATGACATTAGAACATCAATAGTGCTATCACACCTCATTACTAATAGTGCAAATATATGAATCAGTATATTTTAAGCTGCTTATTTGGAATTAATAAAGTAATGAAAATTAGTGTAATGTGCCAGCCAAGCAACGGGGAGCAACATAGGCCCATCAGCCCACTGTCTGTATCCAGCATGGGGGGCATACTTCCTGGACATATGTTCATTAGTGATTGCAGCTTTTTATTTAACTAAAATCTATATACATATAAAATTCTATAACCCTCCCTAATGATATGGCTGTAATTCTATGATAAAGAAAGGAAATAAAAAGGATGCTCTTAGCTTCTGTGTAATGTCGGCTTGCACTGCAGATTAAAACCCAAAGGAAGCTCTTGACAAAGCCCAATAATGATGTGGGGTCTCCGTCAATTTCGAAAGCGCTGCATGCATTATCTAGACATGAGTAGCAAAAATGTCATCCAAACATCCGTAGATGAGCTTCTATGTTCAGAGAAATTGCCAGAGCTTTTATACTTACTTTACAGTCCAAGGTTCCCAAAATAAGAGCATGCAATACCCAAACATGGGAACATGTTTGCATGGCATAGTTTAAATAGAAAATAGAACACAGTCACCAAACCTGGCCACCAAACCTTAGGATATACTGAGTTGTCCCATCCCATCTCCCTGTCAGGTTGCCTACATAGCTGTAATGGTCTCTCTCTCTCTCTCTAAGCTGGTTTGCGTAGTTTGGATAGTTCAGCTGTGTCAATTCAAGGCTTTCGTTTTGTGGTGAAAATCACTTCACAGGTCACAGTGACACACTTTAAACACTTCCAGTGTCCAAGGATGAGAGAATAGAATAAATAAAACAGGAAGCTGATCACCCATTTTGGCATCTTGAAAAAAACAGGAAAACTGAGAGGAGAGATGAATAAACTAAAGACAGAAACCATTGTCATTGCGGTGATGTCGATGGAGATGTCTCCTGCAACTGTAACAGCAGAGGGACTGAGCTAAAGACTTCAAGAGAAGAAAATAAAACTGCAATGATGTATTTCATCCTACACTTCATTCTTTCCTTGTGAATTTTAATGTGAGCAAAATGTTTTTGTATAAAGTTGAAGATTTGCATTTCTTATATGCAAATAAACCAGCTAACCCTTCATTTTTTACACTTCATAATTTTTCATTAAAATAAAACTTTACTTAAGGGATATGTTTATTGGATCCTTTGCTGCCTTTGTATGTTTAGATATATGTTTATCATTTAAGGTTTCTGAGAAAATGATAAAGCACTCTTATAAAAGCAAGCATACAGTAATTTAAAATTATTGTAATTTCTGGGTTATTACTTTATCCACCTGGCCATACAAAGCTCACAACATTTAATTTCCTTTTGCATTCTGGGCTTTAAGTGCTTATGAATTTTCTCATCAATCAGCAATTTAAAGGTGGATTTGTGTAATATGAAAGTTTAACATACTATATTTTAAGTATTTTCTCTGTTAAATCCCTAAGCTTTTTAAAAGTGAGAGCTTGTTGGAATAGATTACAATTCAGTAAATATTGACCTATAAGTAAATTAGTAACTTGCTACCAGCCAAGCGCACAAAGAATTCAGTACTATAAAAAAGCTCATTTTATAATAATCCTTATGTATGTCCGTATTTACTAGCAAAAGATAATGGTTTTCACTGCATGAATATTAGAGAACTGCATGTTTGATTTTGCGTTACTGATATTGCTGGTAGGTTAGCTAAATCTCTGTGCTATAATTTCAAGCATATCTGAAAAGCACAGATTCAAGGAATAATAGCTTTCCTTGTCAGAAAGCTTGAAACATTTGGCTGACACTGATATTAAAGTGTCTTAAAAATGAATTGCTATTTTTTGAATATGGGCTTTTAAACAAAGCACACATTACTTTTTGTAAAGATTGTTTTTACTTAAACTAGTTGTTTTCCTGTGTTTCATTCAACAATACCCCCCCACACACACACACTATAAAAGGCCTACTGACGCTGTATCCTGGAACTGAGAGATATCTGTGTTTCAGCTTTCTAGCATGACATGGGTTCTAAATTAACCTTAAGCCCCAGTTATATCACACATTCTAAGTATATGTATGTATTTTAAAGGTATTAAGGAGAAGCTTTACTTTAGAGGGCAAACAAACAAAAAGAGAAGGCTTGTTGCTTAACCAAGATTATACAGAGGGGATGTAATTTTTAGCATACACCACTGTTTAAGTAAGCAGCTTCAAGGTACTGCACTGTCAATTTGGCTTTTCAGTTGTCTTAATCCTAGGAAAATATCCAGTATGCATTCTATATTCAGTATGTGCCAAGGCTCAACTTTTTGTCATAGTGACATGCTGATCTCAGGGGTTCAGTCTTATCACAAATTACATGCTTGTAGCACCCAGTTGCTGGTGTCTGCTGTCTCATTATCCTTATTACCTAGCAGTCAAGAGTGCACTACAATGGATGCCCACAACTCTTCAAGACAGGCATCACGTCACTACTGAATTCCATGTAACTTGTGGATCGGTTAAGTGAAAATCAAATTAGAGCCATAGCACTGTATGTGTTTTTTTAAAAGGCAGTGTTGGGTGCTCTTGAATTAGATTCGCTCAACAGAAACACAATGATACATTTGATATATGAACAGAACTGAACAGCAACACCCGAATAGACAGCTGTCTAACACTTCAGGGAGGCAGTGAATGCATTTCTTGTGCTGGGAAATAGAAAGAAAAATGAAGCATTAATTATATATGTAGCTATTTTTATTTATGTTTTAACCTGGTTTGTCATAAAACATTGTATAAGAGCTACTTCCTTGTAAATGATTGGAAATTCATGCCTAGTAGAAACATCAGTGCAATAGGGCAAAGGAAGGAGAATGAAAAGCTTTTTCATTCTCAGTTGTCAGAGTAGCACTCAATAAAAATGTTAATTCAATCAAAACTGGAGCTCCTGTCAATATTCTAATTTAACCTGCCTTACAGAAGCTTACAATATATTTTCATCTGTCTGCAAGAGTTCTCAAAAAGCAGCGGTGCTCTTCTTACCACAGGCCTATAGTGTTTATTAGTGATCTGATCTAGAAATGAAAAAGAATTACACAATTCTTTGGAACTCTGCTGTAAGAGGTGGGGGGCTAATGGTTTTCACTATATGTTTAAAGAGCTGTCTACAACTGGTGAATACGGAAGTATGATCATAATTAGAAAGCGAGTGCAATTGTAATGGGAAAGCAGTCAGGTATGCTCTTAAAGCCTTATATGTAGCAGGCTTCACATAATATCTAACATTCTCAGTTTATGCTTGGCCTTGGTCATATTCTTTATTAAACTGTTTCAGTTATTTTAGTAACCTTGTATTCCTATATAGCACAACAGAGAGATGAAGCCTATCCCAACTGCACAAGACATAAACTAACCTCGAAAGAGATATTTATCCATTGCAAGGCACCTTCACAAACATACCAGAGGAGTAAAGAGTGGCCAGTCTATTAGAAGGCACATCTTTGAAGATGGGTCAAGTTGTGTACCTGTTGAAAACCTCAAAGACTGTAAGGTAGGAAAAGTCTAAACAAATATTTCCCAATACTACTTATTGTACCGTGGTACTGTGATGCACTCATATCAGAAAGTGTGGACATAAACAAATTAATTAATGGGCAGATATTGATGGATTCTAATTATATTTAATCAGGTCTGCCTTGTTCTTTGTGTATTTTAATAAATCTGTGTTTATATATGTACCAGTTCTGTATTTAGTAATTAGTATAATCTGTACTTGTATTTTTAACTGAGTATTGTTCACAGCACTCAGTGAAGAGCACAATTCAAAAATAAGTTGTATTATTGTGTGTTATAATATGAATATACCCTGTGAGGGACTGACACCACATCAATGCATGTCATAGGAGATAGCCTGCAGTCACCTAGTCTCTGGTTGGGGAGCATGCACTGGTACAGTGCGTTGCGGTACACGCCACATGATGAAACAGCATGGTATCCTGGTTGGCAACCCCCAGGCAGAAACACAGTCCAGTCCCACCCTCCAGAAATGCCCATCTATCTGCCCCAGCCAGATGTTATGTGAGTGTACCCTTGGCCTGGTCCAGCTGCTCGGGTCCTCAATAATGAGGATCCTGTGAGTCGGATCACCCTTTGGGGAATTGCGCCACATGGGCATAGTGCCATAACTGACGCTTCCTCACAATGCAGGTAATGTGGTTCATTCAGGACTCCATGAGAAACCACAAAGTCAAACCAGCATTACCCAAGGATTCCCCAAAGAGACATAGTACCGAAGGAATCCAGTGTTCTTCTAAAGTCACTGGATAGCATCCATGTCTCACAATTATATAGCAAAACAGGAAGTACCAGAACTCTGAAGACTTGGACCTTTGTCCTTTTGCAAAGATAACGGGAGTACCACACACCCCTTTCCAGCAACCCAATGGCCCCCCATGCTCTTCCGATCCGTATACTGACTTCATAGGACAAGTCACCAGAGACATGAGTGTCACTGCCAAGGTAAGTAAACTTCTCAACGTGGTTGACAGACACACTGCTGATGGCTGTGGCCAAGGAGGTCATTAAAGGCCTGGATCTTGGTTTTATCCAGGAGTCTTGCAAGCCCAGGCAATCCTCACTCAGTCTCTTGAGAGCCCAGATCAGAGCTTGTAAATATCACAGCATATTTGGCATATTAAAGATCAGCAAATCTTTCTTCCTTTCACCAATAGATGCCTGATAGCCGCTGGACCCTACGACCCTACCCAACACCCAGTCAACGCAAGCATTGAACAAGGTAGGAGCAAGTACAAATTGGGAAATACTCAATAGGATCTGTAATCACTTGCACACCTACCAGCAGCTGGAGCAGTCTGGTTTTACACCTAAGAAGTCTACCATCGACCGCATCCTGGCACAAAGAGTTCTTATCGAGCACAAACACGAATATCAGAAGAGTTTCATTACAGTCTTTGTCTTATTTTCATAAGGTGTTTGACACAGGTGATGGAGCTGCCCTTTGGGACATCCTGAGACTTTGAAGTTGCTGGATGCCATGGCTAGCCTGTACACTGGTACACTAGTACTGTGTGTGCTGCAGCAACCCTGTAATATTAATAAATAAAGAAATAATAGAGAATTGTCCCATTTTAATATATTTTTATAGTACATAAAAGACCTAAAAAATATGTTAGCAATTTTGTTCTGTGCTAAAATTCAGATTTTTACCTGGTGCATTTATCAGCATAGTTTAGTTCTGGAAGCTTAAAGCATATACAGCTTGCAAGAAGCACATCTATGATAGATCATAATATCCTGTGTTATTCACTAATCAGATATTTGTTTATTTGCCTATAGTTTGTTAACAAAATGATAGCTGAGTACAGGGTGGCTACAATGACATCACAAGTAAAGAGCCTGGGAGAAAAAGTCTAAGCTCTAGTCACTGCTTTAGTTTGAAAGCTTGGACAAACTTAGAAGGGGTTCAAAAGAATTAACAAAACAGGCTGTCTGTTGTGAGCAAGTTAAAAGGAGGGCTGTGGTTTTTTGAACGCTATGTACTATCCAACCCCCACCCCTTTTTACCATGATGGTTGAGTGGGAATGAGGACTTGTGAGGTATGCTGGGAGCCTCAGATATAAAATTCAGAGGTTTTGTCTGCTTGGCCATGACACTTATTCCATTTGTGTGCAATTTCTATCTGGTGAAATTGCGAGAGAACACTTACAAACTGTATCTAGTGAAGCAAGCTAAACAGCAAAGGCACTCTGGCATCTGATCATTTATAAAACACTGTACCAGGATCTTCATTCCTTCTCTATCCTGAATTCATTCCTCAGAGTTCCACAATCTTGAACTCAGTTGTCTTGTCAATAAAGACTTTTTCAACCATAGTAGAGACATCTCTAAAGTTAATGCTTATCTTTCCCACTCAATTGATCAGATTTTTGTAATGCTGGTAACATCCATCACTTAATGTGCTACAACTCTTTTAAAATAATCTTGCATTGTACTCTTTAGTGGAAGATTGACAGTTAACAAGCTTGTGCAGAATGCTGCTGGTGCTGTCACTATTTTGAAAAGATTCATGAACAATTAACTCACACAGCAGCTTTGCTAAGGTGATTATCTTGTATGGTGTCCTTTGCAGATAAAATACAAAGCTCTTAAAATGAATGCTATGGAATACTTGTGCCTTATTTACTTCCAATAAATGTGATTGACATCTCAGGTCCTTGAAACCGAATAAACCTCCCATGCACATTCATTAGTCAATTTTATATGCATTTTTGAACTGTCTTTACCTCTTTATAAACGTTCTTACATTGACAACTTTCACAAATAAAGAAATGGTTTTCCTTTTCTTTTTCAGACACATATCTTTTCTTATTATATGTTAAAATTTTTCTTCGTACCTGTCACATCTCCAGCACTTCCAAGCTTGGCATTTGCTACATATTCTTACTAAACTCTTTCTAAGCTATATTAACTGAATCATTTTTTCATCTTCTTTCTATAATTTAAATAAGTATAAATGTTATGCCTAAAAATGTTCTTTGAGTTTTTATTTTTCAAACCGACTTTTTCAAAAAAAGAATCAAGATGCTTCCAACCCTTTTGTGGCAGCATGGATGGTAGTCAGGAACCTGCCCTGGACGGGATGCCTGGTCATGCAAGGGCAACAAGAACAATTTATTTCTTGTATAGCTGAAAGTCATACAAGGAATGCACCAATGGTCCTGTTTTTTGACAGCTCCCCAGGCTTGACTGCCAAATAAAACAAGAAAAAAACTCACAAAGTAAAGATCCTTGTAAGGAAAAAAGTGGAATAAATTTTGGGAAAGGAAACTCATAGAGAGATTTCTTTCCAGGAAGGTTAGGGTACAATAGATGTCAAAAATAGGGTAAGTACAATGCACACAATAGAACACTAGTAATCATCTTTACAGATCTAGATGGCCAATCTATCATTGCCACCTTAGGAATATAATACAATAGTACAAACTACTTTGTTATTGCACAGTGGTCCTCACCAAGTACAGGTGCAGAGTGCTGCGACAACTCTCCAGGAGAGAATGCAAGAATAAATTATACCACTCACTTAATAGAAAACTATCACATATGAGAATACAGATTTTTCCTGGAGACCTCAGCCAATAAGCCATCTCCCCCTACAGGCTATTCCATAGCTGAGTCAGTGTTGGGCTGGCCAGTTGTGACGATGTGGGTTCTGGCTCCACGCTCCCATTGCTCTACAGGAAGCCCTGAACCCAACACCGTCGGTACTGTCACCGATGAGCTAGTCAGTGTAGGCAATAACTGAGCAAGGGGATGGTACAACGTGCAAAAGTGCTTTTATTAAAATGATTTCAAAACAGTGTTCAATAAATAGTGCAGCTCAAAATTCAATAAATAATCCATAAGAAAAACGTGGAGGTAACAACAATAAGAAAAAACAATCCTTTAAAACGAGGTAAAATGTTTCTTACAGGAAGCAGTTTTTTTAAAACATCTTTCCTGTTGACGTTAGCGTCTCACCTGCTTATTCCGTTTGGGCTTAGCAGCAGGCAAAACGCTCTCTGCAGCTTTCCTCTTCTGCGCACACACCTATGAGACTGGAGACCTCCCGATCCCTGGCTTCGGTTTGGCACTCCTCCCAGCCTCGGAGACTTGGCTTCCATGACAACCAGGACGCTCATGCCAGGGAGTTTACCGCCTAAGCCTCCCGACTCCCGCAGCCTTCTCGGCCTTACGCAGCCAGCCATCCTTCTTTGGTTACTCCCGCTACCTGGTTGCTCAGCGGGAGCAACAACAACTCCAACACCTGGGTGTCGGCCTAACACCCAGCTTCCTCGCAGCTGCCCTCGAGCACTCGTTCGCCCACTCACCACACGCTCCGCGTGTCTCTCACTCTTGCACCGCCTGCTTCCTTGCTTCCTGTAACCTCCGTTCTCTTCCTTTCCTCTCTCGTTCTCTCTCATCTCCCCTAACCGACTTGCGCTTCTTTTTAAAGAGCGAGGGGCCATAGCAGCTGTAACAAATTTGCTACGGGAATAATCACGGATGTGGGCAGTTCCTCACCTGTGCACTCGGTGAGAAACCACACCACAGAACCTCCCGTGGCTTGCTATGGCCCAATGCCCCCTTGTCAAGTTGCCGCAAGAACGGTGATTATTTATTTAAAATAGGCCCTTTGCTAAACGAGCTGTGGACCCGCTATACCACACCAATCTGATGAAAAAAACCCTCCTAACCCTCCTATCTGATGATTCCAGTCCTCCTTTATCAGAGATGACTTTCCATTGGCAGGCAAACAACTTGACAGTAGAGCAGTGGCACAAAGTGTCATATGTGAGAACCGAGAAGAGAAACAGAATAGACGAGTGTTAGTAACAGACTGTAAATATCATATTACTTATTTTTTATTACTAATGATTTACAAACAGAGATGCAGTATGTTCACCTAATCAGGGCATGCTTAACTAAAGTAGTGAATCTTTAGCTGGGATTTAAAAGCTTAGAGTGAAGGGGCATGTCTTATAGTAGCAGGCAGACCATTCCACAGCTTTAAAGCCCTGTAACTAAAAGCTCAACCTCCCATTATTATTTTACCAGTCCTTGAAATTATAAGCAGACCAGCATCTTCAAATCTTAATGTGCACGGCTGGTTTGCAAGTAATGATGAGTTCAGATAAGTAAGAAGGACCTTGGCTGTTTAAAGATTTACATGTTAAAAGGATGATTTTGAAATCTGCCCTAAACTTAACTGGGAGCCAGGCTGAGGATTTAAGAACTGAAGTTATGTGCTTGTGTTTTCTGGTTCTTTCTGGCACACTCACACTATCTCACACAGGGCCATTAAGGGTAACCAATAAACATTATCCAAGACTTGTGTTAGATTATCTGGTGTTTCTGTATAGTACACGTGAATGACTGGGCCCCATGAAGGAATAGGTGCCCTTTCCATGGTTGCTTCATGCCTTGAGCCCAGAGTTGCAGGGTGGCACACTCTGGCCCTCCACAACACTGAATTGAATTGACTAGGTTTAATATGGCCATGTTGGAGTGCTGTATTTGTCAAATAATTACAGTAATTACACACAATTATTTTCAGACAGCAAACAAAAACGTCTCTAGACAATGCTTCATCAGTCTTACATATGTACATAAATGTATACAGTACATTCTGAAACATTTTCAATCCAATGTAATGTTTTGCACGGATTATTTCAGCAGCACTGACCAGTTAGCATAAAACAGCCCTGGGCATGACACTAGTCCATCAATGGGCTTCATGAATCTTTGTAGACTATATGTAAAGAGGTTATTGCTTAGCTTGCAGTCTTCATAATGATGCACTGATGAATCAAGTCGAACCCTTGTTTAACTAATATGCTGGAATTGTATGAGGAAGAAACAAAAGGAAATGGTCAAAGTGTAGCATATGATATTATTTATCTTGACTTTTAGAGAGGATTTGATAAAGTGCCAGATGAGAAGTTGGGCATCAAACTGATAGTGGAAGTTCAGGGTGATGTTTGCAGATAGATGGAAAATTGGCTCAGACACAGGAAGCAGAGGGTTATGGTGTGAGGAACCATAAGTTGCTGCTATTTTTAATATATACAGTAAATGTTTTGGGTAGGACAATAATAAACAAGATATTTAAATTAGCAGATTACACCAAGATAAGAGGATTGTCAGATAATCTGGAATCCATTGAATTTTTACGGAGAGACCTGGACAGAATACAGTCTTGGGCAGATTTGTGGCAGATGAAAATTAATGTTAGTAAATCTGTACCATTACACGTAGGAAGAATAAATGTTAGATTTGAATACACAATGGGGGGGTCAGAAAGGTTATATACTGTAGCTCGATGTGTAGAGTACAAGTCCAAGGAGGATATACTCAAGCTTTATAACACACTGGTGAGGCATCTGGAGTACTGTGTGCAGTTTTGGTTTCCAGGCTACAAAAAAGACATAACAGCACTAGAAATGGTCGAGAGAAGAGTAACTAGGCTCATTTCAGGGCTACATGGATTAAGTTATCCTGAAAGCTTAAGCAAAAGAAGATAAAAGAAGTGACATGATTGAAGTGTTTAAAATTACGAAGGGATATGGTACAGTGGATCGAGACTGTTACTTTAAAATAAGTTCATCAAGAACACAGACACACAGTTGGACACTTGTTAAGGGTAAATTTCACACAAACATTAGGAAGTTTTTCTTTACACAGAGAACTATCGATACATGCATTACATTACCAAGTAGTGTGGTAGACAGTAGGACTTTACGGACTTTTAAAACTAGACTAGATGTTTTTATAGAATAATTATGTGAATAAGACTGGCGAGCTTTGTTGGGTTGAATGGGCTATTTTTATCTAGATTGTTCTAATGTTCTCTGACACACTAACATTGAGGACTAATCTAAAATATTGTCCATTTTAACTTTCTGTTGTAAAAATTGGTAACATTCCTTAAGCATATATGGTATATCATGAACATAGAACATTGGTTTTTCAGGTTCAGAAATGCGAACCCCAGTGGCTTCAGATTTTTGCTGGTTTCAAGTCATTTTTACTGTAATTAAATAGCTGATCTTTTTTCTTCTCTTATTTTGCACTCAGAAACACACAGTTGTAAAAGCTTTACATTTGTAAGTTATTTGTATTTTTGTCATAGTTTTAAATACTTAGCTGTCTTTAGTCATTTACCTATTAATTCACCTCTTTTGTGAACTACTCACTTAATTATATCCTAATAATGACAATAAGTGAAGTAGACACAGAAGCAAAAAACAATGAATGCTGACAGGCTGTAGTGACGTCAGTGTCATAGACACTAATAATTAGTAAGTCACAGCTTAAATAACCAATAAAACTGAAAACCACAGTTAGATGCAGGCGCAAGGTAAAGGGTGAATACTGTCCTCTCTTCAAGGGCATCAGTCCCAGAGTGTTAAACTGTTTTTATTATGTTACATATTCTGATAACTTTTAGGTGGTTGACAGGTTTGAGGAGCTTCAACAGGTCACTTCAAAGGCAGTCCCCAAAAAAATGGAAATAGCACTAATGGAGTGAGTCTCATACAGTGTCTTGCCAGGGGAGACCTCTCTATAAGGGTTGTGGACCACCTTGGCTGGCATTGCCACCTGAACCTGACACAGACAAGCGTGGTATACAAGTTCAAGGCACACACATTTTATTTTTCTATTTTTCCTCGTGGGAAATGCCTTCCCTGTTTCCTACAGGCACAACACAGTCCAAAGCACAGCACAAACACAATACTTTCTTTTCAGTTTCTCTTTTTTTTCTTCTTTCCACTATTCCGGTCAAGCTTCGTCCTCCTCCTCCTGACTCTGGTTCTCTGAGTAGTGGCTGCTGGCTCCTTTCATAAAGCACCTGGAAGTGCTCCAGGTGGATGATGACTCCTTCCCAGGTGTGGCAGAAGAACTGCCCATAAGGGCTCAGCAGCTCCTGCTGCGGCACCCACTGGCAGCGCCTGTGGATCCCAACAGGGCAGCAACAAACTCCAACTCCCATGAATCCCTGTGGGAGTAAGAGGCACCACTGCAACCCAGGGGGGTTGTCATCTAGCATCCCAGGGGAGGTAACAGTCTGGCAATGCTTGCTCCCACGGTCCTCTCAGTGTGGAGGCATCCCGGCCAGGCAAGGGCCAGGGTCACATGCTACAGGGTGGATGGGGTACAGTGAGGTTCGTGGCTAATTGGTGTCTTTTAAATAAATAATCACCAGACTCGTGTCTCCAGGTGGGGGCGTGGTAGCAGGGTGAGAGTGGTTCCCATGTGCAATGCAGGAGCAGATGGCCCTGCACTAAGTGCGGCATCACCTTTGACCCTTATTGGCGGTTGGAGCTCCTGATTGCTGCAGCTGTGCCACATCCCTGTTTTAAAAGGAGTGATAGACTGGAAAAGTGAGTGATAGAAGGGAAAAAAAGTAGAATCAAAGCTAAAATAGTTGGAAGTTAAAAGATGGAGAGAGAGAGAAAAGGCAGGAGCAAGGGTGAAACCCGGTGCAAGTAAGCACAGGAAAGAAGGAGAAGGCAGACAGCCAGAGGTAAGTCCCTTGGAATGCCTGAACGGTTCTTTGGTGCTGATGTCCACTCTATTTGAGTGACCCAGGTGCTGGAGTGGCTAAAGCACTGTTCAGTGGAAACGACTCACCAGGGAGCAGCAACACGGCTACAGGGAAAGGAGAGACTGAGAGAGGTGTTCTGCGGATGGTGCCATGGACCACTGGGATGCAAGCCTGGCAGCAGGAGTCAGAGGTATGATGGGGGGCCCTGCCTGGAACCAGACAGGGCTACAAAGGGCAAAAGCTTAGAAGTAACACTGAAGGTGGGCTGATCTGTTAGATAGCTGCCTCCTTGGCTGCAAGAGCCCCTACTGGGTTAAGCCAAGGAGACATTAGTTTTAAGGACTGCACCAGGGCTTATGTCTTTTAAAGACTGCTTCCTGCTGGTGTTTTAATGGATTATTTTTAAGATAGGTTTTTAACCTCCACATCTCATCTGCATGCGCATGCGCATTTTTGAGCACTGCATTTTTGGACGCTTGTTTTGATTTGCTTTAATAAAGGTACTTTAGCACTTTTCACCATCCACTTGCTTGATGTGTTTGTCCTCATCTGCTCAGCTCATCCCAGTCATGACTTTCGACAGTGTCGGTTTTAAAAGGCTCCTAAAATGGAAGAGGGAGCATGGAGCCGACCTTCACCATCACAGTGGATAATTGCCTGGCCAAAGTTGGATCCAGATGTCATAGTCCATGTTGGAACAAATGACATAGAAGGATACAAGGGTAGGCGGACAGTTCAAATTTAAAGAATTAGATGCCGAGGTGAGGAATAGAACTAACAAGGTGGTCTTCTGTAAAGTTCTACCTGTGACACATGCCAGTGGAGGTAATACTGAGGACATTAGCAAGTTTAATGTGTTCCTCAAATTTTATTGTAGGATACAGGGGCATAGATTTATGGGACAGTGGGGCTTTCTACTGGAGAAGATGGGACCTGTACTGTCATGACAAGATACTGTACATTAGAGCTGGAAGGGCACCAATGTATTTCTGAGGCATATGAATAGGGTAGTCAAGAATTGTTTAATCTGGGGAACAGTAGAACAGGGAGTTCAGGACCAACCAGGTGTAAAACTTTGCATGAAGGGATGAGGTGTTTTTTTTTTTTTTTGTAAAAAAAAAAACAAATGCACAAGATAACTTAAAAATGCCTAGTTTAAAAGCCAAAGTGAGTAGTACATTAAAAACTGCATACCTAATGTAGGAGCACAAGAAAAATAAAATGAGTGATTTGGTGTTTTATGTGGCTGAACATAATTATGTATGCTATTTTAGCAATAGCAGAAACCTGGATAAACAACATAAATGGTTGCACAAGGTTTAGGAAGGAGGCAAAAGCAAAAAGGTGGTGTTGATTTTGTTGGGTTGCAATTTACAGTAAATGCACAACTTCTTCTTGAGCCACATCTTAGTAAAGATGTCCGAGCATTAGGAATATAGACCATATTTTACGGTGTGTCATAGACAACTCAATGCAGATAATAGTTTAAATCTGCATCTTTTTCTTTTTTATAATATTAAGAAAGCAAGTTGGAGGGAGGGCTTTATAGTCATGGGAGAATTTAACTACCCAGATATTAACTGAGGTCACCATACAAATAGTCAAGCATAAGAGCAGGAGTTTTTAGATGTAGTTTGTAATTGGTTTTTTGCCAAGGTATGCTAAAATGCCTAGGGTTTTAGGGATGTGAAAGGGAAACAAGAGTAGAAAATCAGAGGAAAACCCACAAAAACACAGTGAGAATATGAAAACTCCAAAGGATAACAACTGAACTGAAAATACTAGATCTGAGAGGGAGCAACACTACAATACATTAAGCGGTTTTATTGTACTGTTTAAAATTAAAGACATTATTCTTCTTTTCTTTATTGTTTTGTATAACAGGAACTTCCTAATTTTCTGTGTATTTAACTTCATATACTAATTGTATATAATATGTGGTCATGCATAGCCACGTGTCAGCTATTAGTGTTATAATTTACAAATGTTATCATTTAATTTTTGCTTATTTCATTTCCATATAATAGACATTAATGGATTATTATGCTTAGCCGATAAAACTATTCATTTTTATGTATACTTCAAATGAATGAGTTTTTGATTGCTTTTGAATAGGGGCACTTATGTTTAAACAAAGGTGGTGAGACAGGATTTGCTCTATTCAGTTTTGTTTAATCCCAGAAATGTTCACATTAATATTTGAAAAGAGAAACTTGGCATTGTCCTTTGCCCTCTTCACCTCACTGTCAAAACACATAATTTCTATCTGTAACAAATCTAAACCTTGGAACTCCTGTAGGAACGCACCAAATAGCTGCCAAGAAGTTGACTATTTCCACAATTCCCTAAGCAGTATCCAGTTAATTCAACATTGCTCAATGGTTGCCCTTAAAAAAGACTGTTTACAAGAGGGGATGTTTCTGTATAAACAGAGAATAAGGATGGAAAGGAAAAAAAATTTCTCAGATATTTTTCTTACAAAGAATAACCTCAACATGGAAAGCTATTGAATGTTTTTTTCTATAAATTTTTTGTGATCTCAAATTAAATAACAATAATTTTCAGTGAAATTAACCAATTTTCAAATTAACTCACCTGGTTGTTTTGGTGACTATGGAACATATTCCTAAACCCACTTGATAAAAATCATATTTTTGACAGGTCACAGCCTATCCCGACAGCTCTGGAAAAAGGTAGGAACAAAAATCTGGACAGGGTAACTGCCCTTTGCAGGGCTAATAATATGTGATAGTTAAGAGGTGCAAATCTGGGAGAAATACTTTAGTTCATTTGGCCATTTGGAACCCTAGGTGGGATGGAAGGATTTTCCTTGGTGTCCAATCAGTATTATTAGACTTTAAGGATGGCAACCCTTGTTGTCCAGATTGCAGACCTTGGAAGGTCCCTTAACTTTCATAAATGTAGCTTAATGGATTGACCTACTCACAGAATTTTCAAACTTCACATGGATAAGGACTGTGGGATTGGTAACCCACATAACAGTTCAGTAAAGTAGCTGGGTAAATACTGTGCTACTGCACCACTTTACTATAGACCAGAAATGACCAATTTAGTCACATCATGCCTTCTAGCCAACATGCTTACCATACAAATTTTACACTTTATGACAAAAAATACTTGCACACAGAAGCAGTGAGCTAATCTGGATGAACACCTCACATAAAACAAATTTTCTGGGGAGAATAAGTAACAATTGCCAAATTTTATCTACCTGTCCCTTAATAGGGCAAAGAAAAAAAAGAATTTACCTAAAATGAAGATGGGAGCTCCGCAGTTTTGAGCAGCTCTCCCTGATTTCCAATTCAAAGCAATATTATCTGTGGCACAGATAATTGTGCATTGGTCTGTACGGGGTCTGGGTTGGGATGGATTGTAGAAAACGCTGTGGCTGATGTGGTTTCTGTCCAGAAGTGGATGTGGGGTGTGGTAGGATTGAAAAGAAAAATAAAACAGAAGTATCATGTTTGTAGATGTGAATAAAGTAGTTAAGAATTATACACGTGTGACCCGCTATTTCTGATATAACATCTGCGATCCCTGAACATCCAGCCTTTAACAATTAACAACCAAATACAGTATTAAGTTTAACAGGTTAATAGTTATTGTCATATGGACAGAGTACAGTGAAGTACTTACTTGCGTGTGCTAATCAACAACACATCACTACTCTCCAGTGTCATGACCAGTGAGTAGAACTACTTTACCTCAAAACTTCTGTTTCCCTAACCTGAAAAGTCTCAAAACACATTTGTCATAGCCTAGCAGGTGTGTGTTGGGGAATAATTACAAAACTACCGGCAGTTCATCCATGTACAATTTATTATTTATGTTTACGGAAAGCATAAGTCATCATAGCGGATGCATGCCACATTGATATTATTTGTATAAGGTATTTTAAAACAGAAAGAAGGAAAAGGAAAAATACAGCTGCAAGGCTTTTAACCTTTAATAAACTGTAAAAAAAACTGGCTAAAGGTCAAAAACACAAATCAAAGAAATATTTTCTCAAAGCCAAAACCTCATTAGAAAATTACGAGTTCAAAACAGCATCAGGGATTGGAATAAACAGAATGACTAAATAATGCTCTTTTAATGCAATTAAAAAAGGTTTATTCATCAGGCGCGGATACCCTACAAACACCAGCGATGATCTTTGTATCATCACAAAATTGACATCACAAACAAGTGACCCCTGGAGTTTCTGTGAAAGATCTCAATGGAAATGGCAGAAACAGAAATGTAATAAAGCGGCGCCTAAACAGGAAACAAAATGGCATTGTGACAAAATGAAATGAAATAGTAAACATTTTTCAAACAGGTTTGGGACAAAACTAAACCCCATATTTGAATTCCTTGAGTGTAAGAACCATATCATCCATATACAGATTGATAGAAACTGCACAGGAACTTGCACAAAAATGATATAAATTGGAGATCCTAACATCTGGTAAATAAGTTTGGAGGACAAATACATACTGACTTTACGAATGGAAATGTGGATGACTCATATAAACTTAAAAATGAAAACTGTATCATTATACAGTCATGTTTCAATTTACTGCCGACCAAGTAGGGGCAATTACAACTTAGGGCTGAGGGTCATAGGGAAATAGTAAGTTAATAATGCTCTAGAAATTACCAAAACCATCTATAGTAATAAATCATTTGGTATTATTATTATTTCATTGGGTCTCATATGTTTTCTGACTCTGGAGGTCACTTTTCTTTTCATTGGTGCTGCTCCACATGGCTAATTCTTATGCATAAAGCCCACACCAACTTTCTTACACCAGTGTTTGTCATCCTTTATGGTCCTGCAATCCAGTTTTACCTTTCTAAAGTTATTGATGACCTACTAGCAGGTATTGTAAACTGAACCCTTGGTGAAAGAAGAGCAATGGAGGGTCCCCCATGGTGAAATGAGCTTGCTTAGAAATGGGTAGACACATCATGCAGTACTGGCAAGCCACCGGGGGCAACCCAAGTCATATCTCAGAGGCTGACTCACAAATTAAACATGCCAAGCCACAACACTCCGGTAACATAATGCAGTAGTTGGGAAACACTGTCTGATATGGACTTTGCCTGTCAATGTGGAGATTTAAAGATCGGTTTGTTCTACTCCATACCAGCAGTTAATCTATGCCTACCAGCGATACATACCAAACCCACAGAGCCTTAATTGCCATGAGCTGTACACTTTGTAACTGACATATGACAAATTTGACATATGGCCAAAAGACTGGTCCTAAATTGAGCTGTAAGTTGGCACTGACTGTATATTGATTCTATTAGTAATTTTCTTCTTGGCATAACTGTCACGCCTTTCTATTTGCAGTTACTTAGAAGTTTAAACTAATAGTTAACAAAATGCATAAAATAATACATCAGTCCACATACGTAAAACATTTGCTCAAGGTGGCTAATTCCTCATGTTTGAGAATATTAAAATCACCCAAAAACATTATATGGTCATAATTTCTAGCTAAATCACATGAAATGCTGTCAAATTCAGTGAGGGACAATGAATATAGCAGAGAAGTTATATACATTACTATAATTGCAACAAATGTAAATATACCAAAATGTTTGTAAGCGATGCACAATTCTTCACCAAATTTTATTTTAATGCTACCTCTTCAATTTTTTAATTAAGAAGAACAGTAAAACCATTTGGTGGTCTTTCAACTAAAGGAAAAAATAATATCAGATTTACTAAGCCAGGTTTCAGCTAGGAGACATATATCAGCTTATGCACTTAGTATGATGTTAACTAAAGCAGCTATATTTTTAGGTGATTAAATGTTTAGTAGTAAAATTTTAAACTACAAACCTGTTTTTGCAAAAGTTTTATGTTTTTTTTTATTTTTAGTTAAACATAAATTGGTTTACTAATACAGGCACCTCCAATGGATGACCAATTTTAATTCCAGCTCTGATTCTTCTGACTGTTGGATAGCTCTCTATTGATTTGAATATTGTTATGTAAATCAATTTCCGAGATGTCCCAATACTGGAATCTAAGATCACAAGGCTAGAACAAGAATGGCGCTTATATTAGTCAAGCAAGAAATATACTGCTGTATTTTGAAATAAATACAAAATCACCTCCGCTTAAGATGAAAAAAATCTCACTTTAAAATCCAGGCTGTTTCCAAAAATGATCCCGATGATTTATAAAGACTGTAATTTTGCTTGCACATCGAAGGCGTCATGTATAAAACCTTGCTAAGCTTCCATACTAAAATTATGCTTCAAAGACAAAAACAGCAGAAAAAAAAATCTGATTCATAAAACTGTGTGTACACTATGTGCCATGTCAAGTTCCATTAAAAATCTCAAATCAACTTAAAACTATGGATGCATGCACAACCTTTTAGCTACTCCTTCTCACTTACCTCCAGTAACCATATATGGCTTAAAATTGCCTAATTTGAATATTCATGATCTCTACTACAATCCATGGAAGAACAAAGAAAATTAAATTTTTGTGAAAGAGAACTTGAGGTATTAGTGAATAAAGTGGAGAACCACAAAATATTTTTTTATGTTGGTCTCTGCAGGAGTCACAAATATAAGAAAAAACATGTGGGAGCAAGTGACAGCAGCTGAGTGGAGAGAACAATAGACCATCAATACACAGAATGAATTGACACAAGCTATACATGCAGTACTGTGAGATATAGAGAACATTCTTCTTCTTCTTCTTCTTTCAGTTGCTCTTGTTACGGGTCGCCACAGCGGATCACTTTTTTCCATATCTTCCTGTTCTCTGATCTTGGTCTGTCACACCCAACACTTTCATGTCCTCCACCACAACATCAATAAACCTTCTCTTAGGCCTTCCTGTTTTCCTCTTGCTTGGCAGCTCTATCCTTAACATGCTTATCCCAATATAGTCAGCATCTCTCCTCTGCACATGTCCAAACCAACGCAATCTCGCCTCTCTGACTTTGTCTCGAAAATGTGCAACCTGAGCTGACCCTTTAATGTGCTTGTTCCTAATCCTGTCCATTCTGATCACACCCAATGCAAATCTTAACATCTTTAACTCTGCCACCTCCAGCTCTGTCTCCTGTCTTTTTTTCTGTGCCATCGTCTCCAACCCATATAACATAGCTGGTCTCACTACCGTCACGTACGCCTTTTCTTTCATTCTTGCTGGTACCTGTTTGTGACAAATCACTCCTGACACTCTTCTCCACCCATTGCACCCTGCCTGCACTCTCTTTTTCACCTCTCTTCCACAATCCCCGTTTCTTTGTACTGTTGATCCCAAGTATTTAAATTCATTCACCTTTGCTAACTCTACTCCCTGTATCCTTGTCAATGCTCTGACCTCCCCCTCACTCACACACATGTATTCTGTTTTGGTCCAAATGACATTCATTCCTCTCTTCTCTAGAACATATCTCTACCTCTCTAGGGTCTCCTCAACCTGCTCAATACTCTTGTTACAGATCACAATGCATCTGCAAACATCCACGGGGACTCCTGTCTAATCTTGTCTGTCAACCTGTCCATCACCATTGCAAATAAGGGCTTAGAGCCGACCCCTGATGTAATCCCATCTCCACCTTAAATGTATCACAGTTATAGCAGACCTTACCACTGTCTTACTTACCTCTTATATATCCTGTATCAATTTTACATACTGTACTTCTCTGCCACTTCCTCATACAATACCACAACTTCTCTCGAAGCACCCCATCATATGCTTTCTCCAGGTGCACAAAGATGCAATGCAACTCCTTTTCGCCTTCTTTTCAACACCCTCAGAGCAAAAATTGCATGTGTAGTGCTCTTTCGAGACATGAAACCATACTGCTGAACTTGCAAAAACATAAAATCATTTTGCCAAGTAAATGTCAATTTTGTAATTCATTTAAGTTTCTTTATATTTCAATGTTAAACATTTAAACTTCTTTGAATTGCCATTGAGTTGATGTCCTGATGAACAAGGTCTGGGCCATCCATGATCTCTCATCTTGGCCTATGTCACGTGGCAGAGGCAGTACATGATTCTGTGCTATGTTGTGCAGTATTGCACAATTTATCACAGTGCAGACACCCTTTATAGGGCTGTACAGCAGTGTTCTGCTCAGTTAGTCCAAACACAGCATTCTACCTTTTAATGAAGCAATGATCCTTTCTATCACCAATCGTGTATGAGAGTGCCTTTTATTATATCTCTTCTCTTGTGGTGTACCCACTATCATCTGAAATATAGGATATACTGCTTGATTATAATGTACTACACTTACCTGGCGTCCCATCAATTAGGATTTACTTATCAAGAAGCCAGTCATCACACAGAGCATATGTGTGTTAAGCCTGGCTACCTGCTAATAATGTTAGTCAGACACATTTGAGCATCATATCTTAGTTGTATATTATTTGAACAAAAGTGGTTTCTGTTTCCAAAAAGAAATTAATTCTGTGATGGTGCCTTTATCTCAACGTTTGCAGTCAAATTCCACTGAGTACAGTAGGAAAATAAGGAAAATCACTGCAAATTTTGATCTCTCCCCGCTCATCATGACTGTAAGGAAATTTATAGTAGCATGAAACCAATTTTTGTGCAAGTTGTGTTTTCTAAATCCTGATTTTTGCACAAGAAACAGCTGTAAGAATTGAATTTGAACCCTGGTCCAATGTGCACCTAGCATGTGTCTGAGTCTGATATCATTCTGAGCTTATGTTTAAAAGCTGATGCTGTTATTTTATTATGCACAATGATAAATCCATTTTTTGTTATTTTCTATATAACACTTAAGAAAAAAATGTTATATTTTAAGGTATAGTCAATGTTCTATTGTAATGTTTAAGTACTAAGTTTCCTGTTGATGTACCCAGCTGGATTATAAATTAGATCATTGCTTGGCAAACCATGAGAATAACAGGATGAACGTGCAAAATCTCACACATCTCTTAAAATAATAATAATAATAATAATAATAATAATACATTTAAAAAGTCACATACACCCTAAGCTAACAGGACTTTCAAATCAACCTAGTGGACGGGGTTAATTGTGGTAATTTAAAGTATCAACGTTTGTCATGTCCCGTTAGCAACTGGGTGTAACCAATCATGTTAAAAGTTTTCTGATTATGCAATGAATTCCTTTTTTGAGTACAGTAGTGATCTAATCAATGAATTGTATAAATATAGCGTAGAGGATGCTCTTTTCTTTGCAACACTTGCTGATAAAATATGCTGTTGCCTCTTGCAAGATTTAGATAAAGAATAATGATTGATGCTTTCTCCTGCCTGTGTTTTATTGCTTAAACCGGGGCATTCCAGTGGAGGGTGTTTCTTTAAAAATTTTCTTCCACAAAGCTTATGCATTTTCTGAGCATATTCACATTATTTGCATGAGGCCACAGGTCTCTGACCAACAGTGGAAGGAATGCAATCTGTTAAGATGACATCCCAGATGCAATTATATTTCAAATTCTCTTTTAGCTTTGGTGCCTGTAGATATGAAATTACTCATTAAAAGCACAGTTTTTGAAATAAACATATTTATTAGCTTTTACTTGCAGGAAAATTGTGTAAACTTATTATTTTTCAATTCATTTTCAAGTTTAGAAACATTTGCACTTTACCTTTAAATGTTTGATTCATGAAATTTTTAATTCTATCATTCCAGACCACGGAATAGACAATTATGAGCAGCTTCTTAGTGTCAGACTCGACAGATGTGTTGTTTAGTGCTGAGTTCTGATTCTGGGTCTAAAATGATGACCTGGGTATTGAGGGTCTAAATTCTGACTTCTTACACCCTTGTCTCACTGCTCCCCATTCACTTGTGCTGCTGACTTGGGCCATGCACTGACAATAATGGGGCCTGGAGAGACTGAAGCTGAATCAGAAATGCCTGCATTATTTAAACATTCCATGGCAGTGCAATTTTTCTAATGCCGGTCAGGTTCTTAACACTGTCCTTCAATGTGCGTCTTTTTCTTACCAACTATAATTATACTATATATTTTGGACATATTCATTTGTATTTACTACTTGAGGGAATAGCTTAGCAGGTCATATTTTCAGGACACCTAGTTGTGTGATGGGTTAACTCTGCTTTTTGCTGCTTTCTATTTCTCACAGTATTCTTGTGTAATGTCAAGTGTGAACAGCATTTATTGAATGTATATGGTAAATATCATAAATAATTTTCAGTTTGAAAATTATGCATACAAACAACTAGAATACAACTTATTTTTTGTATAGTGCTCTTCACTAAGTGCAGGTGTAGAGCATGTGAACAATTCTTAGTAAAATGACACCTTTTATTGGGTAACTAAAAAGATTACAATATGCAAGCTTTCGAGGCAATTCAGGCCCCTACTTCAGGCAAGATGTAATTAGTTAACATACAAATACATATTATACTAATTATCAAAATACAGAACTGGTAAACATATAAATGCAAATGTGTTAAAACACACAGAGAATAAGGTAGAAACTAATTAAACATAAAAGGTAATCAATAATATCTATCCATTAATTAATTCATGAACTATGGCCATTGCAAATGAGAAAGACAAAAAAAGAGTCACAATCCTGGCCATCGGCCATCTGGCTACCAACCCACTCCTGGGTTATGGAGTTTGTGCAATCTCAGAGAGTCAGTCTTAAATCTGCTTAATCCACTTCAAGTCTGCAGAGGGTGCCAGAGCCTAAAAACAGGAAGAAGAGTCTAAGACATGGAGAGAGCATTCAGGCTCTACATAGCAAAAACAGACATGGAATTACAATTCAGAATGCTTGGTCCATGAGGCAGCAGCACAAACCAACCTGCTGGCCTTGGAAATAATCTGTTTTTTATTTCTTTAAATAAGCATCACTGTACTACTATCTACAGAAACATTAGCACATGGCTGAAAATGTTCATATATATGTTGTGAATGCAGTAAAGCAGAACTCTTTGAACATTCACACCTCAGAGTGAGTAGAGGGTCGCACCTGCACCCAATAAGGGAGCCTGAACGACAGAGAGATTAGAACAACAGAGAGAGAAAAACAACTGAAAAGAAGGAAAAAAGAAAAAACATGGGTGAGAGATCGAAGTATTGGATTCCTGAGCCAGTGTGAGGGAGAAGAGGCAGAGCATTCAGTAGCCCCATGGAGGAGAAGGCTATCGGCACTCCAGGGGTGGATTGTCTCAGCTTTATGGAGGTAAAGGTATGATGGTGCTGGTGCCCTCCTAGGGATCCCCAATACTAGGAGTGCGTAGTGGAATATGGATGTACAGTCGGCCCAGAACATCATCGCAGATACCGAAGGAGGCAGCCATGGTGAGAGCCAGAGGTTATGCCAGTGGCTTCTGGTGTATCCACAGCCTGCAAGACCTAAGCATGGTGAAACAGAGAGTGAAAAATGTGCTGGGCTTGGGAAGGATAAGAGAAAGAACCCGATCACTGCATGGTTTTATTACATTTTTATCATTTGGATTATTTATTGGATTTTAACTCACAGATTTTATGGATTATTTATTTACTAGAGATCTGTTTTTTACACTATACTTTTTGAACAGTTTTGTTTGGATGTAAAAAAAAGACTGTTGCTGTGTGTGTCCTCATTTGTCCGGCTCAACTCATTTAATGACTATTGGCGGTTGCAGGTAAAAGAGATTCCTGGAAGTGACTGGGAAGCATGAAGCTAACCTGGACCATCAAAGCCTTGTGCACAGGCTTGGAATTTGATTGATTGTAACACTGATCAGTGTTTTATGTTGGGCAGAACTCTAAATAATACAAAATGAGATATGGATGTGTTTTAGGTGTAAACTCCCACATGTACAGGAAGGAAATAACAGTGCTTCCATCATTCATAAAAATGTGAAAGATAATTTTTTTTCTGCAATTTTTTGATCTTTCCTCTGTGTTCTCTGACTAAATATAAACACGTCTCTTCCCTAGGTGTTGTACTTGCTTAGCAGCAAATTCCTATTACAGCCTCTAATGTTTTTTTTTTTATTTTCTGCTGCTGTGTATTTTCCGTTGACACAGTAGAACAAGTAAATGGAAAGTAGGCACTTTATCTTAGGTATCTGTACTGAAAGCGGTAAGTGTTTTTAGCTTGGTTCTTTTGATTAGTAACTTGTGCAAAGAGTAGTAATAGTTTTGTTTTGTGCTAAGGTTTTATTTTCGAATTATTCTTGATGCAGATCAATCTGTGTTTTTTGTTTCTTTACTGATCAGTTTCAGTTTCTGTCTGTTTTGCGAGTGGCATCCTATCACTACTAATTACCACAACATGCTGACTTCCTCAGTGTGCTTAAGAGGTGTTTTAAAGGCTCTGATTCTGTGAATTTTTGTCTAATGATAATGGCTTTGATAGACTTTTGTAATTAAGGAAAACCTATTTAATCTTGTGTTCTGTTTGGTTTAAATCTCTTCACTTGTGGTCAATTTTGTAATCTCATCCTGTTGCACTTGTTCCAAAACAGTCCCTCAGACTGATGTCTACTCAATGATGTTGGCCTGTTTTGTAAGTCTCTTTGGATAAAAGTGTCTGCTAAGCAAATAAATGTAAATGTAGAGATCTATGTGCCAAAGTAAATCTGTGTGGGGTTTGCACATCCTCTTCACGTGTGCCTGTATTTTTCTCTACTTGTTGTAGTTTTCCATTACACCCTCAATGGTACACGTGTGAGAGTGTATGTGTTAGTTGGCACTGCAATAAATGGCACTACACCCATTGTTTCTTGCTGCTTTATATCAGATGCTTCCAGGATAAGCTTGAGTTCCAAATATTCCTGATTTCGGATAGGCAGTTTTGGAAATTTTATGCACTTTAAGTTGTTTTATCTATACTAATAAAAGGCAAAGCCCTCACTCACTCACTCACTCACTCACTCACTCACTGACTCATCACTAATTCTCCAACTTCCCGTGTGGGTGGAAGGCTGAAATTTGGCAGGTTCATTCCTTACAGCTTCCTTACAAAAGTTGGGCAGGTTTTATATCGAAATTCTACGCGTAATGGTCATAACTGGAAGCAGTTTTTCTCCATTTACTGTAATGGAGATGAGCTTCAACGCCGTGGGGGCGGAGTTTCGTGTGACATCATCACGCCTCCCACGTAATCACGCAGTACATAGAAAACCAGGAAGACCTCAAAAAAGCGCTGAAGAAAACATGCATTATATAATTGAGAAGGCAGCGAAACAATAAGAAGCGGCGAGTGACATATACAACCATATTCATGAGTTCTGCAACTTCGGAAACAAAGCACGATGTAAACCTACACTTTAAATTAAGTTCATAGACAGGCTGCCGCTGGCGTTTGTAATTTAGTGCCTGCCCATATAAGGCCGTCCGTCAGCGGCAATCCAATAGCAAACTGCCACGGGTAAATATTCACGGGTGAAGGACTGTGCTTATGGAGAGGAAGATGAGATGGTCAGGGTGGTGTTTGACACAAACTCAGCGAAACTGCGAGAGAAAGTTTTAAGTGCCAGGACTAAGGTAACATTAAATACAGCTATGGACATAGCACGAGATGGCACCAGCACAGCTGGGAACCTTCGATGCATGTACACCGAGTGGCTCACGTGAACTGGCGCAGTGCACAGATAAAAGCAACAGTTCCAAAGAGCTGAACAAAACCGAATTACACAATTGAAAAGGCAGCAAAAATATGAAGCGTCTGATAAGCATATTCATAAATCCAGCTACTGCGGAAACAAAGCACACGGTGGAAAAAGTCAATGTCCCGCTAAAGGAAGACAGTGTAAAAAACCCATGCATGCAGTGTGTCAGGTCTCAGATAAAGAAGAAGACGAGCTGTTTATTGATGCAGTAAGAAACGAATCGATGAATGAAACCTGTCATCTTTACAGCGATTGACAAACACGGAATGTAACTTGAACACAACACATCCTACAAATACGAACCTGATTGAAAGAAATAATGATAATCAAATCCTTGATGACAGCAACACTCAGTAACACTCACAAAACAAATACTGTATATTGACAGTCATGTTACGTTATTTTTAAAATGTTCCCTTTTCTTTTTCTAGCTTTTTTAACACACTACTTCTCCGCTGCGATACGCGGGTATATATATATGTATATATATATCCCGATCTACATACTCGAATAATGGATACTTTATTCGCCATCAATGATTGTTTTGGTAAAGCCATACTCAGTGTATTCATTAGATGAGCGGTAAAAAGTAAGAGCGAGGGAGGATGACTCATTGAGGCATACAGGCTGTAGTCTTGCGTCAACTCTATCTGAATTGCGCGATCACATTTGAAAAAATATATCTTTTCAAGTTCTATTTAGTCCATATGTGTCAAACTCAAGGGCCGCGGGCCACATCCGCCCGGCGTAATTATATCCGCCCGCGAGATCATTTTATATACTGTATTATTGTTATTAATGGCCCGGGTATATGAAGCGCTGGTAACACAATAAACTACAGATCCCATAATGCAGCGCTTCAGCTGCCTTGCCGAACACTTACCGCGTTAATCAAGTCTACCTTATGATGCTGCAAGTTATTGCGAAGCTAGAGTTATTGCGCACTGAGTTTGCACGGCGCTTTGGTGACTTTGAAGAACAAAAAAAGTCCGTCTACATGCGGCTCGAACCTTGTGCATGTTTGGTAGCACATATCTGTGTGAGAAGCTCTTCTCAGTGATAAAGACTAACAAAACAGCACACAGGAGTCGCCTCACTGATGAGCACCTGCAATCCATCCTGAGAATCTCCACAACACAGAACCTCACACCAAACAGAAACGAACTTGTGGCCAAAAAAAGATGCCAGGCGTCCAGCTCTAAAATGACATATGAGCAAAGACAACTGAATGATTTGATTTGTTATTGCACGTAAGAGCGGAGTCAACCGTTTTAACAAACAGCGTATTGCACTGATACGAAATAGCTGTGTGTGTATATATGTAGATATGTATGTATATGTATATATATGTTTATATATGTGTGTGTGTATGTATGTATGTGTGTGTATATATGTGTGTGTATATATGTAGATATATATATATGTATATATGTGTATATGTATAGATATGTATATATATATATATGTTTATGTGTGTGTGTGTAAATATATGACAACAACACTCATCACTCACAACAGTGACAAAACAATTACATTGACAATCAGGTTACGTTATTTTCAAAATGTTTCCTTTTCTTTTTCATTGCTTCTTTAACACACTACTTCTCCGCTGCGAAGCGCGGGTATTTTGCTAGTTCCAAATAAACTAGCAGGCTGCTTGTTAGCAGGATATTTGGTGCCATGTAAACACAGCCATATAGTAATCTTTTAGCTACTTCGACAACAGCTTTTTAGTAAACGTTAGTTCTAAAGAGAGGATTAAAACAATACACACCATCCTTTCTCTGACACACTAATACTGAGGACTTTCAGCCAACATACTATTCAGCAGAAGTGTGTCAAGAAACACTACTGGGACTCATTTATACCAACAGCAATATGCGTGCATAATGCCTCGCTGTGACTAGTAATGCCAAATAAGATTTTTTTTTCTTTTCAGTAATCCCGGTGTTCAGACCATTGTGTATGTGTGAGTGTACATTAATTTATTTACTTATTTATTTATCTATGTGTTTATTTATAAACTTCTGTAAAAAGCCAAATTCTCCCGGGGGTAAATAAAGATCTATCTATCTATCTACCTAATCAATTCTAAATAGATTATGGTGTCCATTTTTGTCCATTCTACAAGTTCATGACCATTTCCAAAATAATGGCATTTTGTTTAGGCATATTTCTTTCCTTTTGGCACCCAAATAACACTTAAAATAAAAAAAAAAAAAATGTGTCCATAGCAGATCTTGTTCTTTGTGTCATGTTTTGTCTCCACATGGATAATATCTTACCATTCTTATCCTTAAAGATACGAACAAAGAACTTTGTTCTCTACCTGCCTGTACACAGTGTAAACCACTCAGTGCACCAAGCTGCCATGTGTGCAGTAGCAGAGTCTAATTCATTGTAATGTGGCTGAAGCAGACCAGAGTTTCAACAGAAATAAGTTATTTATTTAATAGCTTAGCCTAATGAAGAAATTAAAGGTCAATGAGTTGTTTGGAGGTATGTGCATGTGTGGTATGAAAAATAAAACAAATGTAGCAACATCACAGAACTGTAGGAAATAATAACAAAAATGTACAGAACATCATAAAAGTATATCTAGTCAGCACAGAAAAACAGACTGCAATGGTTGGTAATAAAGCCGCAAATATCTTTGAAGCTGTAAAAGTGGCGACCGAGAGACCAAAAATTGTTGGGATTTGACGGTTGAAACCCTGCTTATTTTGCAACCAAAAAGTCAAAAGGGAAACCTTTAACTTAATAATACTTCTGTTCACAACACCAGTGTGTTTTCTACTATGTCTGTCTTTCAGCTGATGATGACTTCCTGTTTAGTGCCATCCTTTATATGCCGGCACTGGAAGAAGAGGAGCTGACGTTGGGGTAAGGATGGCATCAATGGTCTACCTTCTATGAGAGCTCTTTGAGGCTAAGGGCAGAAAAGAAACAGACGTTAGTGATGTGTTGCACCCAAATGTTTTCTTGATATATACAGTAACTTCTGAAATCAATGCCTGTAACATACTCACCATTTTCACATGTATAATGTTAGCTTGTTCCATTTTATCTTGCTGTTTATTTTGTCTCTTAAAAAACAGCCTATTATTCTTTGGGTACCAACTAACAAAGCCATTAATGCTGAATCTGACTAACTACTTAAATATTCATAAAGTACACTCAAAAAAATTAAATCATTACAATAAAAGGTTTTGTCATGAGTTTTATATCAGACTTGTTCTGCCAGATGTTTTTATGGAACTTAGAAATACCTTAGGGTCCTCTCCTTTGAAATGCAATAGGTTTAGCAATTTGTGCCATACATCAAAGAACACAAATCTACGCTAGGAAATTCATTTTCCAAGATTAGAAATATAAGGTCAGCATATTGTAAGAGTATCTTAATTGTTTTATGCATAATATATCTAAAGTTTTGCATTATAATCAGGGAGTAAAGAGAACTTGCATTAGTAACTAATTTCTGTTACGTTACATATTGGAGAGAGATAATATCATTAAAAACAATATTTTCAGCACCATTAGTAGTAATAATCTTATCTTTGCTAACGATTGAAATGATATAACCTTTATTTATTTAATTGAGCGGGAAAGTAACAAAGTATTGTATATTGAACACATTACATAGTTTTACTTTAGATTTAAGGGTAGTTTTATTGAAATTTTATTTTTGTAACATTAGGCAATATTTTTAAATTACAGTACTCACCCATCCATCCATTATCGAACCTGCTATATCCTAACTACAGGGTCACGGGGGTCTGCTGGAGCCAATCCCAGCCAACACAGGGCGCAAGGCAGAAAACAAACCCTGGACAGGGAGCCAGCCCACCGCAGGGCACGCACACACTCACACACCAAGCACACACTAGGGACAATTTAGAATCGCCAATGCACCTAACCTGCATGTCTTTGGACTGTGGGGGGAAACCGGAGTACCCGGAGGAAACCCACGCAGAACACGGGTCTCCTAACTGCGAGGCAGCAGCGCTACCCACTCCACCACCGTGCCACCCTTGCAATACTCAGTAAAATAATAATTAGTAAGGAATAAGTTTAAGGCAAAAGAAAAGTAAGTTAAAATATATGCACCTTTTATGTATTGCTGTTTCTTTAGTTAACTGTTGAAAGTTAAAAAAAACTTTTGAGAAACATAATGTTTTAATAAATATTCAAATAGAGTAAACTGTATATTAACATATATTGCATAAACAAATCATATATATCAATTATAATCTATGAAGACAATGCAGTTCGATTAACTTATATTTAAAAATAAGTAAATTCAAATAGTAAATTTGAAATGCAGAATATAAATAAAATGTTACATTGCTTGTGTGTAGAAGGGAAAAAAAAAAACTTAAGGTGATATTGTCCAACCTTATCTAAAGATAAATAGCTAACCAAAAGTTACTTTATCACCAGCTTAGCAGAATACCCCAGAGAGGTAGACTGGCTGGTAGAAATGAAAAAAGACACAGGGCAAAAGCAAGAGCTGATAAACAGAAATGTTCAGCAAAAGATAAATGAATACAATGATCTGGCGTCCACATTTATCAGCCAGTGGAAGCCTTTTTATCTTAATGAAAAATGCTGTTTACACGACTTCCTGTATCTTTTCTATATAAGTTTGTCTTTGGGGAAAAAGGTTAAAAAAAATCAAATAAAAAAGAGAATGTGATCTGATTTGTATGTGGCCTGTAACAATTGAATCATTTTGAAATCCTTAATTATGCAGCAGGCATCTGTTGCTGCCGTGTGATTTTAATGAAAAATAAAAAATAAACTTCTTCTTTGTGCTATTTATAGTACAACTGGAGTCTTTGACAATTTGATGGTTAGTATATACCTACATGTAAGTGTCTCTTTGCATCTCAAATAATATATTAGCATGATTTTCATTTTTCATAGCGGTTTCTGCATAAAAAGGTTCAAGGAGTAACAGAGAATATTGAGCTTATTTGTGATGATATGAATGCAGTCTCTGTATGATTCACTGCATTGAAAAACGGAATTTTGAACTACAAAATTAAAATTGGTAATAATGAATGATGGTGTTGTGTTTTCACAATGAAATATTATCTTCCTTAAAGTAATTTTACCTTAATTAATAATTTATTCAAACCTTAGAATAGCTAAACCAGATGAAATGAGAAACTTTTTTAGGTTGAAATAGAATTTGCATTTCAGTGTAAATTATTCTATGCGTCGTTATTTAAAAAGCAAAGATAATTTGTACAGAAGATGAAAATAAATCATGCTGTCTCCTATTTGTATTTAATTTAGAGCCATTAACAGCATATAACATCACAAGGCACCTTGTGCAGCAAATAAATTAGAATATTATATATAAATCGGTAAGTATGATCAAATCAAAACTGTAAGTATAAATGAAAAAGTACAGATCTGAGGAATAACAGGAAGAGCTTGAAAATAATCTTGGCAAAGTTTAGCACTGTACAAATTACACATCGAAAATGTTTAAAACTACAAAGAAAGGTATATGGCTAAAATAAAAAACAGGATTAAAATGTTATAAAGACCTTTAGGCTTGTTTGGCATAACAGTTTGCAAGATCAGAAAGATCTCTGAAAGTAGTGTTACACCAGTACCTGGAACCCCCATAATCACTCACTGTCAGTTATTCAATATCAATATGAAATTATGAGTCATGTCAACATGCATATTGTTCAGCTGCGCTAGGAAAACCCATCCAGACAGAGGAATAATACGCAAACTATATTCAGACAATATTTGGCTTTGAACTTTGAGTCTGTGCTGGATTTGATTTTTCAGACCTGCTCTTTAGCATCTAGCATCCCCTGCCAGAGATTCATTCCACTCCTGGGAAGTCCTGATAAAATTCCATCTAATTTTCACCCATTCGCGCCTGCATTCCTCCCACCGATGCATACGGTTCAATTCTGCTATCTACTGCATTCCTGCTAATACCTTTGAAAGGCACCTAAATCTGGATCATAACCTAAGTGGAGTATTAAAGCAGCAGAATTTATAAGGGGGTAAAAAGAATCTCACTGATGCTGGGTAAAACATTCAAAAAAAAAAAAACTTTACTTTTTCACAATACAACTTGAGTTGATCTATCAATATCATTTTTCAGAAAATAATAAATAGATAGATGAATAGTTAATGGGTGACTAGACATCTTTTTCCTGACAGTGTCTTATTTTTGAGACTTGAAATAGCCTGACTAATATTTATAAAATCACAAAACCTGTCTGAGATATTGCCTTGATCATTAAACCATGTAAATAAACAGCAGACATACATATTTTGCCCAAGCAATGTGTAACACGTATATAATTTGTGGTCAGTGTAACTTATGGCAGTTTGATTCAGGTGACAGTTAGGAGGACTGGGCAGAGAGACTCCCATTACTATTTAACACTAACTTATAAATATAAAAGGTCCCAAAAAATAAAAGTGCACTTCTACAGACAGGTCAGGTACAAATAATAATAATAATAGCCATGTTTTCGACTAGAACGTAACTATTTGGACGCTGAATTTGCAATCAGGAGAGCTGGCATGTGCCACTTAAAGTTCACATTTACACTTAAGAGCATAAAACTGCTTTAAAGGAAGGGAGCTCATCAGCAGAAGTGTCAAAGTACTTGGTGACATTTGCTACATTATATTTCAAAAAGTTCCAAAAAAACGATCATTTTTGAAACTAGTAAGAGGTTTCATAGGTTATAATGCATGGTGTGAGCTTCATTTCTACTTTAAATGTTGTCAGTATGCAAAAAAAAAAAACATTAAATAGTATGTTTTTGTGTTTTTTCTTTTATGTTCCTACAGATGAGAAATAGGAAGCCTGTCATTAAAAAATTTACTATATAAACTCGGACAATTAAAATCACCAAATTGTTTGGTTAGAAAAATTAACAAAGTTCCATTATATAAGAAGGAGTGTGTTCAGTTTTGAATATATCCCTACTCCTAATTCTCTTCTTGGAAAATAAAACTCTGACTACCTTAAAAGATAAATATGATTCCTTTGGTGTACGTCTTGCTAAGACAAAGGTTTTAAATATGTGCAATTTATTCACACGCCTGCAAGATGAGAGGGTGCCATTAACTTAGAACATACAAAGTAAGTCAGTACAGATATGAAGGAAAGGAAAAAAAAAACAAAACAAAGCAGCCCACCAACCAGTAATCAGTTCAAGCACATGCTTTACAAGCTGTTATGCCTGCATTCATTAATTAGAAAACTCAGCTAAAAAAAAAAAGAAACGAGACCGCAACACCGCATCGCAGATACAGGCATGCTACATTTTCTTCTTTTCTCACTCTGTGCACTTTTTCAGTGAAGCCAACATTGATGATAAATTATAACAGTAAAATAACTTTATATATAATTTATTTTTCAAGAATTTGCACAGTTATAAATCAACACTCTGACTGTCCACTCAGCACTGCAGGAATCTACTCTACTCACATGCATCCGCTCACTACTATTAAATTTTAGTCCTGCACCACAAAAAACTGAGTCGAGTCCCACAAGCCTCAATGGATTCCCAAGGAAATGCAGGCCACTACTTTGAACCTAAATTTCTGAAGCCGCAACACAGCCATATTAAATAATATAGCACTCTGCTACCTAAAAGAGTTTACGGTGCACAATATATTTAATTCATGAGTAGAGCTTTCAAATGTGGTGGTTTAAATTGCACAATGGAAGACACAGAATGATAAAATATGCAAAACAGGTACATTTTACTGCTAATGTAAAATATTAACATTTTTGAAAATACATTTAAATCTCATACACTTGTAAACAAAGATGCAACAGCGAGGATATATAAAGTATATATTATATTAATATAACATTTTGCTTAAATATGTTCTGTATAAGCCGTAAAATGGTAATAAACAAAGATTGATCATTATCAGTACTTGATAAACAATACTTAGTGTAGCTGCGTTTTTCCAAAATTACCAAAGTTCAGCAGCTCTAACTCAAAAAATGGGATTTAACAAAAAGCCTGACACGCAGAAATTGTTCCACAGACAAAATATCTTCGTTTTTAAAAGTTTAGTTAAGTTTCAAAGTAAAACAGTTCACACAAAAAAGAAAATTAAAATAGCAAAAAAAAGAAACAATTCATGTTAAGAAAAGTTCAGTTCAAAGCTTAAATCTTGTCACATCTCAAATCATTACTATTTACTTTCATTTCTGAACCATTTCAAAAAGGTCAGAAAACTGTATGCTTATCCCATCTCTGAGTAGAAAATGGGTCTTTTAAGTCCCTTTGTATTGGGACCTGTTCGAAATAAAACTGAGCTTATTATCACACTGTTTCTCAGTTATAGCAAGAAGGTTCTTTCTCTTACTAAATTATAGGGGAAAAGACCATACCATAAGCTATGACTATGGAAGTAATTTATATTCTTAATATTAACATTAATATGAGTTTAACTCAAAACTTTAACTTTCTAAGATTGGCTCTTACACATAGAGTTGGGCAAGGTAAAACTCTTTTTTCTTTATTTTGTTTACTGTTTATACGGCACAATTGTTCAAATCTTTTATAGGGACACCTAATACTGACACTTTTAGACTGCATAGTAAATATTTTTTTATTAGCTTTATAGCCATGTTTTTAATGGTGGAATGTGATTTCACTTAGCGCTGCACATGCGACAAATGTGATGTCGTTACACAATCATATTTGATTATAATATCCATGGTGTAATGCTAAAAATACAGTCATGACTTGAAAAATTTGAGAGGCTGCTTAGTCGCTTATGTTAATACAGAGTCAGGGAAGTTGAAAAACAAAAGAGAACAGCCTACCATGCAAACAAGCCCTGACAGTAACTTCAGAAAAGGAACTAAGACAAAAGTCCTAAATGCAGAGCCAAAAGAGCTGCCATTTCTGACATTTCCCAATGAGTCCCGCTTTTCTAGGTCATCTGATGACTGCTGGATTTATATATGTCGACTGTGAATATTAAGGAGCTTTGTCTTGTTTGTTTATTTTTATATTCAACCTTCTTGTTAGTGACATCATCTGCAGTGCTGTTTTGCAGGCATGCATGTACATCTATACACTTGACACGCCGTGTAATTTAACAGAAACCATATTATATAAGGGCAGCTTGCTGGTCATTTGATATCTGCTGTGTTGACTCAAAGTTAGGACTCAATTTTATATCACATTTTCAGTACCTCATTTCCTCATTTTGCTGTTTGGTCTTTGAAGTATTTACCTATTTAATGATTCATGGTATTAATTACATTTTGGTTTTATTCATTGCTTTCTAGTGTTTCTGGCATTGCCTATCTGACTTCTGCTCTGGAAACATACCAAACAGAGGATAATCAATATAAGCTAAAATAGATACTGACAGAAGCAAAAACATGAGCTAACGCTCGACTAGGCTTGATAAGCATAATTTCTCATTGTGCTCTACCTCTTGTGAAAATGTTTACATGTCGTATGTCCTGTAATATGTACAGATTAGCTTTTCATAGCAATAATAATGATAGTATTAATTAACTCTTAATTAACTTAGAGTAGGTAGAATAATATACATGTTTGGACCTGAGAACTATTAGGAGAAACAAACCATTAAATTCACTTGCTTTGTTTAGATAATTCAGCCATTTCTGATTCTGCTTAATTCTGTCCAGGCCCCACTGTTGTCAGTGCATGGACAAAATTGGCTACAGGGTGATTGGGTAACCATAAGAAAGATGTTTGAGAAGTGAATATTTCGTCCCTCAACATTCATGCCACAAATTTGGGCCCTGGCAAGGGTTCAGCACTCAGTAGCACATCTAGTGGACTGTGTTCATAATTGGTGATTCATTCGTGTGGAATTGGAGAATTGTAAACTAGGTAATACAAGCGTTTAAAGTATAATCTCTCCAATGTGTCAACATTTTTAACATTGAGGCTACAAAGGACTTCCTAGATGACAATTAAATATCCGCCTTAAAACTATATGTTGGCAAAAAATAATAACTATTTATAGCAATCTATGGTATACAAGAGGATTTTCACACCTTTATACACCAAAATTAAAAGAAAATGTTGGAACATAGTAGTGCCAGGCTAATTATCAAAAGGTGACGTGACTTTAGAAGACTGAGTTTACTTTACTGTTGGTTAGTGACCTGGGGCCTCATGTATAAATGGTGCGTACGCA
The DNA here is from genome assembly GCF_016835505.1 of Polypterus senegalus. Classification (NCBI taxonomy): domain Eukaryota; kingdom Metazoa; phylum Chordata; class Cladistia; order Polypteriformes; family Polypteridae; genus Polypterus; species Polypterus senegalus. The sequence continues at coordinate 133,008,952 of NC_053157.1, forward strand.
CAGAAATGTTGCGTAAGAACTTTTCCACGCTCAAATCGCGATGTATAAAACCTACACTTGGCGTAAAGCCACGCACTTTTCCACGGTACCTCATGCCTTGTCGTACACAAATTCTCCGCTCGGTTTTGCAGCAAAATATGTTTGTTAAATTATACACAAAAAACTTTAACTTCATTTAAATAATCTATATTCTTCACTGGGAGTGTCGTGAAGGATAGAATAATTAAACATGTACTACGAAGATATTTCAATGTTCTTTAAACGTTTTGAAGAATCGGCGCTAAGCTTACAGATGGCTTAACTTCTATTACAGAGCTGATTGTGTGGCGATCGGTTACTTGGGGAAAGAAAAGCAAGGACTCTTGGGGCGGCCATGCCAATATATATTGAATATAAAACAGAAAGAAAATAACAACACAGCTAAAAACGCAGCGACAAATTTCGACAAAAGATAAATGCTTGTCATGAGCACGAGGCTCATGAAACACATGTTTAATAATGTGCTTTAGCTCCTATCATCATGAAAATGACATCACGTATACATCTCAGTATTTTAGTTATTCAGAGAGCTGTAATATCACAAATGTAATGGACTCTGTGTCCAGTTGGAGGAAGAGAGCCAGTTTAAGAAGCAAGTAGTGATTCACACACATAGATCACATACGAGAAGATCAAATACAAAACAAAGCATTTAACGTGCTACTTTAATTACGATGTAATTTTGAGAAACTGGTTAATTAAACGATTTTAAGATGAAGTTTATAATGTTCTACTAAATGACAAAATAAACTACGTGATTAAAGTGGAAAATTCGAGATTAAAGTTGACATTTCCTGCTTTTTCCCCACCGTGTGCCTTTTTTCTCTGTACCTTAATAAGCTTTCAGATGACACTCAGACAGTGGGCTTACAATTCTTCTTTTCACGGCAACTTTGATATGTGACTTCTTTTTTATTTCCGGTACTGTGTGATTTTGTGAATGTGAGCTTTCAAGTTTCTCCAACACTCTATGTCACTCGATCAACTTCATTTTGTTGATTATACCACAGTTTATTTGAACAAATAGTATGTTTTTCCTTTGCCTCCACTTGGTATTCGCTGAAATTCTTATATTTTCCCCGTGCTTTTCCCATTGTCTTTTCACAGAAGGCTGCGCTTAAGGGCGATTTATATTGATTTGCACATTCAAATAGGCGTAATTCTGGGAGGATTTGGGGCGTTACAAAATGCGCGTGCACGAGCATTAGTTTTCACGCTGATCGGGATTTATGTAGTGGAAGAACGTGGAAGTTGAGATGCGCACAGATTCCTGCATCTGGATTTTTCTGTGCGTAAGCACATTTCGGCTTTTGTGCTTACGCCATGTTATAGTGCAAGTTCTACGCACAGCTTATACATGAGGCCCCTGATGTGCAAGCAAAAACATGAACTGATTGATTTTTGGAAAGAGACACTCTTCATCTTAAATGGAGAGAATGTTGTATTTTTATTCCAAAATATCCCAACAAAATTGTCTGATTGACTAAACATTCGATTTGCCGCAGCCTTGTAATCTTAAATGGCAGACTATTTTTTATCCTTCCTACAGTTACTGCTACCCTAAATCCCAGTACCACTACATCTCAGAATTTCATTTACATAAGAAATTCAAATCATCTGCTAGCCAATCAACAGAGCATCAATTGAATGCTGAAGAGCAATCCAGAACAGCTGACAAAATTGAAAAGTTCTTACCTACAGTATCCCCAGTCAAAACAAAATGGATTATATCACAAAGTCTACCCAGAGTGTTTGTCATTGGTGTTTCAAATTGCATGAACACTCCATTAAAATGCTATATAAAAAAGATTTTTTTATGAATTTTTCTGAAAGCTACTTTAGGCTAATATTAAAAAAGAGTAATAATTTTTGTGTACTCTTCAGAACATATATTAATATGACAAAAGGGCAATCTAACCACCCATACAAAATCCCTACAAAAATTACCAGCCCAGATTTTAACTTTTTAAATGATAGTGTTAATAATGTAAGATCCTGGTCCTCTTGCAAGTCTTGTATTGAGATGTAAACCTTGTCTCTTCTTCTGCCTTATCAATTGAGCTTTATAACAGAAGAGAAGAGTATAACTTTACTTTCTAAAAATAATCTACTACTTGTTCCTTGGACCCATTCCCAACAAAACTAGAAAAAAACTCAATTGCTTTTCTGGCAGCACTCTTTCTTAAGATTATCAATAGATCTTTATCAACTGACACAGCACCTAATGCACTAAACACACTAAAAGTTGTCAGTTGTCAGACCTTTATTGAAAGGCATTTTCCCAACAAAGCTAATTTTATGTAAAAAGCTGTGAGTACAACTTCAAAGAGCACACAGGTTGTCAATGGAAATTCATAGTGAAAAGCAAAATACTCTTTGTGGTTACAAGTTGTTTTTTATTTCTTAAAGAAACATACATTGTAGCACCTACAGTACATTTTGTAAATCCATCCAACTCACTTTGAATTGGATACTTGAACATGGCCCTTTCACAATTTTAAGCTAAGCTCTCCAATAGCTCATTCAGCCTTTTTGCATTCAACCATGGAAGAATATGTGCCCGTGTCATTTTGAAAACAAACATACAGCAGAGTGAAATCTTATAATAGAACATAAAGTGCAGACTCCAATCAGGCATTGACAGGGTAAGCCATTGATCAAAAGTGACTGGTGCAATGTAGAACTTTTGTGAACTAGCTCCCTAAAAGAAAAGTCTCATTGAGAGCTGTGTGGGAGAAAAACATAAAGCTTAATACTTCAACTGACAGAATCTAGGATTTACATATAATTCTACAGAATTTTGTGTTATTCACCACCACTCAATGCCACTGTGTGATGCACAATTCTATCAAAGTCTATTACACGTCAATCAGGCGGGTTTCACCAGATTTGCTAAATTCCCCTTTCAACTACTACTTGTTTGTGCTGTTCTTTACCAATTGCTATCTCAAAGGTCAGTGCTATTTTGGTGGTTGCATATAATTTGGCAAATAAGTTGTATGTCTTGTGATGGGCGGCTGGGGGAAGGATCAGCAGAGGGACTACGCATCCCCCGGATCACGAGAGGGCAGCTGCCCTGGTTGGTATGGGGGCCACTGAATGGAGTATGGAAGCTCAACCCCGTAAGGGCCCGTGGCCAACGCCAGGGTGTGCCCAGACGACTGAGGAGCCCTGGACGTCAGCAGTTCCGCCACACCCGGAGGTGCTAGCGGAAGTATTACCAGGGACACCCAGAGGGCTTCCGGGCGCTCACGCGGCACTTCCGTCACACCAGGAAGTGCCGCAGGAAGCTCATCAGGAGGCACCTGGAGCACATCCGGGTGGGAATAAAAGGGGCCTCCTCCCTCCAGTCATCAGCCAGAGTCAGGTAGAAGTGGACGCAGCTCAGAGGAGAGGAGTGGAGGTGGTGAAGGAAGGCTGGATATTGGAGAGGTCCGGACTGAGAGTGATTGGTGAAAGGACACTGGGTCGTATGCGGGACTTTACTCACTTGTAAATATTGTAAATAAACATGTGTGTGCTTGAACCATTGGTGTCTGCCTGTCTGTGCCAGGGCTGGTTTTCCACAGTCTTTATTTCTAAACTAGACAAAGCAAATTTAATAGTAGTCTTTCAAAAGGCATATTTTACTTTATTGCCGAAAACAGCAGTGCTTTGATGTTTACCTAACTCCTCCAGTCATTAGGACTGACTCAGGATGTGAAATTTATGGTGAGGGTGATGAGGTATGTATCAGTCCAGCTTGGCAAGGGAGACTATGTTTTTGGACTTATAGCCTATAAGCCATCGCCTACAGGAAGGCCATAAACTTACTAACAAAGCAAATGAGGGGATGAGTTGTACCTGAGCTTTCTTTGGTAGATGGCCCAGGAAGGAACAGATATACTAATTACACTGTTGTAAAATATGTGTGTTTATGATTAGTTTCGAATCAGAGGACATTCTTTACTATAAAGCCTCTCTTGGTTTGTGTATTGTGGTAACAATGGTATAAAGTTCATCATCTTGCCTTTAGGTATAAAGTTCATCATCTTGCCTTTACCTTTCTCATATCTGGCCATGAAGAGAAGACCATTATGAAGGTAACTTTATCTCGGCAGCCATATTGAGACAGGTGCAGTATGTGGCCTGTTTCAATACTCCATTCAAAGATCACGTGGTAGTAAAGCAAGCTAGACTGAAGATAACCTGAGAGCTGCATATGGATGCAAAATGCACTTCTACTTCATTAATTCACTTCTGCTTCGGTAATATTTTGGGGCATTTTATCAATAATATATAATTAAATGTGTAACATAACTCATGCCCGTTTTTTCTACTCCTTCTATCAATCAATCAACTTTATTTAAAGTGCATAATCACCAAGGAGCATGGTCCCAATACACCTATATAAAGTAGGTTACAATTTTGAGAAGATATAAAGTGAGCAAAATAAAAAACAGAAATTAAAAAAAAAAATAACATCAATGTTGAAGAAAAAAATGACATTTAAAAATTAAAAGTTAAGGTATTCAAACAGTAACAAATCTATATAATAAAAGCCCAGCGCAGTGTCCATGTCCGGGTCCGCGTTCTTTTTGGCTGTATAGCCGTCCCGTAGAAAAGCCTCAGTCCGTCCCCTCTCAGAATTCCAGCTTACCCCCCTCCGTTCTTTCCCCTTTGCTTTTATTTTTCCTGCTCCCGAAAATCTTTTCAAAACAAAAATAAAGAAATAGACAGAGCGTCACATTAACGTCTTCTCCCCTCTGCCTATTAAATGATCAAAAAAATGAAATTAAAAAAATCAAGAAAGAAACAGAAACCACAACCTACCCTTACAGCATCCACCGCGCTTGTGGTGTTACAGCCAAATATGTGGTGTATGCAGGTTATGAGGTGTGACGCTAATTAACGCCCGTACTACAACAGATTATATTGTTCATATACTATTAACTATTTACAGGGATCAACTCTTTTGGGGAAGTTCATAACAAAAAAAAAAAATTTTATTATAAATAACATGTGCACTTGAGTATTTCGAGCCCCGAATCTGAGTCGGATGGTTCCCCTGGTCACCAATTCGTGTCTTTCACTATGTCTACTATGCCTTTCCGTCTTCAGCTACCCATGTGCACTTGTACGGAGGAGACCTTACGGAACAATGCCAAAACGAAACACAACTAAACCTGCTGCTGTGAGAGAGGACACATTACAGCGTGATCACGAAGCAAAGAGGCAAAGGCATGACAGTCGCTCGCAAGAAACAGACACAGCATTCACACAGATTAGCTCAATGACACGTCTCTGCCGCACAACGAAAGGCAACTGAAACCCCTGCAGAGAGAGAAGACAGATTACGCCGTGATCGCGAAAGAAAGAGGCAAAAGCGTGCCAATGAGACACCCGACGAGAGGTCATTACGATTGCAAAACAACCGTAAAAGACAAACTCCTACAGAAAGAGAGGACATATTACGCCGTGATCGCCAAAGAAAGAGGCAAAAGCGTGCCAATGAGACGTCCGACGACAGGTCCTTACGATTGCAAAACAACCGTAATATACAGAAACGTACGGTCTCGCAAGAAACTCCAAGTGAACGCTCTCAAACTGACACTCACCACTCACAGACATTACCGCAACAAGGCTTCTCCACGGTACATCGTTCAGGGATTGCACTTCGTCCATTTCAGGAAGTTCATGTGCCGGAATACTTCTGTGGCGAAATGACTGAACGATGTCAATTTTGTGGTTCAAAAAATTTCCATGATGAGAAACCGAAAGACGGCAGATTTAATTCATGTTGTCACAAAGGGAAGGTAGTGTTACCAGATGTGCGTACACACCCTTTCATACAACATTTACTTTCTAATACACATCAGCATTCCCAAAACTTTAAAGATCACATATGTTCCTATAATAGCACCTTAGCCTTTTCCTCGAAGTTGACAAGGTACCTGGACCTGGACCATATTGCTACAAAATAAATGGTCAAATCTATCACAAGACGTCAAGTTTACACCCAACAAATGGTCAGCAATGAAAATTTGCCCAAATTTATATACTTGACTCGGACGGTGCATTGCACCAACGAATGGGTATGTTGGAAAACTTTGGCTGTCTTCCTTCCCTAATGAATGATTTGGCCTCATTGCTACATGAAAGCAATCCGTATGTAGCAGCGTACAGAATGATGCGAGATTTCGAAAGCGAAGAAACTCAGTCAGCTGCAGTTGCCGGGAGAGTTCCTCAGGACGTTCACATGTGGATTCATCAAGATAAAAGAACTGATAAACGCCGATATAATGCACCTACAGCAAACGAAGTAGCGATTGTCTTCAAGACCCGTGATGGTGAACCACCATTCGAACGAGACATATGTGTTCATCCGAAAGATGGACACATGCATAACATTTCTATCCTCAGTCAACATGCTGATCCAATGACATACCCACTTTTATTCCCTTACGGGGATAGAGGATGGGTAAAGGACACTCCACTACAAGGTCATGGGAAACGTAAACACATAACTCACTTACAATACTTTTCATATAGACTTGCAACTCGAGATGATTTTCATCCAATACTAAGCGCCGGAAAGCTCTTTCAGCAATATTCCGTAGATCCGTATGTAAAAATCGAAGGAAATAGACTGCAGTACCATAGACAAAATCAGACACAATTATGAAGTGACCTATACTCAGGTGTAATGGACCACCTTAACAACCTCACAGCGAACGAGGGCGTAAAGCCTGGTACTATATGCATACTGCCATCGACTTTTCAAGGAAACCCCAGAGCAAATTTCCAGGATGCCATGGCTATGGTGCGGAAGTTTGGGAAACCAGATATCTTCCTGACGTTCACGTGCAATTCTAGATGGACAGAGATACAGCATAATCTCAAGAATGGCGAACAGGCACATGATCGGCCAGACCTAGTAGCCAGAGTATTTCAGCTAAAATTGAAAGAGTTAATGCGAGACTTATTGGTAAACAAAGTACTTAGATGTGCAGTAGCCCATGTATATGGCATTGAATTTCAGAAACGTGGTTTACCACATTGTTATTTACTCCTCATCCTTGCTAATGACGACAAGCCAAAAACCGCTGATGTCATAGATAACATCGTTTGTGCTGAAACTCCTGACCCACATTCCAATCCCAGGTTATACCAAATAGTAAAAAACAACATGGTCCATGGCCCATGTGGGATAGACTTCAATATGGAAAGCCCATGCATGAATGAGAAGCATGAATGCACTAAAGGATAACCAAAGGATTTCTCAGTTGCAACTCGCGACAATGTCAGTGGATATCCAATTTACCGACGACGTCAAGATGGCACAAATATGAATGTTGGTAATTACCAAATAGACAACCGATGGATTGTTCCATATAATAAGTACTTATTGTTGAAATACAATGCACATATTAATGTTGAAATATGCTCCACTATAAAGAGTGTACCTCTTCAAATATGTGTATAAGGGCCACGATCATGCTACATTAATGTTTAAGAACACAAATGATTATTGTTGGGACGAACCATCGATGTTCATTGACAGCAGGTATATTAGTGCTCCAGAAGCGATATGGAGAATCAGAGAACACAAAATGCACGACCAATCGCATTCAATCATTCGTCTCACAGTTCACCTACCTAATCAGCAACGTGTGGTATTCGAACAAGGAAAGGTTGCATGTGCTAGAGCAAGTGCCAGAAATACAACACTAACAGCGTGGTTTCAGTTAAACAAAACTATTCCTGCTGCACGTGATTATCTTTACCAAGACATACCAAGTCATTATGTATTTAACTCCAAATCGACAACGTGGACTCCAAGACAAAAAGGACATGCAACTATCATCGCTGTCAGCCCTTATGATACGGAAAGGTATTGCATTAGACTCTTTCTACTCCATGTATGAGGGGCAGGATCATTTGACGCCATTAGATCCGTTAACTCTGTTCTCTGTAGCACCTTCAAAGAAGCAGCGCAAAAGCGCTACCTCCTTCGAGATGACACGGAGTGGCAACGATGTTTGCAAGAGGCGACTCTTTTGTAAATGCCACACCAATTGAAACAATTATTTGCCATCATTTGTGCATTATGCAACCCGACAGACCCACCAAAACTGTGGGATTTGCACAAGGAAGCAATGTTTGAAGATTTCATGCGAAGTTATGACCAGGAAGACAGTGAAAATAGAGCAATTAATCAAATTGAACAAGTGCTACGATTACACAATAAAAGTTGCGTAGACATGGGACTTCCACAACCCTCAGCAGTTCAACAGCAAGTTACAATTAATCTAGAAGAAGAAATGCGTATAGGTAACGACCTGTACAGCCAGTTAAATGAACAACAACGCAATGTCTTTCATCACATTAAGTTCGCAGTTGACAATGTAGAAGCCACTCAGCGATGTTTCTTCTTAGATGGACCTGGAGGAAGTGGAAAATCCTTTACATATAACGCCCTAACTCACACGTTCCGCGCCGAAGGTGTCAAATACAAATCTGTCGCATTGACTGGAATAGCAGCTGAACTATTACCTGATGGTAGAACTGTTCACTCCACATTTGGAGCTCCATTGAAGCTCACGGAAGATTCCACGTTAAGTGTTACAGCCACTTCTTATAAAGGAAAAGAGCTGATAGATACCCAAGTCATAATATGGGACGAATGCACCATGGCTTCTACGCATCTCCTCCATTTAGTTGATAGATTGTTGCGAGACCTCATGAACAACACAGACTTTCCCTTTGGTGGCAAAGTTTAGGTGGCCACTTCTGCCAAACACTACCCGTTCTCAAACGAGGTGACAGGACTTCTATCATAAGCGTGTGTCTGAAAACAAGCCCACAATGGAAGCATTTCAAAACATTACGGCTACACACAAACATGCGTGCAGATGTTTCTCAGGAAGAATTCACAAATTGGACACTCCAGCTTGGCCATGGGTCCCTACTAAATACAGACAAATCTTGGTGATGACATCGTTCACATCCCTACTGAATGTATTGTTGATGGAGATCTCATTGATGCAGTCTTTGGTACAAGCATTCAGCTTCACCAAGTCGAAGCTATAAGCCAAAGAGCAATACTTGCTCCTAAAAATAAGGACACTATGATTTTGAATGATCTAATTATTCAGAGATTAGAAGGTGCACAGAAAAAATATCTCAGTGTTGATGAGATTAAGGTTACACATGATGGGGATGACATAAACTATCTTGTAGAATTCCTACACTCATTATGTCCATCAGGTTTACCACCACATTCACTAAGTCTGAAGGTAGGTGCACCAGTGATGCTACTACGAAACCTAGATAAGAAAAAATGCCTATGCAATGGCACTAGACTCATTATAAACAAAATGCATTACTACTTACTTGAAGCAAACATAATCACTGGTAAACACTCTGGTAAACACGTCTTCATCTCCAGGATAGGTCTCGATACTATGGATGACTCTGACCTGCCTTTTGACATGCACAGAAGGCAACTCCCACTCCAACTGGCATACGCTATTACAATAAATAAAGTGCAGGGTCAAACGCTAGATCTTGTAGGTATATTTCTACCGGAGCCTGTCTTCACACATGGCCAGCTCTATGTCGCCTTCTCCAGAGGAAAAGGTTTTCCAAAAGTGAAAGTAAAAATATTGGCTTCCAAAAGTCAAGGGAAATTACTACAAGATACTAATAAATACTTCACACAGAATGTTGTTTACCAAGAAGTACTCGACTCTGTCCACTCGAATGCCACGGGATTTTGTGACTCCACAGACATTACTATGTGCAATGAAGGTGATGGACACGATGACACAGTGCTGCATGTCACTGACGAAGTTAATGAAGACCACTCAAATGACCTACATCGCTTTGCTCTTCAGAATGAACTACCACTACATGCCCCCTTAACAAGAACAGGACGTCCTCAATGGTATCATCCTCCTCTTCCTTACAACCTTTTACACAACGTATACGATTCTCATTAGTCTGCGTCCCACACTTCGTGAATCATGGGTTTTGTTTTGAAATTTTGTTTCCCATGCAAAAATCAAATGTGGTGCGATGAAGGACCCAGTTCACGACTGGCAGCCATGTTTAAACAGGGAGTCCTTCAACTGTGGTCATCCAGGCGTGAGACGTCCTTCTTCTTTATGCTGCCTCCTCAGCACACCACAGCGTAGAAGAGGGCACTCACCACAACCGTCTGATAGAACATCTGCAGCATTATTGCAGATGTTGAAGGACGCCAACCTTCTAAGAATGTATAGTCGGCTCTGACCTTTCTTATACAGAGCATCAGTATTGGCAGTCCAGTCCAGTTTGACAATAAGCTGCACTCCCAGGTATTTATAGGTCTGTACCCTCTGCACACAGTCTCCTCTGATGATCACAGGGTCCATGAGGGGCCTGGGCTTCCTAAAATCCAGTGCATTTAATCCACCACCAGTTCCTTGGTCTTGCTGGTGTTCAGGTGTAAGTGGTTTGCATCACACCATTTAACAAAGTCTTTGATTAGCTTCCTGTACTCCTCCTCCTGCCCACTCCTGATGCAGCCCACAATATCAGTGTCATCAGCGAACTTTTGCACGTGGCAGGACGTGGCAGGATCGTATTGGAAGTCTGATGTATATAGGCTGAACAGGACCGGAGAAATTACAGTCCCCTGCGGCGCTCCTGTGTTGCTGACCACAATGTCAGACCTGCAGTTCCCGAGGCACACATACTGAGGTCTGTCTGTAAGATAGTCGATGATCCATGCCACCATGTGTGAGTCTACTCCCATCTCAGTCAGCTTGTCCCTAAGGAGCAGAGGTTGGATGTACCATATATATGATGGCATCCTCTGCTCCCACTTTATCCTGGTATGCAAACTGCAGAGGGTCAAGGGCGTGGTGGACCTCAGGTGGTAAAGCAGCAGCCGCTCCATGGTCTTCATCACATGTGATGTCAGAGCGACAGGCCGGAAGTCATTCAGCTCACTAGGACGTGATACCTTTGGGACTGGGGTGATACAAGATGTTTTCCAAAGTCTCAGGACTCTCCCCTGTTCCAGGTCCAGGTTGAAGATGCGCTGTAGAAGATTCCCCAGTTCCAACACACAGGCCTTCAGCAGTCGTGGCGATACACCATCTGGACCCGCTGCTTTGCTGGCACGAAGTCTCCTCAGCTCTCTGCTCACCTGTGCTGCTGTAATTATGGGTGGGGATGTCTCACCTATGCTGGTATCAGCAGAAGGATGGTTGGAGGATGAAGTACTCCGAGGTGAGAGTGGGTTATGGTGGTCAAACCTGTTAAAGAAGTTGTTCAATTGGTTTGCTCTCTCCACTTCTCTCTCGATGGTGGCACCCCGCTTCAAGTTGCAGCCAGTGATGATCTTCATCCCATCCCCCTTCATGCTGTTATTCTACAATTTCTGCTCCAGTTTCTGCTGTACTGCTCCTATGACGCCCTGAGCTGGACTAGGAGTTCATTCTGCATGCATTTCAGCTCATAATGATCACTGCCTTTAAAAGCCCTTTTCTTCTGGTTCTAAAGGTCCTTGATGTCACTTGTAATCCATGGCTTGTTGTTAGCATAGCAGTGTACTGTTCTTACTGGAACTACAATGTCCATACAGAAGCTGATGTAATCAGTTGTGCAGTCAACAGCCTCTTCAATATTCTCATTATGTGACCCCTGCAGGATATCCCAGTCTGTAGTTCCAAAGCAGTCTCTCAGAGCCTGCTCTGCCTCAGGGGACCACTTCCTGAATGATCATGTGGTTGTAGGTAGCGCCTTCACTCTTGGTTTGTAGTGAGGCTGAAGCAGAACCAGGTTATGATCTGCTTTCCCAAGCGCAGGCAGCGGGGTGGTGCTGTATGCATCTTTAACGTTTGCATACAGTAGGTCAATAGTCCTATTTTCCCGGGTGTTACAGTCCACATACTGGGAGAAGGCAGGTAATGTTTTGTCCAGCGTCACATGGTTAAAATCTCCAGCGATTAGCACAAGCGCCTCAGAGTGCTGCGTTTGTAACTTAGCAACTGTGGAATGGATGATGTCACTCACTATCTCCGCGTTTGCTCGAGGGGGAATGTAAACAATAACAACAATCACGTGTCCAAACTCTCTTGGCAAGTAATAGGGACGTAGACTTACGGCCAACAGTTCGATGTCCCTGCAGCAATTGGAGATTTTAACGTTTATATGTCCAGAGTTGCACCACCTTGTATTCACATAGAGAGCGAGTCCTCCTCCTTTCCGCTTCTCACAGGTATTTGTGTCTCTGTCCACTCTAACTGTTCTAAACCCGGGTAGCTCTACATTAGCATCTGGGATGGTAGTTGTTAGCCACGTTTCACTAAAACACAGCAAGCTGCATTCTCTGTACTGTAGGTTCAGCACAGCCAGTTCGTCGATCTTATTTGGTAGTGAGTTCACATTTCCAAGGATCACAGAAAGCACCGATGGTTTATAACTCCATTTTGTTGCAAGCTGCTTGGCTTTTATCTTATCTTTTATCTTTGCCCCAACTCGGCTGCCCCGATATCGTCTTCTTACCTCGTCAGGTAAATAGGGAACCACACCGGCGTGGGCATTTCTGAGGTTACAGATGTAGAAGGGAAGTGGGGAGGAAGTGTTGAAGTACCTGTTTACAGAGTGGTAAGTGTAAGGGATTGTAGACATTTTATTAAGGTCTACATAATAAAGAATTTAAAAGGGGAAAATAGGGTCGCCATAGCACCTGACATGATAAAACAGCTGTGCCTGCTATTTTGAAATCACAGAATTGGTGAGTAACTAGTACAAGATATACTGGATTAAGAATTTAAGATTTATATTGATGTATACTAAAATTAAGTATTATCTGGTATTAAGTATTATCTATTAAAACTTCAACAGCTGGAAAAATGTAGCAGATTATATTATCTGAAGCTACTGGAATTTTTTTCACACCTAACTTAGATGGCCTAAGCTCCAAACTGTACTGCACTAAAATGACCATACCATGTTTTCTTATCCTTCCAAAGAAAATAAAGAAAGCTCGATCATTAATCATTTAAAAATTCTAGAAAGTGACTTCATCCATGAGGATATAAAAAGAGAGAGACAGAGAGAGAAGCAAAAAAATGAAAAAAGAAATAGCATAAAGTAGCTAAACCAAGGCCTATTCACATCAACATGGCCCTCCACCAATACCAGCACAAGACTTATTATTAGAGAATTATTCAGAGGGCCCACCACCCACCTACAAAATGAAACTCCATGAACCGCAAACCAATCTAAAATCACACAACTGTAAATGATTGCAGTAGGAATTATGCAAGTTCAATACACTTTTAAAGTGAACTTTCAATAACCAGGAAATGACAGGCTTTCATTGAGAGATTTAAGGGTCTAATTGCATATACTGTAAATCAAAAAGTACTGATCACCCAAAAACAAAATGAAACCAAAACTTATAGTTTAAAAGAAAATTAGTTTTGTGTTTAATTTGAACAAAAATACATTACTGATTGCATTACTGTCTTTTATACAGAAAGTCTTATTTCACCACAGATCAGACCACATGACTAGGAAAGGAGGTCATTGCTGCAGACAATATGGAAGTCCCAAAACAACCAACCCACAAAATGACAGTGCCCCAGAAATAATGCAAAAAATCTCCACAAACATAACAATTAAAATAAACCTAATATGTCCAAAAATTACCCAAAATTGATATACAGTATGTATACCAAAGATGGGTGTAGCAGTGATGGGGTACAATTGCTGCTTTATACATGACACCCTAGGGCTGATTCGTTATGCAGTAGCGCAGGGACCAAATGGAATACTCAAGTGGAGAAAGAAGATGAGTAACACAATTTTCCCAAAATATTTTGAGTGTCAATAACATTAACACAGCATGGAACGAAAGAAGAAAAATCCAAAGCTGTTAACAGCAACTGAGTACCAGAATGATAAATATAAACTGGCAAGTTCAAAAAGTCTTTAATAAAATCTTTCATCTAAGAGTTAGGTAACAAGCCATAAAGAACAAAAACTGCCACAGTCTGAGAGGTTAAATAGCCATCTAGGAAAAAAAAGATGAAAGTAGCCACTACTAAGAGAATGAGGCAGTAGCCTGAAAATTATTGATGGGCTTGTTTTGATGCATCATAGATCACATTCCTAGATGTGTAAGGGACATTAAGACTAGCTGGATAGAAAGCAAAAAGGCTGCATGTCAGCTTCACAAACTCTTTCCATTGCTTGCATTATTGCTTTCTTGCTTTGGCTTATTGTTTAGTTTAAATGGACAAATGGATATATTTGCTGGCTATCAAAAAATAAATTATGAACGATCCACTCTTCTTGAATACTTCTAACAATCAGTGTAGTTAGAAGCCTCATTATGAGGTCTCCTGCGTGAAGAATTCCAATTGGGAGAGAAATTCCCTGGATGAGGAATATAAATGGCCAAAACTTCTTCCAAAATGCCTTGTTTTACTGCTTGCAATGCATACATTTTTTTTTTATTCCGGTCCTCCAGGCAAACATGGATGCAACCTAGCATTGCAGTGCAGTTTTCCAGTTGCTATGTCAGGCTACTTTGACAATGCAAACTCCTCTTTGATTTCATTCGTGTCTTGTTAAATTGCACCAGCCTTCTCCAGAAAGCTAACCTAAGCTAAGCTATTCCATGATGATATCTGCTCAGACCTATACTTTTTAACTATTGTCATGTATGTGTGTCTGAGGGTCACCTTCTATGCTCATCTAAGGTAAACGCTACCACTGCGGGATACCGAGAGGTATGATCACTAACTCTTGTATCTCTCATATCACCCACAGCTCAGAGAAGTCCTTCACTGAGGGCAACTTCGAGTCTAAGAGCTATAAAAGCAAGCTGCTCCTGAAATGTAATGTCTTATTCAGAAGATAAGTGCACCGCCTTATGGATCTCCATACATTTTAAATGCAATATCTCTTTTCTAGTAATCTTTGCGTAGCTCTAAACACAGTTGTTTATTGGTTAGTAAACTATCCTACCTTTAATATTTGCTCACTTTTTTCATTAGGCAGACCATGTAAATTATCAATTGAATATTTAGGGCCAAAACCACATCTTTCACTGATCCCTGTTCCCTTTTAGACTCTAAAGTATGTTTTTCATGTACCGCTGATCAACTTAATTTTACTTAAAATGTGAATTCTAACAAAACCAATCCTAAGTGTGCCCTTTAATTCCATACCCAATCTGCTCAAGTTTTATTCACAGTTTTATAAAAAAAGTTTTATGACTTACTTGTGCACAGATTTTTAGATTGTAAATGAACAGTTGGGTAAACCTATTTACCAAATAATGTTACTTCATTCATTGTTTAACACTAGAACTACCATGCATTTTTTAGGAATTATCACTGCTGAAGTTACACCAACTGACAACTTTATCCACTTGTTCTCGCTAATGGCCCATCAGCTCAGCATCCCAATGGTACCCATTTACTGCCCTGCTGCCATAAATCACAGACAGCCATACACACTTTAAGTGTACATAGAAATATAGACAAATTTATGGCACATACATTTTTGTTTGATTATATTTTCAACTAAAAGTTACTGTTTACTGTTTATTAAAACTCTGTATATGACCATTTTGAAGCTTACGATACTGCTCAAGAAAAAAACAGTTGCATGTATTTCAAAATAACACTGCTTGTTATAAGTGTAGCACTGGTGACCCCTTTTTTTTAGTAGCACTCTCAGTGATCAGTTTAATCCAAAAGTTTGAAATCCTCTTCTAACTGTGCAAAATTTGAGTCATCAAACTATCCTCTCCAGAATACTGTTTTTGATGAGTATGACTGCAGGTATTTGATGACCAGTTTTGCTGCTAATTAATTACCTTTTTCTTTAATTTTAATTGACTTGTTTTTAAGATTTGTTCCCCTGAATTTCTTCATCGTTTCTCTGAATTGCTTCATTTCTTTTCTTAAATGGCACCCAAACAGAAATGAAACATGAAGTGAGTGAGCCTACAGAAGACCAACTAAGTCAGGGCATCACATTCCAACCAATTTCACTCTAACCTGTTGTTTAATTAGGCGCCAATTCTTGTTGTTATTTAAACCTGTTCTTTAATTCCATGTCTTGTTGCTGCTTTCATTGTGCAATGCATACATTTTCAAAATTATTGATTTTCTTTTTTCTAAGAAAACTGTTAAAATATTTTGTGGACTTAAGCAGATCAGCATTCCTGAGATCTTCACCTTTCCTTATTTTCCGACACTGTATTATGGACACAGTTTGCTGATCATGTTTTGGCTCACTTTATATCACATTATTGTTTGACTGCTAATTAAGGGAAAAGAAACAATTGAGGGTTCTGAGTCTTCAAGAACAAGTCAATTAAAATTAATTCAAAAGAAGTTGCTTAGCAGCAGGGGCCTCATGTATAAACGGTGCGTACGCACAGAAATGTTGCATAAGAACTTTTCCACGTTCAAATCGCGATGTATAAAACCTACACTTGGCGTAAAGCCACGCACTTTTCCACGGTACCTCATACCTTGTCGTACGCAAGTTCTCCGGTCGGTTTTGCAGACTGGCGGCACCCAGCGTCAAAGCAGTGCTACTGTTCTTGTGTGGTTATTTTCCTGACGCGGCTTTATAAATATACTGAAACTAACCACATATTGTTTATTAGTGTAATGCATCTGATTGTAATTAACTTGTAACAATATAATGGTCCAGGGAATAGCCATAGTATACCAAATACCATAACTGCTTTAGCGTTGTTACTCTAACTGCACCTTCTTCTTTCCGCTGCTCCCGTTAAGAGTTGCCACAGCGGATCATCTTTTTCCATATTACTCTCACTGCGCCACTCGGAGTATTTATATCACTGTATCTGAGTGTGAATCACAGCAGCAGCCGATCGGAAAGAGAATTATCGGTATATAGTTTCAAGAACATGCTGTCTCAGCCACGGCAAAACGTTTTAAAGCTTTTCCTGTAAAACTTCATTTAAATAATCTATATTTTTCACTGGGACTGGCGTGAAGGATAGAATAATTAAACATGTACTACGAAGATATTTTAATGTTCCTTAAACATTTTGAAGAATTGGCGCTCTAAGCTTACAGATGGATTAACGTTTATTACAGAGCTGATTGTGTGCCGATCCACCGTGCATAAGATAACATATTGACATTGGACTTTGTCTATTGGACATAGAGCCGCCCATGAGTACTGCTGCAATAAATAATTTCATCAAAGGTCGCACACAATCACTGCGCCGTGAAACCCATGTTTAATAACGTGCTTTAACTATCATCATGAAAATGATATCACGTATACATCTCAGTATTTTAGTTATTCAGAGAGCTGTAATATCATGAACGTGGAAAAGTTCTTACGGAACATTTCTGTGTGTACGCACCGTTTATACATGAGGCCCCTGGTGATGGTCTGGAACCCTGTCAAAGATTGTTCCTGCCTTGCATCCAATGATTGCTGGTATAGACAGTAGCTGCCACAACTCTGCCCTGGATATGCAGGTAATGAATATGGATAGATGGATTATTCATGTTATATGTATATAAATGACAAGCAGCAAGTCGGCTAATCACAAACCAATTGACATCAGCAGTCGGCACAGATTTCTGTCATCTTTTTTTTAGCAGCTCAGCAAACACAGAAATGAAACTTTATACACCTCTCCTTTTTATGGTATATATGCATCTGCATTTTGTCAGTGGTTGATGCCTTGGCCTTCTCTCATATTGCCATTCACAGTGGGGTAGCATCTCCCATATCATTTTGGTCATGGTACCCAGCATTGTATTTGGAAACTAGATTGTAT
Source organism: Polypterus senegalus (assembly GCF_016835505.1). Taxonomy (NCBI): domain Eukaryota; kingdom Metazoa; phylum Chordata; class Cladistia; order Polypteriformes; family Polypteridae; genus Polypterus; species Polypterus senegalus. The sequence continues at coordinate 133,026,818 of NC_053157.1, forward strand.
ATTTGTGATGCCCTATGTAGTGGGATATGGGGTCACCAGTCTACACTCTAGGTGTCTAGTATGCATAACTGACCGTGACCTTGATGGTGGTATAACACAAAGTGAGGTTTTATTTACAGATTCACACATGGAAAAATAATTAAGTAATGTCCTGCAGAATATGTATGTTACACACAGTCCAATGCGAAAAGGACACACCAAAACCAATAAGAAAGTGAGTCCTCAAAATGATGAATATATACAATATTTACAGTGCTGAGTGAAAATCTCAAATGAAAATGAAGAAATGCACAAAAACTAGTGACAAATGTATATATACAAAAATAAAGCTATCTTCCTCCCGAATAATCCACGTCAGGAAGCTGATCCTCCAAACAATGTACAGTACAGGGAAAAAGCATAAAAAATATTCAAAATACAAAAGAGAAATATGTAAATACAAAAATAAAAAGTGCACCTTTAACCCCAACCCTATAAATACCTCCACCAAGCCAAATAAAGAGCTATTTATCAAAATCTATACAGGATGAGAAAACTTTACAAAAATTGAGGCACAAGCTGTAGTGCTTGATAAATTCAAAGTAAAGCTCTACCAAGCACCTCCCTCGCTAAAGGCTGAAAATTCCTTTTTATATTCGGTGCTATCGTGCCAACCAATTAAACTTTGGAACACTTTCTCTTGCCCTTCCAGCAATATGAGGTGTTGGGAGGCACGTGCACATGTGAGAGATGGACAATGCCACCCCGGCCAGACAATGGCAGAGCCATATTTCCACCCTTTCATGAAACTTGCTGTGATGCTCCCCTGAAGCCCCTTATACCGTCAGCAAAGATGTCCCTCTGCACTTGCTAAATGGGCAAAAAGGCAAGCCTTATTTCGTTATACTTTGTCCTATTCCAAAACATGTCTCTTTCAACCCTGCAGAAGACATAAAAGTAACTTTTTTTTTTTTTAAAGCTGGTAATGACAGTAAGGCATATTACCACATAGTATGGAAAGTGGTTTGAAATATTGTCATTGGTGACATTATTTCCTTTTCCCATTAAAGTCTTCCAAATATATACATTTTAATGCAATACCATTAACAAAAACAAGTGCAGTAGCTATATACAACAATTATAATGACTCCAAAACAAAAAGTGATGAGGAAAATCAATAAAAAAAGCTTTTTCTTCTTCATTCTTCTTCAAAAGACAGTGCAGGAAGGATTGACAGAAAAATAATTAAAAACAAAAAGTGAAACAACTGTGCAGAAAGACAATAATGAAAAAAGAGCACCCATAAACACATAATCACTCTGCAGTAAAGAAGCATCTTCAAGCCTGAAGACCAGACAAGAGACGACCCCTGGATGGTCTAGACTTTGGTTTTATCCCTCTAGTCCTTTTGCCTACCCAATCATTACTCATGATTGAGTAGGCAAGGTCCCCCAATAGCAAACGACATCAAGTCACTGGCCATACGTTCTCCTCTGACCAGGTGCAGTGTCCCTATTTTATACCCCTACCTTTAACCGCGTGTGCATACATGTTTGCAACCATGTCACGGCGGCTGCTTGTTCACCTCTGCAGGTAAGTTACACAGTGAATTTTCATTTGTTTTTTTTTATCTACATGTGTATTCTCTCTGCCGGCTGCCTCTTAATCACAGCGCTATGCTGTTTCCTTCCTGCAGTGGCTTAGGGCATTCCATTGGGCTGTTCAAAAGTGTGCCAGGAGATAATAGGGCAGCATTGCACACACACCTCACCGTAGTGCCCAATCAAGTCTGGAGAAGCCCTCTGACTTGCAGGCCTTTAACACTAGAATTACCAGAGCCTACGAAAAAACTCGTAATTCCGTCCCACCTTAAATCGCTTCTTAAATCCCTTCACACCTCTCCGCCAGCGTCCTTTGTCTTCTAAATGTGCCGATAAAGAGAAGCTAGGAGCAGCCGGCTATTCCATCCCCCCACCAATTTAGAACGTGCACGAACTTCTCCCAGCTCATGCCTTGATTGAGTATCTGGGAGTGAAGTGAAGTTTTAGAGTGGAAATGTTCCGTTTCTACAGTAATCTGTGTCAACACATTGTTAAAATAGAAACGTTTTTTATATTCTAGTAGTAGATGACAAAATGTAGGCATAAACTATATAATGTATGAAGCCTGAAGTCCAAATAGCAAAGAAACATTTTCATAAAAGGTTCAAATATAACACAACAATTATGCTTTTATTCAAAAATATAACTGCAGAAACAAAAAGCCGCTTTAACATGCGGCTTTTGTACTCCAGGACATGCAGAGGAGAGAATGGTAAAGAGCAGTAACTTCGGCGCTATATGCAATCATCAGACACTCCCCATCTGACCGTTGTTTTGTTATACTTTTACACCAACTTATGTTCCTGTGTTTGAGCATGCTCAAAAAATACACGTGTAATGCCACGAAAAGTGCACGCAGACACTTCATTTCGCAAACAAAACAAGTGCACTTTTATTCAAGACTACCTGTATAACCGAAGAAAAAAGAAAGCAAGTTACAGTAGGCGATTGATACGACAGCTTGCATGGTGCAATGCTAAGAAGTGCAGATTTTCATTCCGTGCTATATAAAATCATCACATTCAAATATTAACAGTTCCCACACACCCAAGGACCGTCCTTCCTACATTTACGACACGTGTACTTGTTGCCGTGCACACACCTCTCTGTGCTATGGTTCCTATTACACTGAATGAGCACCTGACACTGTACTTTCTTCCCTGGGGGAAGGTCCCGCATCAGAGAATTTCCAGTTCCTGCATAAATTCACACCCGACGCTGTTCGTTTTCAAATAATATTGCATTAGTGCGATTATATTTTCATATATATTGTCTCTTTCTTTCAGGTGTGTAATAGAAACCACAGCATAGAGAGAAGGGTATGCATTGCTTCTTACAGGAAAAGGCGATGGAAAAAGTGCACTTGAATAAAAGTGCACTTTTGTTATACTTTTACACCAACATATGTTCCTGTGTTTGAGCGACACGGGCAGATGGGGAGTGTCTGATTATTGCATATAGCGCCGAAGTTACTGCTCTTTACCATTCTTTCCTCTGCATGTCCTGGAGTACAAAAGAAACAGCATACAGCAACATGCGGGGACTGGCAGGAACACTCAATTAAACTGAATAAAAAGACAGTGACGGTGAGATACGAAGAAGGCAGCTTCACCAGCGTTTGTCTGTCAGAACCCGGTTGGTGGGTTAGTATGCATCGTGGTACACTGCAGAGCTATAGCGCGTCTTTAGTGAAAACAGCCGTGTCAGATGGGGTTGTATGGATTGATTCTGAACGCGACTGAGAGAATGAAAAGTGAATTAAAAAAAAAGCTAACCTTTACAAGGATCATAAATTGCACCGGTTGTTACAGACTGAAATCAAATGTATGCTTTTATTCTAACATTGTAAGAGTAGTGTAGGATCGAACTCGTGACCTTTTGATTCCCAAGTGGAAACTGATTCTATTGAACCACGGAGGAAGTTACAATAAACGGCTGTCAATGTCGCATGTTAAGGCGGCTTTTTGTTTCTGCAGTTATATTTTTGAATAAAAGTGCAATTGTGTTATTCTTGTGAAAATGTTTCTTTGCTATTTGGACTTCAGGCTTCATACATTATATAGTTTATGCCTACATTTTGTCATCTACTACTAGAATATAAAAAACGTTTCTGTTTTAACAATGTGTTGACACAGATTACTGTAGAAACAGAACAGACATGAAATGCGTGTGTTCCAAATAACGATCTATTATTTCCACTCTAAAACTCCACTTCACTCCCAGATACTCAATCAAGGCATGAGCTGAGAGAAGTTCGTGCACGTTCTAAATTGGTGGGGGGATGGAATAGCCGGCTGCTTCTAGCTTCTCTTTATCAGCACATTTAGAAGACAAAGGACGCTGGCGGAGAGGTGTGAAAGGATTTAAGAAGCGATTTAAGGTGGGACGGAATTACGAGTTTTTTCGTAGGTTCTGGTAATTCTAGTGTTAAGTCAGTGGAGCAACTCAGAAGGGGACACCAAACGTCTGTGCAACTTTGTCCCACCACCATGTTCTCTTTCATTGGAGTGCCAAAATAACAGGTAAGTAACTTTTGTGTCTATAACTATTTAACTGAACATAATAAGCTATCAATAGCTATAATAATCACTATTTTTTTAATTTGTCTGCAGACTCCGCTTACCACACTTGGTCACTCCAGGTTTCTCAGCCTTTTTTCTTTGGCAAGATCATGTCCAAAACTTTATACACTATAAAATTAGCAAGTTGCATATTTGTATCCCTTTTCAAAAAATATAAGTAAGGAGTTAACATATTATATTAAATGTTACAATTAACAGTGCAGATGTGTAAATGATGTATGTCCATCATTGTCCAATATATCAACCTTGAAAGTGGAAATGTTAAAAATAAGGTAGCTATCTTTTCTTCCATGCATAACTTTTAAGACTTTTACCAAAACTGAATTAACAGAATCACATTGTAAAATTCACATAACATTTAAACTAATTAACAATTTAATGAAGACCTAATTAATTTTCAACATTTTTACCATGCTCCTAGCCTGTCCAATTAACCACATACAATTATTGTACAGCATGAAGTCTATTTTAATTTATTTATTTTTGGAAATAAATCATTGTAACCTTCTGATGAAAAATCAATTATGAAACTGAACTGCACTCCTTAGTTGTTTTTATGCATCCTCTGGGAACTTGCAGTTGTGTACATTGGCAAGGTAGCTATCCTTGGTTCTGATGTAAAGGCTGAAACAAGAAAATAGATTGCTCTTTTTATGCCATTTTACTAGAAAAAACTTCACTTTAGCTTGCGCATATATGCAGAATTATCTACATGATATGTCGTGGGTCAATAGTAATATAGAACAGTGGCCATCAAATTCAGTCCATGTAGATCTAAGCAAGTTTTTGTTCAGATTGCATCCTTAAAAATAAAGGAGCCAGAGTGCCTCTTCAGAGCGATGCCATAGGGGAACCATTTTTCATTCCTAAAAAACCCATCTAAATGAAGGATTCAGAAAGAACCTTTATCTATTTTGATCTGTAACACATTAAATAACCACAAATAGATGGTAAGAGATGCATGAAATACCAACAAGTGAGGACTCTTCCTGGATACAATGACAGGCCAGGTTTTCTTAATCTGTTAGTGTCATACTGTACTAGGTAGCCTACCATACATAAAAGATTTGAGTTTTGTTTCTTCATATAATGAAGGTTTTGAAATTTGTTGAATTTAAGGAACATTATGCAAAAAAAAACGTTCTCAGTATGAAACTGTGCTTTGTCAAGAAATGACTTTGCAAGGAACCATATAACCCAGTAAAGAACCGTAGAGTGCTATTAAAGAACCTGTATTATTAAGTGTGTAGTTCCGCAATCAGTGAGTCGTTCTTGCTTTGAATTGACCTCCTTGTTTAATTACCTGACCGTTTCCCTTTCTCTTACTTTGTGTTAAGAGAAATGTTCTAGCATGAGGGTTACATTTTTAAGAATTTTATAAACATTTGAATTTTATACTGTAGGAAACTGGAACATGTGGCGGAAAGAAATTTAATTTTGTATCGACGTATCTTTTCATCTCATGAGAACTTTTTCAGAATAAAGTGGGCTTTCTTCCCAAGATTACAGCTATTGAAGGTCTTCCAGCACTCAAACAATCAGTTTTATAGTTTTAAAGTTCATTTGAATTAATTAAAGATTTTTATGCTATGTGTAATATCCTCATTTTCATGTTTGGTCTTAAATGAATACCAATATTATGGTAAATCTTCTGGATTTTGTTTCAGAAAAGAAAGTTTCTGTTATGGTATCTGGGAATAATCTCACTGTTAAAGTACATATTAATGAAGCAAATCCCTGGTATGCTTTCTCAGGTTGGATAACACTTTATGTTTTATGACATTTGAACTGTCAGCCTGTTCCTCTGTCTTTTTGTATTTCTCGGTAGGCAACAAAACTGGTGTCAAATCGTTTTATGGCCATGCATTGTCCCATTGGATGAACTGTGATCTCTGACTTACTTTAGCTTTTCAGGGTATAAAATGATATATTTTAAATGTGAATATGGGAAGAAATATTACTGTCTGTACATTTCTACTATTCTTCATTTCACAGTTTTTATAACGTTATTCTGTTTTGTTACTGTATATAGTTTAGAGTTTGCTATTAGTAAATGGTCAATTATTGTATTAGGTACCTGCCTGCTATCATTGTAGTTAATGCTGAAAAGGTTCTGAATATTCCTGCTTTAATAGTTAGACTTTGAATTAAACATAACATATGTTAAGTTAAGCTGCCTAGTCAAGTTTATGGTCCATGTTCCTATTCTGGTGCAGGTTGGGAGATGTGAAGCTGTAAAGAAACTGGCAAGTTTAAAACTTAACATCTGCCTAAACTCATTGCCAGGTAAAAACATCTAATGTACAATACCTTTATACTTTTATCAGTTTTTTTTTTTTTTTTTTTTTTTGCAGAGATGTTTGTACCCTTCATTTTATCCAAATATCGATAAAGATGAAGAACCAAGGAAGATTCGTGCAATCAACACTGTATGTCATACGGCTACCTCAATGCAATTTACACTTGTGTACTTACTAAATAAGAGCTGAAGCAACCGGAGTAGTAGCAAAGTAAACTAGATAGATAGATAGATAGATAGATAGATAGATAGATAGATAGATAGATAGATAGATAGAATGAAGGTATAACAGACAGACAATAATTTTGTATAATATTAATGTTTACCCCCGAGGGTGGAATTTAAGAGTGGCAGTTTCTCAGAGTTTAAACTGGTAAATAACAACATAATTAATTAAGGTAGGAGTCTAAAAAGATACTTCTGTGCAGTTTTAAATTTCCCTCCCTGTGTGTCTTTGAAGATATTCTTCTTTCCATGAACCTACTTAGTCCATTACCCAATATACATAGCTCAATGGCATCCCAGTAGATCTTGCTACATAAACCCCCTACATTGATTCTTTCCTGTTTTAGCTTATTAGTTAAACTGATACATGGTTTCAAGAATATATGGTAAATGTTAAGAATGTAAGTGATACTCAACTGTTCCTTCGGATTCCTGCATTCTTTAGGCCATTCAGTAACTAACAGGTGATTTCAAGAATACATGCTGAATTATTAGAATTAAATATCAATTACTATTTTATGTCTTTTTCATAAATAATAGGCATGGCATCAACAGAACACTAAACATGACCTACTAAACACAGGGGCCATGAAAGTTTCAAAGGGATTGTTTCTGTCATGCATTTTGTTTGAATATATTGCACAAAAGACAGTTTATGTTTGTCAAACCCTGTGTAGTGGGAATTGCCACCATGCTACACTTTGGCCTCTTGTAATTCATGGGCAGTGAGAGCAGAGCGACACAGAAACAAATTTATTAAAGTGAAGAAAATCAAGTGTTTTTTATTAAAGGTGCTTCTAACAAAAAGTCCCAAAACAAAGTAATGTGGTGTTATTAAATAAACAACAATCCTAATGGCATGCACATAGCAAAAATTGTAGAAATATCAAACAGCAAATATTTACAAAATTACTGTCCTTTCGTTTCATACCGGGTCAACCAAAAATCAGGTAAGGAAAATAAAAATTAGAATAATAAACTGTGACTCAAAAACAATATTTTCACACAAAAAAAATCTTCTTTGTCCTTCCCATAAGCAATAATCAATTATATAGAAAAACAAATATTCTTCTTTCTTCTCCCTTTTTACTGATAAGGGAAAAAATCAAAAACTTATTTACATTAAATAAAAAAGCACTGTTAACTCTTTTAGGGCGGATGTCGACTTTTGTCGACAGGAGGGGTTGAGGGTGCATGTCGACTAAAGTCGACATCCAGGGATAGAGGGCGATAATCAGCTTTTAATGGCGACAAATCTCACTGTCACGTCACAGGCATTCCCTCTGTGCTTGGAGGAATGCTAGACTCGTTGACTCGGCAACTAATCCTAGCGTGTGCGTGAGTTGCGAAATGTAAACAATGGCAAGATGGCATCGACATGTGACAATGGAGCAAAGTGAGTGCAGAAAAGAAAACACTCGGCAGACAATGTTTTGCGCATTATCGCGGAGTCGGACTCTGATTTTTCAGAATCGGATTTTATTGACAGTGATCAGGAGATCGAGCAAGAGAGTGAGAAGCCGGCATCAGCTGATCAAACACCAGCTGATGCCGCGCCAGCGGATCTGCTGCCAGTTCAGCGCCTTGGTGCAGCCGATGCATCTACGGCAAGGTTCGTGTGGGATAAATACACAGACATTGATCCGTTGAGAGCCGATCTGGCTGCTGGACTTCACAAGACAGCATGGCTTGCTGTTGGACATGACAGATCACCAGCTGCTGTACTTCAGGCTGCTCTCTCCTGATGCTGCTTTTCAGCTACTGTCAGACGAGATAAACAGGTAGGCAGAGAAATGTTTTGAATCGCGGGCTGCGTTTGCATCGCATTCTCGTTTTTCAAAGTGTAATCCCACAACAAAAGACGAGATGAAGCGTGCTGTGGTATTACACATAGAGATGGGACAGAACTGGTGATATAACTTCAGGGAGCATTGGTCCAAACGTGCTTTGTCCCCTGGTGGCTTTGGACAGGTTATGCAGCATGGTGATAGGTATGTGCTGCTGCAAAGTTTTATTCACTTCTGTAATAAACAGAAGCAAATCCTATGGGGTGAGCCAGGCTATAATGCCATGCATAAAGTTCATAAAGTTTCAGAAGATGAAAAGAGGTGACAATACGGTTTTCATGCGGGCAGAAAACTTGGTGGCAGTGGAATGGCACAATGGCAAAAGGGTGACTTGTCTCTCTACAGTACACACTAACAATATATGTGAGAAAGTGCAGCAACAGACAATTGAAAAGTAGGCACTAAAGCAACATATCGTAAGCAGTGCAATGTGGCAATGACTGAAATTGGCTGCTTTGAGCGAGATCAGACTTTGCAGGACTTTGCTGTGTAAAATGTATGTGATATGTATGTGAAATCATAGAGTATGCAGGCTCATACAACATGCAAGACAGTAACATTTGTCAAAAGTAAATTTTTTTTGTTGATTTGATATGTTTTGTGTTCTTTTTTAAAAAATGTTAGTTTTTGGGAAAATATTCATCCCTGGGAGATAAGAAACAAAAAAAAAATAGCCCTAAAAGAGTTAATATCCCCTATCAATATTCAAAGGCTGTTGGTCACTACTCCACCTTCACTATTCTCATTTGGTCTGAAGGTTAGCCAGGCCCCCAACCTGGTCAAAAGACGACCTCTAGTGTTTTATAGGTCAAAGGGTCCCGGTTGACGTACTCTTGTTCCTCTAAGCAGGGAAACATGTAGCAATGCTGCACATGCTCTGCTTTCTCCTCCTCCCAGAACACTTCCTTTTACCATGGCATCAGCTGGCACGCAAGCCCTAAGGCAACTGAACCACCTCTTTCTCTCATCTCTCTTACATAGTTGCATTCACTCCACACTTTTTACATTTTTCAGTTTCTGCTGCCTCTACTTTCTTTTTCAACAGTGGCAGGGTGCGCCGTCGTTGTGGTCAAATCAGGCATGCATGCTGTGCAGATACACAAAACCAGAGGCGCTGTGATCCTGCATCTCCTCCAGAGATTCAACACACCTTCCTCCTCACTCAGGGTAAGTGTGTCAATTTTCTTAATAGCTATTTAAAAACAAAGGCAGGGCTATAAATAAGCTGTACTGTGACAAGCGATTATCACTTTCCGTGGTGCATTGCACCACAATGTTTAGCTGTCATAGTAACTAATGATAATAACTGTAGTATGATTAAAAAGGAACAAATGTGCCTACTTTACAGACAATATACGCTGGCATTTGCAATGTCTTGCTCAAAATGAATTTATTTTAAACGCATTAAACTCCTAACAAAGGGATTAATATGAAGGTCAAAGCACTAAGATCACAATGCTTTACATTAAAATATTAATCATTTTACTCAATCAATAAAGATAAGGAACAAAAGTATCATATTTTAAGACCATTTCACCAGAGTTGCTACAAAAGCAAGACGACACATTACAATAAACTGCAATAACACAAATGAATTCATTTGTATACATGTTAAGTTAATGACGGAAAAAGACTGAAACATTAGGGCTGCTTCCCCAATTTTTTTTTCTGCGGTAATGCAGTGGTTACCTTTTCTGCATGTTCAGTGGCATTCATATACAGTAACTTTGAGATTTTTCAGATAAGGAAAGCATAAGTGAAGTTAAGAATTGTAACGTGATGTTTGCAATGATATAATAGCACATGCAATTTCTCAGCATGCTTTACTCTGCCCATGTGACAATAAAGACCCTATAAAGCTAAACACCTTATAATTAAAAGAAGAAGTGACTTGAGACAAACTACTGAACTTGAAATTCAATGTTGAAGAAGAAAGAGTTTGTATTATAGAGAAAATCAAGACTGGATGTAAACACATGAATAACAAATGAACAATAAACTTAAGCAAATAAAACATACCATTTTCTTTAAATAAGCAGGTCTGATGTTAAAATTTTGCTAAAGATATTTTCACATTTTCTTTGGATTGTTACAATACTGGCCCAACACGTGGTAAACCCCATGCCATCTAAATCTTGCTCTTTTATTGTTTACACTTACAAACTCTTATATTGTGTTATTATATTTCATATAATTATATGCCTGTGGTGGGCTGGTGCCCTGCTCGTGGTTTGTTTCTGCCTTGCACCCTGTGCTGGCTGGGATTGGCTCCAGCAGACCCCTGTGACCCTGTGTTAGGATATAACGGGTTGGAAGATGACTGACTAATTATATGCTAGCTGTGAATTATCTTAGCCTGCATATTGCTGGAATATAAGGGAAAAATTGAATACCTGATGAAAAACCACACCGTGATTACTGCAATGGGCCGCAGGAGGTGTGTTTAAAATCAGAATCAGGAGATAAAGCAAAGTCGGAGAAAGCAAGCTGAAGTCATTAACAGGACAGCAGGAATCTAATTGATTAAACTGAGGACATAAGATAAAAAATCATAATGACATACTATAACAAGAAGATCAAAAGCCAGATCAATACATGTAACTGGGCCAAAGAGAACATGGATTTTTTTTTTACTTGAATCCAAACTTGGACAACCAGGAAGTATGCAGCTCTGACCTTTATAACTTTGACCTGTTGGTGTCATGCGCTGTGCACTTCCTCCTTTCACCTTACCTGACCATAGCAATCATCTCTCAAAATGGTTGCACCAATAAAACATACAACAAGGCTCCATGGGATAATGTAGAAAATTACTAATATAAGTGCACAAAACCTCCTGAAAGAAATAATTAATGTGACCATTTGATTCCTAGTTCTCAAAAAACCCATGTATCCACTGCTTTTACAGCAAAAGGAATTATTGTGAAAAATTAAAAGTGAAGTGACACATACAATGAACATTGTTACCACCTGTCACCAAACACAACTCACTCATAGACAGGGTCCAGTTCAATTAAATAGCACATCATTTTTAATAGTAACTTTGTGCCATTACGAGGCAATGGCTCAAACAGTAAACAAACAGCTGCCGTCCCTTTCCTGTCCTCTGTCACAAGCATCATCCACTCCCTCCCGACTCTAGCTCCATTGTATGAAGCAGAGCAGCTCCTTTTTTGTGGGAACCAGGAGTACTTCTGGTGCCATAGTATTGCTCACCAAAAGCACATCCAGGCCACACAGAGACTGCATGAAACAGGATGGTTCTCCTTCTGTAGCAGACCTGGTTGCACCCAATGACCATGACAGGGTTGCCCTTCCGCAGTACAATTTCCATTCAATTCTGCGGGTATCCAAGTTTGGCGCATGCCTGAAATACTGCCACCACTCATGCTGGGGAATTCATTGTTCATAACATTCAACATCCCCCAGTCCATCCATTATTTGTTCATCCTTACTGGGATAGGAATTGATCATCCTGGCTGAATTACACCTCGATTCCTGTGGTTCTTCCATTACGGCTTCCCATTCCATCCTCTCTGGCACTCACAAAATATCAAAACTGTACACTAAGGAAACTTACCAAGGCTCTTGAACTGGTGAGGTACTAACATTCAAAATCTGAAATCCTAGTCCATATTTTCCTATTTCGCAGCACTATTTTCTTTATCTCTGATTAATTTTGTTGTCTCTTGGGTATGTCTATGTCTAAAAATACAGGGAAGGTTTTGGATGTAACACCATCACTAACAGTATTTCTCTTTCCTTTAGAAAGAAGGAGAACAACCTGAGAGACCAGCCACAGCATTTCCGCCAACCATGAATAGACCTGCTCCTTCTGCTTCTATAGCTTTAAAAACCCAGACCACACAGGAAGTCCCTGTTCATTGTGGACCTGACTTGAGGAGCCTTCACTACAATCTGGACAAGCTGCTTTTTTTTCTTTTATCAATTTAACCATCAGGACATTAAATGGGGTATTCACTGCAAACCCAAACCTTTTTCCTTATTTATGTCTTCTTTTCACACTGTGTACCCTTTATTTAAACTGATTACATTTGAACTGATTGACTTTGCACTATTTCACATTTCCATCATTTTGAAATAATATTGTCATGTCTTGTTTTTAATCTGAAGGGATTCTTAAACGGAGTGTACCTTACATATTCTACAGTATATGTAGGGACAAATACCATACATCTGCAGCAAATTATATTGTGGATGCACATGTACCATTACACAGAACATAAGAACATAACACATTTAACAAACGAGAGGAGACCATTCAGTCCATCAAGCCCATTTGATTAGTTAATAGCTAAGCTATCCTAATATCTCATCCAAATTCTTCTTAACACTAGAATTACCAGAGCGTACGAGAAAACTCGAAAATCCGGCCCACCTTAAATCCGTTCGCACCTCTCCCTCAGCATCTTTTGTCCTGTAAATGTGCCGATTAAGACAAGCAGCAAGCAGCCGGCTATTCCATCCCACCACCCACCGCTGCAGTTCAATTTGCAAAGACGTTTCTCAGTGCTCAGTGTTTATGTTCGAGTGAAGTGCTGGAGCTTTATTGGGTAAAAACGTAAATCATCATTTAGAATACATACATTTCATGTGTGTTCTGTGTCATCAACAATCTCTGTAAAAACATTGTTAACACAGAAACATTTTTCATGTATTACTAATAATTGACAAGATGTAGATATGAAATGCATAATGTGTGAAACCTGAAATACAAATATGAAATAAAAACTTTCACAAAAGGTACAAGTATAACAAAACAAGTGCACTTTTATCCAAGAATTTAACCGAAGAAAAAAGAAAGCAGGTTACGGTAGACGGTTGATATTGACAGCTTGTGTGGTACAATGCTAAGAACTGCTGCCTTTCAATCAAGAGGTCGCAGTTTCGATATCAGCTGCTTCCCAAATTTACCATTTTGAGTAGTGAGCTGCTGTTATTGTTTATATCATACAATAAAAACATACATTTGATTTGCGTCTGTAAATTTATAGTATTTGTCGATTTTTTTTTCAGTTTTATTCTCTCACGTTCAAGCTTCCAATGACGCCTTTTTCAGATAAAGACATGGTAGGTACAAACTTGTTTTGTTATACCCCCTCTTTATTTGAAAACGCTGTCAAATTTTGTGTGTTAACGAGACTGAGAAAACTGTGGACGTGGGTGTGAGTGTTGTGCGTGACTGAGAATGACTGTGGATGTGAATTGTTTTTATTCAGTCTTATTCTTGAGTGTTCCTGCTCACGTTGAATTAGTATGCACCTTCTGATCCATGATGTCCGCTCTGACAAAAAAAGAGAGACTTAGATATATATGACATTTGGAATAATTCATTTTATGACTTGTATTGTACATTTCGGAAAACGTTGTTGCACTAATGCAACATTATATTCATTTGCATACCTTTATACGGTTGTAGTCATGGCATGACTGCGTTTGTTTTGCCTTTTTTCCCGATCTTGGCCAGTGTCCACATGTTGCTGCACTTGAATAGAAGTGCACTTGTTCTGTTATATTTGTACCTTTTGTGAAAGTGTTTATTTCATATTTGCATTTCAGATTTCACACATTATACATTTCATGTCTACATTTTGTCAATTATTATTAAAACATGAAAAACGTTTCTGTTTTAACGATGTGTTTACTGTACGTAGATTGTTATTGACACGGGACACACATGAAATGCAAATGTTCCAAATAACGATATAGTATTTATAAAAGGTGTCATTTTGCTTGACTTCTCACAATATACTATACAACTATACAACTCTAAGCAACTGACACGCAGGTAAACAGACTTGAGCTGAGAAAACTCTGTGGGTGGGGGGATGTGATAGCAGGCTGCTTGCTGTTTGCTGCTTATCAACACATTTAAAGGACAAAAGACACTTACTGAGAGGTGAGAAGCAATTTAAGGTGGGACTGATCTACGCGTTTTTTCGTAGGCTCTGGTAATTCTAGTGTTAAAGGTTCTCAAGGTATCTGCTTCAGCTACATGTCTTGGCAATTTTCACCAGGCACCCAAAACTCTTTGCATAAAGAAGTGCTTCCTGGCTACAGTCTTAAATGCACTTCCCCTTAATTTACACCGATGTCCTCATGGTACAGTATGTGATTCACCCTTCAACTGAAAGAATACTGCAGGATCTACTTTGTCAATGCCTTTGACCAGGATTAAGTCCCCAAGCTGACACCTCTGCATGAGAGTAAACAGGTTTAATTCTCAGAGTCAGTCAGAATAAGACATGTCCTTAAAGTCTTGAGAATCACTTTGTTGCTCTTCTGTGCACGGTTTCAAGTGCTGCTCTGTCTTTCTTGTGCCATGGTGACCAGAACTGCACACAGTACTCCAGATGTGATCCTACAAGTGCATTATATAGTTTGAACATAATGTCCCTCGACTTTATTTGAACAGTTTGTTATGATATAACCTAACATTTTCTTTGCCCTATACAAATGTTGCGTCAACATAAACCCCTAAATCCTTTTCAGAGGTTACATCCTGTATGACAGTGTCACCAGTCCTGTATTTATAATAGACGTTCCTTTTGCCCATATGTAGCACTTTGCATTTTTCTGCATTAAACTTCATTTAGCTGCAGTAAAATATTTTGAGGTTTGACACAGCAGTACAGCTACTTCAAGGATCCAGTATCCTTAGTTTGAATCCGACATCTGATCCTTATCCATGTGGAATCTGCATGTTCTACTTGTGTCTACATGGGTTTTTCTTCTGCATCCTTCAAAAATATGCATGTCGGGTTAACTGGCAACTCTAAACTGGCCCAGTGTGTGTGATGAACTGGCACCATATCGAGGACTGGCTCCACTTTGCACCCAGTATGGCTCTGACCCCCTGTGATTGTGAAATGAATTAAGTGGATTTAGGAATGTTATATAAAATATTTGAAACAAGGATTAGATTTGTTACTAATATAAGATGCTTCCTTTTTTTATATAGTTTTGTTTTTGCCACCCCTTTCAATATTTATTGACTTATACTTAAACTGACTTACTCTAACACAGGGTGGGTAATAACAGATGCATAGAATAAAAGCATTGATGCATACAGGCCCTCAGACTTAAAACAATAAAGTAATAAACTGACAGCTCTGGACTGAGGTGAGGAAATGTATTTGTGTGTTTGCTATGAAATTCATTTTGACAGTTAATTCTCTCTTTTGTCCCTTGACACACTTTCACTTGTTTATTTCCTAGATCATACACTTCTTTGTTTATTGGTGGCTCTGTTTTAATCATCAGTTGGAATCTGTATTATGTTTTCCACCTTTTACCTGTCTCTGCTCATTTCTGTTTTCCGTTTGATATACAGTAGCTTTATGTGTAAATTTACAATAATAAAATGCAAAAATTGCTAAGTTTAGACAGAAAAACAGATTTATATTAGATATCAAGTAAATTGTGTAATGTTTGGATAAATGTGAAGCATTAATGTGTAGTTCAGAAAATCTTTTTCAAGCTGTAGAATTGTGCATTGCTATTTAAAATGTATACATTTAGAATGTCTATATGGCACTTTTAACCCCTAACCTTGCACAAATGTGATTTATATTCACCAATCAGCTGTAACATTAAAACCACTGACAACTGGGGTGAATAACATTGATTATCTCATTACAATGGCACCTGTCAATGGGTGGAATATATTGGGCAGCAAGTGGACAGTCAGTTCTTGAAGATGATGTGTGAGAAGCAGGGAAAATGGGCAAGTGTAAAGATTGGAATGACATTGACAAGGACCATATTGTGATGGCAGCTTGGGCAGAACTCCACCTAAAGAAGGTTCTGTGGGACTTTGACAGTGTGCAGTACCTACCAAAAGTGGTGCACGAAAGGACAACTGCACAAATTGCTGAAACATTTAATAATAGCCATGACAAAAAGGTGTCAGAACACACATTTCCATAGCTGTAGACTGGTCAGAGTGTCCATGCTGACTCCTATCCACCAGCGTTCACTCACCTACACTGGGCACATGAGCATCAGAACTGAACCAAGGAGCAAAGGAAGAAGGTGACTTGATCTGATGAATCACATTTTCTTTTAGATCATATGGATGGCTGGGTGCATGTGCATTGTTTACCTGGGAAAGAAATGGCAGCAGTATGCACCATGGGAAGAAGGGTCCTCTTATTTATGTGGATGTTACTTTGACACCTACCCAAAGGATGTTGTATTCTCTGGTGGCAGCGGCCTCTTTCAGAAGGGTAATGTGCCCTGAAAACACAGCACAAATTGTTCAGGAATGGCTTTACAAAGAGTTCAAGGTGATAACTTGGCCTCCAAACTCATCAGATCTCAATCCAATCAAGCATCTGGGAAGTATGCTATAAAAACAAGTCTGATCCATGGAGGCACCACCTCACAACTTACAGGACTTAAAGGATCCACTGCTAAAATCTTACTGCCAGATATACCAAGACACCTTCACAGGTCATGTGGAGTCCATGTCCCAATGGTTCAGAGATGTTTTAGCGGCAAGACGGGGAACTACACCTTACTGGGCATGTGGTTTTAATGACGATGATCAGTGTATATACATAAACGTGCAGTTCCTGGTGTTATTTTATTTATTGCCTAGCTGTCATGCTGTGGTGTGACACAGCTACCCTATACCTCCACAATTCGTTGTTCTGAGTACCTGTTTTTGCATCATTTCTGAGGCTGTATGAGATTTCTCCAAGTGCAACTGCATGAGTGTGACCCACTCTGATCTCGCTGCATTGATCATTGCTTAACACCAGATAACAGAGCCAGCATTTTAAATAATGCCATTTGAGGCTAGGTACATTTTTGCCCCCATATACTGTATATCCATAGTAGGTATGCGCTGAAACACTTATTCAACATACAGAACATATTGCAATGCAGGGTTCATAACAAAATATTTGCATGGTACAGTACATCCAGGAAAATTAAAAAAATAATAAATATGATTAATATAATTTTTGGAAAAATAAATAAATTGAAAGGATTAGTATACAATCAATAAACAACAACAAATAGGCACTAATTATAATATAAATATATAAATTCTTCACTTTTTCTCTTCGACCCAGACATATATATTTTTATTGAGTTTTGTTTTTATGAACTGAGCTGTTTTGCTCATCCCGCACGCTTCTGTAAATACTCAGCAGTTTCAAACTCTCCTGCAAGCTAAATGGTGCCTGCCTTTTCAAATGAACACATGTATTGCAAACTTACGAGACATTTAAAAGACATTGTACTTGTAACTTGCACTTTAATAATAATCCAGAAATTAACATAATTTCACAAAAACGACAAACAATATATACACTATACAATATGTGTGGATAATAATGAAAATGAACAGCAATATAAGTTACTGACGTGTAGCTTTAAATGTACGTGCCATTTTGATGCTTGGATGCTTGCTGTGTGACAAAGTGTGAATTGCAGCTCTTCGATATTTGAAACTTTCGAAATGAAAATATTTTTTTAGAACTTTTAACAACAGTATATGAAATAGACACTTAATATGCATGTAACTCTTGCAGTACTGTGTTTGCTGTTGTAAAAGTTGTTGTCTTCTATTGCATTCTCAATATGATTCAGCTTTACTGAAATGTAGTGATGTGTGCATTTAGCAATCCACTGTATGTTAAGTTTGCCAAGACATCTGTAAATGTTTGTTTTGTTGTCTAAGGTAGCATATTGGCACAGAAGATAGCACTGCCGCCTCCAGATTCATTGCCCAGGGGCCTTGTTTATAAAGCTTGTGTATGCAACTTCCCATGTAAACATCAGGATTTATAAAAGAAAACGTTACAGGTAAACATGTTTAATTGTTAGGGCGACTTTTCAATAAAATGTGTGTTATCCTTGCACTTTTTGCACTTCCTTTATTTCCTTTTATTGTATGTATAGTTGATGGATGCAATCAAATCAAATAGTATTGGTTTTGGATTTATTTTTATGGACTTTGCCTTGACTGGGTTTGCAGCCTTGATGACAACTTAATCCTTTTGTGGCTCACTGGACTGATGCTCCTGCATGATGCTTGATCTATGAACATTTTTTCTCTGCACCTTAGAGATCTAGGAGCTGGATTGCTGTCATTTCCTTCTTTATGTGCTTTAACTGGGAATGATTGAAAAGTGATTTGATGTTTACAGCCATCTGTTCTGCGGATTTGGGAAGATCACGCTGGTAATTCACAGCGCTATATGTATGTGAGTGTGTGTTGGAATCTCCAGATTCTGGTAGCTATCTTTCATGTGCATTTTGTACTATCTCCTACTATGCTTTTTCTGGATTTTTCTGCTCATCTGAGGCACCCCACACCGCCCATCTCACCTTCTCCACTGTGCTACTATTATCAGAAAAGTATTTCTCTATACTATTCTGAAATACTCTTTTGACAAACTCATTCATGTTAAACAGTTTGTTCAAAGCAAGTGGTCAGACTGGAATGTCCTAAATGACTCTAGCATTATGTAGCACCCAAAATATTTACATCGCGGGTAAAGTCATTGTCATCATTGGGCTGTGAAATTAAGGTTTTCTGGCAGCATTTGCTTAGGAATACGTTATCCTACTCATGGCTTTGGAAATAAGAGTGTCAGTGCGCCAAATTTTCAATATGCTAAAATAACCTCTGGCTATGGATCTGTGTGCAGTGAAACCTGATAAGCTATCATTGCATTGTTTAACCCAAGATCTCTTAATGTCAAAGCATTGGTGCTATCAGAATTCATTGCAGATTCCAACTTTGATGTGATATGCATAAGAGAAACCTGGCAAAAGCCAAACAACTTTACATCTCTCACGGAGGCGACACCATACAGACATGTTTACTTCTCAGAGGCTCATAGCTCAAGACAAGGTGGAGGAGTCGCCGTAATTACTAGATCGGAGTTAAACATCAAAAGAATCCCAATTGACTGTCCATTATCTGGCTCTTAATCTAATATTGAAATCTGGTCCTGTCTTACTTATTGTTGTCTATTGTCCCCCAAAATATAATGGGTTGTTCTTATCTGATCTGACAGATTTTTTAACCCACTTAATTTTCGTCTCCCAGAGAGTCATTCTTGGTGATTTCTATATCCATATTGATATTTCTATATATAAACCGAGAAATGAATTCCTGTACTTACTGGACTGTTTTCATTTGGTGCAACTTGTTAATTTTCCTACCCACTCTTGTGGTCATATATTGGACCTGATCTGCACATCTGGCATATCTGTTGGCAACACTTATAGCAGTGATTTGGGGCTCTCTGATCATAAAGCAGTACTTTTCACTGCCTAATTACCTCTATGTTCTCTTACCATCCATCCATTATCCAACCCGCTATATCCTAACTAAAGGGTCACAGGGGTCTGCTGGAGCCAATTCCAGCCAACACAGGGCGCAAGGCAGGAAACAAACCCTGGGTGGGGCACCAGTCCACTGCAGATGCCCTCTTACCTGTAAATGTAAAAAGTTTTTCAGAAACCTTAAAAGTATCTGTCTCTTAGTCCTTGCTAGATTCATTTCTGATTCTTATCTGTCTTCCCCTATTCCATCAATGCTAGATAATCTTGCTGTCTGCTATAACTTACCCCTTCATTCAGCACTAGATAAAACTGCCACATTAAAACATAAGGAAGTTTTCTTTAAGCGTTTAACTCCATGGTATAATTCAGAATACCGGTCTATGACAGAGCTGGCCAATACCTTGAGAGAATGTCATGTAAGACTGGCCTCACCATGCACATCCAGGCTTTCTCTAACCATCAAAGGACTTGCTGGGATCTACTAACTGTAGCCAAGAACACACATCATGACAGAATAATAGAAAGTGGCCATTATAAATTGAGGGTTCTCTGAAGTTAATAAACTACTTCAACCTGCATCTGGCCCAATTAACTTCTCTATTGAAGTCTGTGAAAAATTCCTACATTTATTTTGGTATTAAAATTAAAGATCTATATCATTCAAATAACATAAATCCAAAAGCAAACGAAAAGAAGAAACGTTTTTGTCGCTTTGAGAAAAAAAAGAATAAAATGCTTTTGTTTTCTTTTGATTTTTTTTGTAGGGTCTGCTGTTGTGGTCCTGTCCCACCAGTCATCTCAGACGATCTGTGTTGCATGTGCCAGTTATTAATAACAGCTGTTTTGTGACTGCCCAGCCAATCAAATGTGAGGCAGGGCTTAGCTACTGTGCATACATTTGTACACCAAGGCAGTGGCCGGCATGTTCATCTAGGTTGCCTGCTCTGAAAAATGTTTTCCAGCTGCTTCATTTCTGCTTCTCTTTGCTCTTGACCAATTGAACCTTTCTTTTAAAATCATATTGATTTTTATCAATAACATTATAATGCATGAGATATAAATTGATCACGGTATAATCAATATTACTGGTGTAGTGGATGCCTACATGGCCTCTGTGAGGCAGGGTGTCGTTCAAACCCAAATTACCTTCTCATCAGACACCACCACAATGCCAGCCACAAAAATATATGATTAATTTTTGAAAATAGAAAAAATATTTTCTGAATTTTGAGGTTAACAAAACAGTGAGAAATGGGCGTTTTGCATTGCGTGACATTACAGTCAACAGATGGGGGGGATTGCGGTGAGATTGACACAAAAGGCTTCCTCTCCATGTTCTCCTTGCTCACCTCTTCTCATTACAGACAACCACAAGCTTATTAGTAAAGATGTGCTGAGTAACCTGACAGCCCCTAGACCTACGTGGAAATAACGATATGCAAAATTTGAACAGAAAAAAGCAAATAATATGATTGGCATCTCAGAATGTTTCATTATTATTATTATTATGTCAATGCCATATCAGTTTTCTTTGAATTGCAACAAATTAGCCATGGACAGCACGGGTTTAATTTAATTTGACCTCTGAAAAATATTAATATTTTTTGACTTCAGAGGCTAGCATTTTTCTAGAGACTGACAACAAAAAAGTGTTAAAGGCAGTGAATTGTCAAAGATTTTATTAGGATGCCATTTATACAGAGCTGTATATTTTCAATGCAGTTATTTTTATGATTAATATTTATGATCCAGTTTAAAGTGTCCAGATTTGGTCAATTTAATTTGTGGAACTATTATTGTCAGTGTTGTTGTTTCCGATTGCTATTCCTTTTAATGAACACTTTGTTGTTGATAGCAGCTGCACCGTTGTTTGGTTTTTTAAACCAAAAAAGGCTACATTCACAATGCAGCTTGCTGCCAATTTTTTCACTCCTATGTGACACAGATCTGGGGCCTCATGCATAACGGCGTGCCTAGAATTCACACTAAAACATGGCATAAGGACAAAAGCGGAAATGTTCGTACGCACAAAAAAATCCAGATGCATAAATCTGTGCTTTTACCAACTTCCACGTTTTTCCGCTCCTTAAATCCTGGTCAGTGTGAAAAGTAACTCACGTGCACGAGCCTGCTGCCCTATTACTCTATAACAATTGTTCTGCATCCCAACTCTCCCCATTGTATTCCCACCATTCCTGCTTCTTGTTGTTTGGACCACTTGTTTTTACACACACAACACCAGCAGCAACAAATACGCATAAACCAACAGCTCTGATCTTGCTTTTTCTTCTCAAAAAAAACTCCTAATTTTAAGTAACATAAAGTAAGTTGTCCATTTCCCACTGAGTTATAAAGTGTGGATTAAGGGTCTTCACATAATGCTCTTAAATCTTTATGCTGGCTTCCAGTTGTATCCAGCAGGTGGTGTTAACTCTCTTAGAATGAGTTCTTTTGTAATTGTGGCGTATTACATAACCTGAAACTATATAGATATAATTTAAAAAGGCAATACCCCTCCCTTAGTGATATGGCGGTAATAAATCACATAGGAGAAATAACTTAGCTTTGTTTAATGACAGCTTATGCTGCATAACAGACGAAGGAAGTCATGGCAAGAACCCAGTTAGAGAGTGGGGGCCCAATGTGTAGAGTGTGCCATTTTTGCTGTTGCAGTGGAAGGATTTTCAGAATAGAATGACATTATCTCCCATCCATCCGTTGGCTTCAAATGCAATGTTCCAAAGCTTCATACTCTTTCTTCATGTGCAGGCCCCCACTTAAGTGAATCATTCAGTTCCAAACAAGGCAAAAGAGGATATAGTTTCATGCTGACTTTGACAGACAAAAATAGTATACAACAGTCCTCAGTTTGACTGCCTATTTCCCAGTTGTGTCTATCTGTCTTGTCTTATATTATAATGCTTACCTAGCAGTTCTATATGGTGAACTCCGTGCTAAATCTGGCTCAGTGTCAACTGTGCATGTGAGTAGAAAAAGGCAGATTTATAAGATATATTTGCACAGTGACATATTATACTTATGCTTATTGCACCAGTTAAGTTTAGAACTTATCTCAAAACTTTCTTTCCGTGCTTACCTATTTGAACTTATCATTACCTACAAACCAGAGTGTGTATAAAGATCTCAAGATGCGGGCTAAGAAAGTAACAGTGGGAGGTTGATGTTTATACAAGATATCATTGCAGAATTTTCTGATATTGCTAGCAATTAAATTAACTGTTCTGGTGAGGTTAGATTTTTCTAGGCCTTAAGATCATGAGGTTAGTGAAAACCCATTTTTACACAGATTGTCTGAACATAACAAAGATTTTTTTCCCAGTCAGTCAGTGAGTCAATCCGGGACATTTAACATTGACGAAAGGACACAAATTATAAATACAAAGTATATTATAAAATTATAAATATAAAGTGATGTCACAGAAGGAGAGCTGTCAATCTTCCTTTCTACAGAAGTGGGAAAAGAGAGAAGGTGTTATCAAACAGCGATAACCCCTGGATCAGCAAAAAACAACCATCACCAAGACCCTTAAACTGTCTTCTAAACTGTGTCCATGTGCATGACACACTAAATGGAACAGATGCAGTAACTTAATAGATCACTGTAGATTATTTATTATTTTATTAAAGTGTCTTTTTAATTGTTTTTTGGCTTTCCTTTAGGTCTGGTAGCTCAAATATAAAAGAAATGAAGCATTAGCAAGTTCACTTGCAGAAAGTCACAAACACCTGGGGACAGCACTTTATTTGAATTGAGTCATTTACTGACCTTTTAAGAATAGTATGTGTGTAAGGAATGACCTTTATTATGTAAATTAAATTACAATTTCTATGCAGACATTTTTCAGTCGGCTTAATAACTCTGGTGAAAAGTTTCAAAGAAAGATACCACTAAAACATACTGTACATGAAAGAACAACCAATGATTACCATATGCAATGCAATTATTGTAATTATCAGATAAGCTAAATTGCATTTATTTATTTAGAAAATGGAAAAAAAACTTGGAATTCAGTAACACTGGAGTAAATTAATTAGTTATTTTCAAACAGTGTTTAGAATCTAGAATACCAAAATTGAAATGTTAACAACATTTCAGAAACAATACAAGATTTATTCAATGAAAGTGAAATTTAAGTTGCATTAAGCTCAATTTTATTTTTTATTTTTGTGAGAAAGAGTATTATAGTAGATGAATGCAAGGTTAAAGTAAGATAGTCTGAAATGGTGTCATATAAACAGTTATTCTTACAGTATGTCCACTTTTTGACATAATCTTTACACAATATTTAATAGAATTGGTGCTGACTTAAAGTATAACATTTTATATGGTATAGTGCAGATGTAAGATGCTCAATTTCCTTTGGATTAATCAGAAGTGGCACAAGGCTGTGTTGCAAAGACATCTTTCATATTACAAAAGATGAATCTTGTACTGGAAATATCTTTTAAAAGCAGCCTGAAATCTGCAACATACAGTATGCATATGAAAAGGTTATAACATTGCACTATTATTTTTTAAGGCAATACTTGTTATTCTTTTTGACCTTTTTAGCAGTATTATCTAATGGTCTGTGGCTTTCGGTTAAAACTACCATATATGCCATCCACCCTGCCCAGCAAGCTCTGTCTAGACGCAGAAGAAATGTCAGGAAGTGCAGTCCTCTCTTAGGGAGCTAAAAGCATGCTGTGCTAATGGCTACCTGTCATGATTTTTTTTCCATGCTCTCAAAAGCGCATGCCATTTCCAGCCTAATAGAAAGTTTTAAGTACTTGTGCAGGAAAACTTACTAAATTAAAATGTTTAATTTCAGCCAGAGCTCTTCTCAGGAAAAGTTAGCATATTAAAATGGTAATTGCTTTTTAATTGAAAAATGATCACAAATTAATGATATGTTATTGAATGCATGTTAATTTATTTAACATTCTTGTACAACCGTAAGATATTTTGCTTTGCTATAACACTGTAAAAATATTTTATTTGATTAGCTTTTAAAATATAATTTATATTATTTAAACAATATCTTCCTCACTACTTGATTTTACCAGAATGATTTGCAGAAGAAGCTGGAAAAGAAGCTATCATTCAGTCCTCACGCGGATGTACAGTCTGCATGTCTTTTCTTTTGTTTGAGGATTTTGGTTTTCTCACTCACGTTACAAAAATGGAATTTGATTGACAGTGAAAATGAGAGACTGTATTTGTGTACACCCTGTTGTGGAGTGGCATTCGGTCTTTAGTGAATATTTGCCTTGTGTCTGTTCCTTGCCAGTCAGGTGTTGGGTTTTTAAAATGAACACATTCAAAGAAAAATACAACATTTTAAGTCAGATATGTAAGAGTTATGGCAGTGTCTGCAATTGTAGTGTGAAAAACCAAGCATGCATTTTAGTATTTTACACAATGCACAAACTGCCACTATTTTTAAAATTATTCTGTCAATTCTTATTTGAACACTGCATAACTCGATTACTGCATTCACTGCACACTAACTGGAACCTGTTTTAATCTCAAATCTATTGATTTTTCCATTTTTTCTTTCACTGAACAGCTGGATGGCACAGAGGTTAGCACCATCCCATACCTAATTATTTTTTTGTTAGGAGTTTTCATATTCTCACCTCGTCCCCTTGGGTTTTTACTCACATACTTTAGTGTATTAGCCAGATATAGCTATGGCGCACATGGGGTGTACAACTGAGACAGGTGGTCCACATGAGTACCTGTCTTATGTATTTGATGCTGCCAGGGTACCCATGAGTAACTCTCAGATGGATTAAGTGAGTCTGACAATGTAATGCATCTCTTTGATTAGCTCACCTTGAAGTGTTCTGGTATAAAATCTATCACCAGTTCCTAGCTTGCACCCAATGCTCTTAGTATAGGCTTCTGTTTCCTTTACTCATTGTAAGAAATTTTGAAAACTATTTGGATTTTAAACTATACTTGAGAAATGTAAAGGTACATAGAACATTAACCTTCTAATGTTATCCTCAGAAGATCAGTATCATGAATTACCAAGCATATCTCCACTTCCTAACAATTTATAACGGTACAATTTTTGAACATCATTTATATTTTATGTGCAGCTAGAGCTGAACAGGCAAATCCCATTAATTGTCAATTCATATTTGTGATCAAATATCAGTAAAATTGGCAAATGTTAATTATACAGAGAAGAAAACTTTCACTAATATATCAAGTTCAAGCATATCACTTCTCCTAGGCCAATATGTTGTACGATGTTAACAGGCATTTTATGGGGACTTCATAATATGTAAGCTGAATACTGTTTCAGTATTCACAATCCTACTTTTCTTATTAAAATAGTTTTTTTCCCATAAAAAGTGAAGCTAAACGTTGAACACCCCAAAACCATGAATGCTCTTTTGAAATAATGTTATATTTCAAAAATATTAGATTAAAATCACAATTCCCTGAATATATGTTCCTATTACCAAGATTGTGATTGAGTTTTATTTATACACTTTAAATCAATGCCAATACGCAAAAATGGAGTTGTCAAGTCTGAATAAAGGTTTCACTTGACCCCATATTACTGGAAAAGATTAGGTCAGATTAGATTAGATAAAACATTTTTAATCCCAAGGGGAACTTCAAATGAATGCAGAAGCAGAAACATAAAATACAAGAATACAGATTCACAGGACAGATAATACAACCAATTAATCAATAAAATCAATCAGTTGTTAAATTAATAAAGAAATAAAAATAAGCTTACATCAGGTGGAAGCACTGCCTGATAGCAATGGGCAGAAAAGACCCCAAGAGGTGCTACTTAGCACACCATGGTGAAATGAGCCTGTGGCTAAAAGTACTTCAAAGGAGTGCTTACTGGAAAGGATAGTAGAGAATTTTCATGATGCCATCCAATTTTGCCTCTCTCCTCTTTTCCTTGATTGCTTCATGTGTATCCAGAATTCGCCCTGTGATGGTTCAGGTTGATACGTTTGTTCAGGCATTGTGTTTCTTCGGTGCTGCAGTGCAGAACAACACACTACTATGGACTGGTAGAACATTTCCAGAAGCTTCCTTCACACATCAAAAGACCTGTGCAGTAAGCTGCTGGAAATGTTCTATTAGTCCATAGTATATAAGGATACATTTTTATCTATTATTGTTCATCACAAGCTCTCCAAGTGCCACTATTATGATCACTTTGGAGTAATTGGTGGACAGAGAAAATAACCACAGAGAGGACTGTAAAAAATGCCTTTGGGTAATTCAGTTTGGTATTCTTCTCTGATTAGAATTTTAGAATAGTCTATATGAGAACAGGCCATTCATCCCAACAAAGTTTGCCAGTGGTGTTTTGAGACAATGGAACTAGAAATTCTGTCATTTATTACTAAAACATGAAAAACGTTTCTGTTTTAACGATGTGTTTACTTAGATTGTTGTAGACATGGAACACACATGAAAGTATTTATGCTATACAACTCTAGGTAGCTCACTCCCAGATAATCAAGGCCTTAACTGGGAGAACTTCTTGCCCATTCTGCAGTGTTGGGTGAGATGGTATAGCAGGCTGCTTGCTGCTTGTCTTGATCAACACATTTACAAGACAAAAGACACTGATGGAGAGCTGCGAAGGGATTTAAGGTGGGCTGGGTTTACAAGTTTTTTCATAGGCTTTGTTAATTCTAGTATTTGTACTTCAATCATATCTCCTCTTAATCTTATTTTACTTAAACTGAAAAGGTTCAGCCCCTTTAACCTTTCTTCATAATTCATCCCCTGTAACCCTGGACTCAGCTTAGTTGCTTCTCTCCGGATTTTTCTAGTGCTGTTATGTCCTTTTTGTAGCCTGGAGACAAAATCTGCACACAGTACTCCTGATGAGGCCTCACCAGTGCATTATAAAACTTGAGCATAACATTCTTAGACTTGTCACTCTACACATCAGGGAAATATATAATATAACATTCTGTTCGACTTCTTAATGGCTTCTGAACACTGTAAGGCAGTTGATACTTTTGAGTCCACTACAACTCCTAAATTGTTTCATTATGGTGTACTCTATTTTCACACCTCCCACTGTGTATTCAAACCTAACATTTTTGCTTCCAACATGCAATACGTGAGTGTTCATGGTTGTTCAGTATGTGAAGTTATTTACCTTTTTTTCAGATTACCTATAAGTCAGGAGCAGCACGGTGGCGCAGATGGTAGCAGTCAGGAGACCCAGGTTCGCTCCCCGTGTCTGCGAGGGTTTCCTCTCACAATCCAAAAACATGCAGGTTAGGTGGATTGGCGATTCTAAATTGACCCTAGTATGTGCTTGGTGTGTGTGTGTGTGTGTGTGTGCCCTGCAGTGGGGTGGCACTCTGCCCAGGGTTTGCCTCCTGCCTTGCACCCTGTGTTGGTTGGGAGTGGCTCCAGCAGACCCCCGTGACCCTGTAGTTAGGATATAGCAGGTTGGATAATGGATGAATGGACCTATAAGTCAATTAACACTAGAATTACCAGAGCCTACGAAAAAACTCGTAATTCCGTCCCACCTTAAACTGCTTCTTAAATCCCTTCACACCTCTCCGCCAGCGTCCTTTGTTCTCTAAATGTGCTGATAAAGAGAAGCTCGGAGCAGCCGGCTATTCCATCCCCCCACCAATTTAGAACGTGCACGAACTTCTCTCAGCTCATGCCTTGATTGAGTATCTGGGAGTGAAGTGGAGTTTTAGAGTGGAAATAATAGATCGTTGTTTGGAACACACGCATTTCATGTCTGTTCTGTTTCTACAGTAATCTGTGTCAACACATTGTTAAAACAGAAACTTTTTTTATATTCTAGTAGTAGATGACAAAATGCAGGCATAAACTATATAATGTATGAAGCCTGAAGTCCAAATAGCAAAGAAACATTTTCACAAGAATAACACAATTGCACTTTTATTCAAACATATAACTGCAGAAACAAAAAGCCGCCTTAACATGCGACATTGACACCAGTTTACTGTAACTGACTCCGTGGTTCAATAGACTCAGCCCCGCTTGGAATCAAGGGTGACGGTTCGATCCTGCCCCTCCTTTTGAGAAGTAAACTGCTCTTAGTCTTACTGTTTTAGAATAAAAGCATACATTTGATTTCAGTCTGTAACAGCCGGTGCAATTTATGATCTTTGTAAAGGTTAGCTTTTTTTTTATTCACTTTTCACTCTCTCAGTCGCGCTCAGAATCAATCCATACAACCCCATCTGACACGGCTGTTTTCACTAAAGACGCGCTATAGCTCTGCAGTGTACCACGATGCATACTAACACCCCCACCCCCGGTTTCTGACACACAAACGCTGGCGAAGCTGCCTTCTTCGTATCTCACCGTCACTTGCTTTTCTTTTATTCAGTTTTATTGAGTGTTCCTGCCAGTCCCGCATGTTGCTGTATGCTTTTTCTTTTGTACTCCAGGACATGCAGAGGAAAGAATGGTAAAGACCAGTAACTTCGGCGCTATATGCAATCATCGGACACTCCCCATCTGCCCGTGTCGCTCAAACACAGGAACATATATTGGTGTAAAAGTATAACAAAAGTGCACTTTTATTCAAGTGCACTTTTTCCATCGCCTTTTCCTGTAAGAAGCAGTGTACACACTTCTCTCTATGCTGTGGTTTCTATTACACACCTGAAAGAAAGAGACAATATATGTGAAAATATAATCGCACTAATGCAATATTATTTGAAAACGAACAGCGTCAGATCGGGTGTGAATTTATGCAGGAACTGGAAATTCTCTGATGCGGACCTTCCCCAGGGAAGAAAGTACAGTGTCAGGTGCTCATTCAGTGTAATAGAAACCATAGCACAGAGAGGTGTGTACACGGCAACAAGTACACGTGTCGTAAATGTAGGAAGGACGGTCCTTGGGTGTGTGGAACTGTTAATATTTGAATGTGATGATTTTATATAGCACGGAATGAAAATCTGCACTTCTTAGCATTGCACCATGCAAGATGTCGTATCAATCGCCTACTGTAACTTGCTTTCTTTTTTCTTCGGTTATACAGGTAGTTTTGAATAAAAGTGCACTTGTTTTGTTTGCGAAATGAAGTGTCTGCGTGCACTTTTCGTGGCATTACACGTGTATTTTTGAGCATGCCCGCTTGAGCAGTATAAAAGTATTGAAAAGTATAACAAAACAACGGGCAGATGGGGAGTGTCTGATGATTGCATATAGCGCCGAACTTACTGCTCTTTACTATTCTCTCCTCTGCGTGCCCTGGAGTACAAAAGAAACAGAATACAGACGCTATAGCTCTGTGCTGTACCACGATGCATACTAACGCCCCCCCACCCGGTTCTGACACACAGACGCTGGCGAAGCTGCCTTCTTCGTATCTCACCGTCACTTGATTTTCTTTTTATTCAGTTTTATTGAGTGTTCCTGCCAGTCCCGCATGTTGCTGTATGCTGGATATGTTCATATGTATTGTCTCTTTCTTTCAGGTGTGTAATAGAAACCACAGCATAGAGAGAAGTGTGTACACTGCTTCTTACAGGAAAAGGCGATGGAAAAAGTGCACTTGAATAAAAGTGCACTTTTGTTATACTTTTACACCAATATATGTTCCTGTGTTTGAACGACACGGGCAGATGGGGAGTGTCTGATGATTGCATATAGCGCCGAAGTTACTGGTCTTTACCATTCTTTCCTCTGCATGTCCTGGAGTACAAAAGAAAAAGCATACAGCAACATGCGGGACTGGCAGGAACACTCAATAAAACTGAATAAAAAGAAAAGCAAGTGACGGTGAGATACGAAGAAGGCAGCTTCGCCAGCGTTGTGTGTCAGAACCGGGGTGGGGGTGCGTTAGTATGCATCGTGGTACACTGCAGATCTATAGGGCGGTTTTAGTGAAAACAGCCGTGTCAGATGGGGTTGTATGGATTGATTCTGAACGCGACTGAGAGAGTGAAAAGTGAATAAAAAAAAAGCTAACCTTTACAAAGATCATAAATTGCACCGCTGTTACAGACTGAAATCAAATGTATGCTTTTATTCTAAAACAGTAAGACTAAGAGCAGTTTACTTCTCAAAACGGAGGGGCGCAGGATCGAACCCGTGACCCTTGATTCAAGCGGGGCTGAGTCTATTGAACCACGGAGTCAGTTACAGTAAACTGGTGTCAATGTCGCATGTTAAGGCGGCTTTTGTTTCTGCAGTTATATGTTTGAATAAAAGTGCAATTGTGTTATTCTTGTGAAAATATTTCTTTGCTATTTGGACTTCAGGCTTCATACATTATATAGTTTATGCCTACATTTTGTCATCTACTACTAGAATATAAAAAAGTTTCTGTTTTAACAATGTGTTGACACAGATTACTGTAGAAACGGAACAGACATGAAATGCGTGTGTTCCAAACAACGATCTATTATTTCACTCTAAAACTCCACTTCACTCCCAGATACTCAATCAAGGCATGAGCTGAGAGAAGTTCGTGCACGTTCTAAATTGGTGGGGGGATGGAATAGCCGGCTGCTCTTTATCATCACATTTAGAAGACAAAGGGCGCTGGCGGAGAGGTGTGAAGGGATTTAAGAAGCAGTTTAAGGTGGGACGGAATTATGAGTTTTTTCGTAGGCTCTGGTAATTCTAGTGTTAAATAGTCACGCATGTCAGTGGAAGACAATGGAGGACAATAGGTAATCACCTAAACCATCATACAAAAAGGAAAAAAAAATGTTGAGGATTCCAATTCTTTTCACTGTGTTGATTTTCATAAAAGTATAATATAGTCTAGAAGAATTTTCCAACATATCATGCATTTAACAGTTATAAGGAGCAGAAATAAAGTGTTCCATAAAACAAAACAACCTACAGTATTAGTAATAAAGAGAACTGCATTATTTACTGCATTCCTCCAGAATTGGGATTGCCCACTACTGCTGTAACGAAGGAGAACATAGAGCTAGAATTTGGTTGGCAAAAATTACTGTAAGAGCCATTTGCTAGTTATTTAAGTTACATTAAATGTTTGCCTAAATATTAGTGCATAGTTTACGAGACGTTCTTACAGCCCCCACAAGTCGAATTGAATTGGTATATTCTAACTATTTCCTGTCTCTCTGACTATAGATTAGTCTCAGTTAGTGACCTGTCTTGGTGAGAGTAGGGCATGGAAGCCACACGGTTTTTAACTTTTAGTGTAGCTGCTGGTGAGTAAGGTAAGATCAAGCATGGGTTAAGCATATGTCAAAAGAAATCTCCCAGTTCAAAGGTTTGTTTAAAAGAATTAGTGAAAATTCAAAGCATAAGAATAAAGAAAAAAGGTTGTTACACATGTAGAATTAAAGGCAAAAAAAAAAATTGTCAATTGCTTGTCAAACTTCAGTTGCTTTGTTTCACCTTCGGTATGCTCTAAATGTACGGCACTGCACGTTTAATAGAGCACATTGTGTTACATACTATGGGGCACCTTAAGGCACAGTTTAAAACCGTGTGCCCACCATGCCTTACTTTCAGCAAGACAGGTCACTAACTGAGAATATTCTATAGTCAGAGAGACAAGAAATAATTAGAAAAAACCAATTCAATTCGACTTGTGTTGGTTGTAAGAACCTCCCATAGACTATGCACTAATATATAGGAAAACATTTAACATAACTTAAATAACTAGCAAATGGCTCTTACAATTACCATTTTAATTCAAGTTAGAGATTTAGAAGCAAAATAATGTGAAAGGGCTTCACCTTTGTTATTGTTAGTCTTTTAAAATTGATAATGAAAAATGTGTAAGGTGTCAGATGTAAATTAAACCATTAGTTTGTCTGGAAATAGGAAATTCTTATGGTCAATAAATATAATAAAGATGTAAACCTATACTGCAAAAGATGATACTGAAACCTAATGTTTCAGGAATGAGTTCATATAAAGGTGTTTTCTAAGGGTCTGAATGAAATCAAAGCTCGAGGCATCAATGCAAATAATTTGGAGGATATTTTTTATACTGCTTGAGATCTTAAAGAATTTTTGATAACAGTGAAGAAAACATACCAAATCTTGGAACCCTTTGACAGAGATGAGTATTGGCCAATTAACTGTGTATTTGGCAGCATCCATAATGAATCCTCTAAGGAAATTTCAGAACTTTGAATTATTACTGATGAAAAATGGAAATCACACTTTTTTTTTGGCAAGTAAACCACTTTATATGCTCATAAGTCCCCAAACAAACATCTGTACCAACTACTTTACATCTACAATAAGCTGGCAGTTGTTTTTCACAAATCAGCTAGTTGAGAGCACATTAATAACATCACGTCAATTAACCTGATCAGAAATCACCATCAAAGCATCAGACATGTTATTTTAAAGGTTTACAAGGTCATTCCTGTCACATGTACAGAGTATAGTGTAATTCTTATTTGCAAGCATTAATTACCATGCAGCACATTACCACTTCAGATTTGTGACATTTCTACAGGTTTAGAGCAACAGGTTCTTCTGTTAATCATCTCACTCATACTCTGTTAGCATATAACAAACATCAGCTGCCACACCATTCGTATTATTACTCCCCAACAATTGGGACAACTTTGGTAAAAGTAAAGCAAAAGCAAAAGTATTTGCAAATCATTTGCATTAGGCCTAAAATTAGCCAACTCCACATTTGTTCTTTTCAGATTCTTAGCTATGCCTTTATTGTGACCATTTTTACAATTTTTGTACCTTTATTCTCCTTTAAGTGGCTAAAACACACACTATCTTAGATTAAGAGCAGGAGAATGACTTGGCCAGCCCAAAGTTTTTCTTTGGTTTAACTGGTAATGTGCTTTTGGTCAACACCACCACTTATAAATGTTCTCAAAGTGGGAAGGTCAAAACTATCAAAACAAAAAGAGGCATTAAATTAAATACAGATGTAGTTTAATAATCAAAAAAATATTTTTGATTCACATTTTGAAAGACATTAGACTTAAAAATACATAATTACAAGTTAACAAAGAAGCATATTAACCACAGATCAGATTATGAAAAGGAAAGGGAAATTTCAAAATATCAATAAGCAAAACAGTCAGGAAAGCCAAATACCTAATTAGTAAATTCACAAGAATGACTTATTCTCTACAAATTGTTAATACCTGAGAAATTAAAACATTTATTTATATACCAATTTTCATTCAAAACATGTAGCTCAAAGTACATTACAGAAAATCAAAGAAAAAATAAAATAAATAAAAAAATGCTGCATAAGAATCTTCTACTATATAATAAAACACTAAGGTCTATCTGAGCAATCTGATTGGTCAGTTTGGCTTTGATGACATGAAGAAGAAATAGGCAGCAAGTATAAAACCAGAGAGGAGGTGAAATAATGTGAGTCTGAGAAGCAGGCTTTATAGGAACACATGCAAATACAGCGAAAAGATGCTGAGGGTACATGCAGGGCTAGAGATAGCAAATATTTTCAATCACTCTATTACCTGTCTTCAAAGGATATTGTGACTAGTAAACATTTAACTAAATATAATTAAAGAAAAAATAATAAAAAATACAAACTTGGACAATACAGATAGATAGATAGATAGATAGATAGATAGATAGATAGATAGATAGATAGATAGATAGATAGATAGATAGATAGATAGATAGATAGATAGATAGATAGATAGATAAAACTTTATTTGTCCCCAAGAGAAAACTTGATTTTTTTACAGAAGCACTTTAAATAAACAAATAAATAAGACTAGTAACAAGTAATAGAAATGGAAAAGTCCATAATTTCTTATGACAGTATGTCTGATACTATGACCATTGGGCCATTGAGAAGAGGAAAATAAAAGCCACAGCTAGCAAGCTGCTGGAAAAAATAAACCTGCAGGAGTGACAAGGCCAAAAGACTGCTCAGCTCCCACTAGGCATCCTACAAAAACATAAACATGCTAAAGTAGCTCCTTTTTGTTATCATGCATTTTATCATTAGAAATTTGAGCATCCACACTCTTTCTGACATTGCAGGCTGCTGCAGATTCTTTTGATCAGTTGCCATTGGTGCAATATGACACAGCAGAAAGCTGGAAAAGAAGACAGAGCATAGGAGATATTAGTAATGATTGCAGATTTCTAAAGTATATATTACAAGAAATCAGTAGCTTTATGTCTCTTTAGTGATGACATAACTATGGACTGTCTATTTACAATACTATTTTCTGCAAGCTGCTGTGCTTAAAAAAATACATTTTTAAAAAGTAAAATTCTATGGCTAGATAACTGATACTCAGCAGCAAAGCTTGCCAGCAAGCTCCACACTGCCTGTGTACTGAGAAAAGAGTTATACTGTACGTCGTGCCTCGAGAGGCTCAATGAGATATGCCAGGGAATGCAAAAGGATGGGCACTCCAAAATATAAGCAAGATTATTGTGAGCTTTATTTATGATTAAGAGCATTTTAATATTCTAAAAGACACAGGTAACCAATGTAATGATGTGAGATGTGCTCAGATTTTCTTTTACTGGTTAAGACTTGTGCTGCTGCATTTTGAGCTAGCTGAAGAAAATCTATGTCTTTCTGAGTTCTTTCTGTTCGGAGTGCATTATAGTAATGTACTCTGAAAAAAAGTGTAAATTAATTAATATTTCATTATCTTTCATTATTATGAGGCATATAATCTGTAAGGAAGCTGACGCTACCACAACATGCAGTGTCTAAAAGAAATTCACAGCAGCAACTCAGAGTAATTTACAGTTATAAAAGCCCAACTCTAAAGCTAAAATACATCAACGTAGGTAAATCAATTACAATCCTATAAGCAAAACATAAACCAATCACAAGCAGGAATAAATAACAAAAAGTTTAACAAAACAAAAAGAAAGAAAAGAAAGAAGTGCAGTCTTAGCATCAACTACTAAATCTGAAGGATTTTACTCGTGCTAAAGGGGGCATGTTGCTATACAGTCTACAATTCATTCTGCAGTAGAGACAAATAGCTATCTCATCAGTAAAGATAAGTATGCCTGTCAGAGAAGTGACAATGTTTCTCCAGGTCAGAAAAGTATATGTGTCCAGTTTTGCTGATTTTGTGGTATGATATTCCTTTCCAAACTATGGAAGAATAATTTTAGGGCAACATAGCTTTCATCTTAAAGAAATAGCATAAAGGGTTAATACATGTCAGAAACCTTTGCAGGCTTTTCAGGATAACCAGATAATGGTCACGTGAACAATAAAATGTACTGAAAGATGACTAAGAAATCAGCAGATGTCCTGTAAAGAACCAGAATGGACAGTTGTTATATGCACAAAAACTTCAAGGGTGGTGGCTCTATTGAAAAGTATAAGAAAAAACAGAATATAATATAATAGACTTTTATAAGAAGAACCAGAATATGATATAATAGACTTTTATAAGAAGAACCAGAATATAATATAATAGACTTTTATTTTATATAAGTCATTTGGATGTGAACCAATGAACCAACCAGAGCAAATGCATGCATTGATTGACACTGTATGTAAATTCAACAGTTTATAAAATGAACCTCTGTTCTTTGTTTCTCTGATCATTCTGACCATGCTGTAATGGACTGCTTTTGAAGAATGCTCCCTTTAAAACATTTTGCCGAGGAGTAATTAAGAGATACAATGAACAGCACTTCTCCTGCCTCATTACTGATTTGTCCTGTTAGAGGATGTTTTTTTTCTTTAATAAGAAGTTAAATTTCTACCACAAAACAGAAATAGCTAACCAATACATTGGAAAATGTTTTTCTTTGCTTTATTTGCCTATAACACTTTCTTCCAGAATTTATCTGGCTAATGCGTTTTTTTGTTTTTGTTTTATTTTGTTTTACCAGCTCATTAAGTAGCCTTTCTAATGCTGGTATTGATTATATAATTATTTGGGGTACAATTTTTCAAATTTTGGTAACAATAAACATTTTACATCTTGTAAAAATATCTTCTTATTCTACTATTGAATTCTATTGAAACTTAACCTTATCTTCATCCTAGTACCGTAAAAACTGTTGGTGATATCAGTGATATGTATTTTACAGGTTTTCTTTACAGTGTTACTATCCAGCTATAAGAATAAAACAAAAATCCAATAATTTTTCTTTATGCCCTCTGGATCAGCAATGCTATACATTGAGGAGCAGAGGTCAAATACTTAAGTGACTCATAAAACCTTAGCAAAAAACAAACTAAGATGTGGTACCTAAATAATATCACACACACACAAATCTTTTTCATTTTAAAACAAAGAAACTTGATGTTAGTGCCAAAGGGAGGCAAGGGTCAAACGATGAAATGTTCTTTAAGATGATAAACAAGGGGCTCTGAGAATTTTAACCAACATCTGTGTCAGTGTCTGTAAAAAAAAGTCTATGACCATCAATCTGAATTGTCAGCATTTAACATAACCCTAACCCTAAGCCTAATTCTACACAATCAGGGACGTTCAGCCAGAGGGAAGATTAAATAGACAAGAAGCAGCTTTTTTTCTTTATTTTATTCATTTTATTAAAATCACACAACATTCCATACAAATAAATCAATTTTTACAAACATAAGATCGAACAGGAAGCAGCTTTTGTCTAAGTAGGATTGGTTGGCTGCAGAAACAAAACAGAATAAGACAGAAATAAGGATGAGAAAATTGGCTGATTGTGTAGACAAGACAGGAATAATGTCAAATATTGCCTAAATTGGGGATTGCCTGGCTGTGCAGACATAAAATGTAGATAGAAAAGCTACAGTCTAATATGGGGATTGTATTGCTGCCAAGATAAACACATCAGGGTTCAAAGGTGGGACAAATAAAAAGAAAGGCCAGGCAGGCTGCTACATACATTATGTCTATATGAGAGTTTGGGTGGATTGACAGAGATAATCACCCCCACTCTAGATGTGCAACAAAGTTAAAAAAACAACCATCATAACAAAATGTAACTATCCAGTGATGCTTATGTGAGCTGGAAGCCAGACTGAAGCACATGGCTTGATACCAGTAAACATCATCAGGGTAGGTTCTCCTATAACTCTCCATGATTCAAACAGGTTGCTGTTTTACACATGGTTAATGGCAACCCCTAAAAGAATGCTTGAATTGCTACAAAAGACTGTATAGCTGCTGATCCACGAGGCTTGCGCAGTTTTACTAGGACCGGACAGCAAAAACTTTGAGAAGGGTATCACTGCAGCCAGGAGCCGAATGTCGAATAGGAGGGGCGCTGTCAAGTGGCAGGGACAACAGTGTTGAGTAGAAGGAGTTTATCCTGAATGGCATGTTAACATTTGATTAGTCCTTTTTTTCTGTCACCTAAGTGCCTACATGACAGGAGCAAAGTATTAGCTATGAACAGTGTTGTTGACAAACTTTTATTTTGACAACTTCATGTTTAAAAAACTTTTATTTTTAAAAGTTCATCCTACCCATCAAGTATGTCTCCTCCCACTCACCATTGCACCTCCTACTTGACATTTGGCTCCTAGCTGCAACAAGACAAAGAGGCTTTTGGGAGCAAACAAAAACAGGACAGTTCTACTGCTCTGGGAAACATGGTTTGATCACATGGAGAAGGTACTCAATGCTCCAAAATATGAAAGGCTGATGTTGTGAATGAGAAATAAGAGTCAGAAACCTGCGTTAAGAGTTGGGGAACCATCCCTGTATAGTGTACAATACTCGGCAAGAAGTTAGCGCTGCAGTACCGATCACGAGCATAATAAAAGTCACACTAGAGACAAGTAACAGTTCCCCAGGGGAAGAATTTATATTTTGGAACCGGAAATGTAACAGCTGTAGGGGCAGTGAGACTGACGGACTGAGATTAGGATAACGGTGACATCATCAGACGGAGCTGGGAGTGAGGACATTAGAAGGGACTTGACGTCATCGTGGATGGACGGTAGGTTGATGCAGAAGTGTACATTTGCTGTTGTCTTCGGTGTGTCGGGTTACAGTTTGTTGGGTCTCGGGTCTTCTTGTTTCCTGGCGAGGAAAAGAGAAAGGCATTAATGCGATGTCCCATAACCTAATCTTGTGCTTTTCCACCCTCCGTCAAGCATGTAGGCTGCCCCCTACTCGCTTGTGTGTGACAATGTGTTACATAAAACGTGAGCATCTGTGTGCATGTGAGTGGAAACGACCTCTGTGAGAGTGCAACTCACACTTGTAAAACTGGAAAAATGAGAAGGAATATCAACAACAAAACATGGGGTGTCAGGAACTAAGAATAGGTTTCATTTAGGTAGTTAAATAATTAATGGAACTGATAACTGCAATAACTTTTTTAACAGTTAATTAATGTTCAAGAACAATTTGAAATTTATGAAAATCACTGAAAAATATTTTTTCTAATTTATTATCCCTAAAACAAGCAGAAAGTTGGTCTTTGCAACAGAAAATTCACAAACCCACATTTCAAATCCAACCTTTTAAAGGAGAATGTGGTACAATGCAAGAGCCTCTGTAAGCAGTTCCACATGGGAGGTAGACACCATCCTGGATGGGGTGTCCACTGCAGGGCCCACTCATGCTCACACATCCATATTCTCACTAATCAAGTTTAGAGTTGCCAATTAACATAGATAGGTACATATGAGGAAAAACTCATGCAGATATGGAGTAAAAACATACAAAACCCTGACAGGATGCTGGATATGTGAGGCAGCAATGCTAACCATTATACATACCACTGTGCCACCAACTATAGGACAGCAAGAATGAAAATCTATTTCATTTAATGGTGTTTACTTCTCTGTTTTTCTTCAGTTTCAGATGTTTCTGACTGGTCACTTTCAAAAACTTTTTTTTGTTTTTGTTGTACCTATTCTTACTTGGTCTCATCTATTGTTCTATAACGTTAACATTACCTGTATATACAAAGTTATTGTCTGTTTTACCTGCATTTTTATCACTCTTTAATGTAATATTTTTTATCAGTATGCTGCTGCTGGAGTATGTGAATTTCCCCTTGGGATTAATAAAGTATCTATCTATCTATCTATCTATCTATCTATCTATCTATTCAGATTTTCCTCCTTGACCTACAGTATGTCATGAGAATAAAATTGGTTTTTGCTGTGTCACAAGTTTTTTGGGGAAAGCAGGCTTATAGCCTTCTGACATACGCAGCAGAGGAATAATAATAATAATGATACATTTTATTTATATAGCGCTTTATATTTAACAATTTCAAAGTGCTACAAAATAAGAATAAATTAACAAACAAGATAATCTATAGAAATAATTTAACAAAATGCCTTTCTAAAAAGATAAATTTTTAGGTTTAGTTTAAAAGCATCAGTCGACTGTGGGGCTCTCAGGCAATCAGGGAGAAAATTCCACAGCCTCAGCACCACCGAAGAAAAGGCCCTATCACCCATAGTGCTTAGCTTAGTTCTGGGAACTTGAAGAATGTTAGTATGCACAGAGCGGAGGGTGCGTGAGGAAATATGAGGAATAAGGAGTTCCTGTAAATACAGGGGAGCAGATCCATAGATGCACTGATGGGTAAGGAGGGAAACCTTGTACTCTATTCTAAGTGGTACAGGGAGCCAGTGAAGGGTTTTCAAGATAGGAGTGATGTGTCTATGCTTTCACACCCTCATCAGGATCCTGGCAGCGCTGTTCTGAATGTACTGGAGTCTCTGGATACTCTTGCCAGGAATACCAATGAGGAGCGCATTACAGTAATCCAGCCTGGACGAGACAAAGGCATGGACAAGCCTCTCTGCATCTGCCAGGGTAAGTGTTGGATGAATTTTAGCAATGTTCCTGAGATGGTAAAAAGATGACTTACAGAGATGTTTAATGTGGGTGTCAAAAGTGAGTTGAGAGTCCATTTTAACACCCAAATTGGTAACAAATGTAGAAAGAGGAATGTTTTGACCAGAGAAAGTGATACTGGTGATGGTAGAAGAACGAAGATGGTTTGGTGTGCCAACTAAAATGGCTTCTGTTTTAGATCTGTTCAGCTGAAAGAAGTTGAGCCTCATCCATGCCTCTATTTCCTCCAAACAAATAGTCAGTGTAGATGTTGGGAGAGGAGTAGTAGAGGAGGTGGGGTAGTCCTAAGATAAAGCTGAGTGTCATCGGCATAGCAATGGAAAGATAGACCAGGTCTGCGAATGACACTTCCAAGTGGGAGCATGTAAATGTTGAAAAGAATGGGGCCTAACACAGAGCCCTGTGGAACACCACAGGTAACATTATGGGTGTGAGATTTTGCGCTGCCGAGAGCGACGGTCTCAGTTTTACCAGTCAAATAAGATTTAAACCAATTGTGAACATTTCCTGAAAGTCCAATGGTGTATTGCAGACGGTGAAGAAGAATATTATGATCAGTTGTATCAAAAGCAGCTGTCAGGTCAAGGAGAATGAGTAAAGAAGGAGAACCAATATCTGCTGACATCAGAAAGTCATTTGTGACCCTGACCAGGGCTGTTTCGGTGCTATGGCCAGGGCGAAAACCAGAATTAAACTTTTCAAACAGGTTATTCAATTTGAGATGATCATGAAGTTGTACTGCAACTATTTTTTCCAGAACTTTAGAGAGAAATGAAAGATTAGAGATGGGTCTATAGTTAGAGAGAACTTCAGGATCCAGGGTGGGTTTTTTCAGTAGAGGTCTGATGACAGCAG
Organism: Polypterus senegalus; assembly: GCF_016835505.1. NCBI lineage: Eukaryota > Metazoa > Chordata > Cladistia > Polypteriformes > Polypteridae > Polypterus > Polypterus senegalus. The sequence continues at coordinate 133,068,306 of NC_053157.1, forward strand.
TTTTTAGTGCTGAAGGAATATGGCCAGCCAAAAGGGATTGGTTTATAATCCTGGTGATAAATGGAGAAACAGCAGAAATGTTGCCCCTCAGCAAGGCTGAGGGAAAAGGGTCCAGAGAGCTAATAGATGGTTTCATTTTCCTGATGACGTCCTCCACCTCTTCCCGTGTGGTACGGAGGCAATCATAATAAACGGGTGTCAATGTTGCATGTTAAGGCGGCTTTTTATTTCTGCAGTTATATTTTTGAATAAAAGAGCAACTGTTGTGTTATATTTGTACCTTTTGTGAAAATGTTTCTTTGATATCTGGACTTCAGGCTTCATACATTATATAGTTTATGATAACATTTTGTCATCTATTACTAGAATATAAAAAACGTTTCTGTTTTAACAATGTGTTTACACAGATTACTGTAGAAATGGAACAGACATGAAATGCGTGTGTTCAAAATAACGATCTATTATTTCCACTCTAAAACTTCACTTCACTCCCAGATACTCAATCAAGGCATGAGCTGAGAGAAGTTCGTGCACGTTCTAAATTGGTGGGGGGATGGAATAGCCGGCTGCTTTTACCTTCTCTTTATCAGCACATTTAGAGGACAAAGGATGCTGGCGGAGAGGTGTGAAGGGATTTAAGAAGCGATTTAAGGTGGGACGGATTTACGAGTTTTTTCGTAGGTTCTGGTAATTCTAGTGTTAAGAAGATGATCTATAGTTGAAAAAAGTTTTTTTGGATCCCTGGAGCTATTTCTAATGATGGTAGAATAAAACCCGGACCGTGCAACCTTCAAAGCTTCTGCATTCGCCCTCCTATGTTCCCTATAGGCCTGTTTGTGAACAGTCAATCCAGAAGCCTTGAGTGCCAGCCGGCTTCATTTTTCGCAGCTCACAGGTGCACCAAGTTGCTGAGCACAAAAATGAGACAGACCTAGATGTTAAAGGGGCGTGAAAGTCCAGTAGACTACTCAGAGACTGGTTGTAGAGATCCACACGGTCAACAACAGAGCTGGAACTGATAAGATCAGATGAAAGAAGTTTAAGGTCCAGGGCCAAGACATCCACATTGATGTTCTTCAAATTTCTAAAATGAATCTGTCATTGTGGTTTGGTACGAGGGGAGAAAAAGGGTAGCTCTGTTGATACTACTTTGTGGTCTGAAATACCAAGATCATAAACCCGTAAATTACTAATTAAGGCAGAGTTTGAAATAACCAAGTCAAGTGTATGACCCCTAGAATGTGTGGGGACATCAACATATTGTTGTAAGCTGAGGGAATCTAACAGCTCAAGAAAATCAACAGTGAGATAACCTTTAGGATCATCAACATGAATATTTATATCTCCCAGGACTATGATGTTGGCAGAGGTGGTACAAAGTGTTGTGAGAAGATCAGTCATTTCTGGAATAAAAGCAGAGTTGGGTTTTGGAGGTCGATAGATAAGAAGAACAGTCATGGGAAAAGGGGGCTTACATTTAAATGCAAGGTACTCGCAGGAAGATGTTACAGGTAACGAAATAGGGGACACCCCCAGAACCTGACGATAGATGATGGCTAGACCACCACCACGCCCAGTGCTGCGAGCTGCCTCCAAATAACTGTAGCCAGATGGACACGCTTGATTTAAGGCAGAATAAGCCTCTGACTGGTGCCAGGTTTCTATCAGACACATGAAGTCAAGTCCTTTCTCCCTGATGTGTTATTCAATCAGTATGAATTTATTGCTGATGGATTGAGAATTAAACAGTTCAAATATGACCAGTGATTGTGCAGTAAATCTCTGTACAGGTCTCAATACATTAAAATCCACTCCACGCAGCTTAGAATCCACTCCACAAAATAAATCCAGCTGGGGATGTAAGGATCTTGCGGTATTTCTCACAATGGCTCAGGTGTTTCCCATGCTAGAGTGCAGAGATCTAGCGATACTTCTAATGTTGATTGTAGTTGAAACAAGGGTGCTCTAATGACGCATCAAACGTGTGACAAGTGACCAAAAAGATGGAATGTTGGTAGCAGAGCACTTTTGCTGATTATGGAAAATTAACTTTCAACCAGAGCCTCTATGAATGTAACGAGGATGGTGAAGAAGTCCAAGTTCTTTAATGATGGGGATGTTTATTCCAGGAGTGGTTACAGGATTTAGTCGGCGAAGTTGCAAACTGGAATAGCTGAGCACCATTCCAACCGAAGAGGGAGAAAGGGATACCATTCAGACAGTGCCGCAAAATCCACAACAAATGGTAAAGCAGTTTATCCAGGCAGCAGGTGAGTAGACAACAAAAACATGATAAAACTTGATAAAAATCCGTAGAATCCACAGCAAACGATAAAACAGTATGTCCAGGCAACAGGTGAATAGACAACAAAATCTTTATAAAAATGCATAAATTCCACGACAAATGATAAAACAATTTTCAGAAAAGCACGAGACTTACTAACACAAAAATAAGATAGTAAATTAGCAATATTAGCAATATTAAACTCAGACTCAGAGGAAGAAGCGGCGAACATTAAACACCAGAATCCTCTCCACTCTAATCCAACTCTAAGGAACTAACTCTAAGGAAGGAAATGGATGCCATTGAGAATATGAGGCAACACCCTGCATTTGATGCCTACACCTCTTACAAGATAAAGCAACTTGCTCAGTCTAATGGCAGTTTAGCAGCTTGTTATTTCTGTTTGTACTTTAAAAACCACCACCATTCAGTTGTCAAGGCTCCTATGTTTTAAGCTTGTGGCAATCACCTTGGTTTAATTAAAATTTCATGTAATTTGAATATTGCCCCTAAAATATATTTTAAGTTCATGTAACTTACTTACCTCTCGATGTGACCTCCTTGGAGAGTATGTAATAGTTATCAAGCTCCTACCTTTGTGTTTTCCTTGCAGTATAGTAAGTAGTGATGAGAATGTGTTCTGTATATGGCTTTCTACTTTTCCATGCTACATTTTGATGCGGATAGAAAAGGTGTAATTTCAAAATATTTTTAATGTGTTAGTACAAAAATATAAATATACATCAGAATTTTTAATTATACTGTGTTAGTAAAAAAAGCTTTACTACCAGTTCTTTGTCTGGGGCTTGTGGAAAAATTAAATTAACCAGCATGCTATTTAATGGTAATCTTCAATAAAAAGTCAGTTAAACTGGCAAAAAATAATAAAAGAAATGTATAGAATGTCAAAAAGCAATTTTAAGTAACTTAGTTCATGTTCAGTACCTTATAAAATCATTCACAAAGACATTTTTTTCAGGCCTATCTTGGACAAGATTTTAAAAGACTATAGAAATGAATGCTCTTCACTGCTGCCCAAGGCCTTAATATGTCTTGCAGTCTCATCCTGTAAAATAAGCCAACCTCAGGATGTGTTGCGATATGCATAATATGTAGTATAGGTACGCTTTCAAATATTTGTTTCAGAGCATAGGAGATATACAAATCCCTCTGTTTCTAAAGTGCACACTAACTCAGTATAGATTTTTAGAGATACATGACGATGACAATAAAGGACAATACAGATCAGTGATAGATGTCTCATTTCATTATATTATTGTTAACCCATTCCCCGTGTCCTTTTGGGAGGCCTGAAAATGTAACAATCTGACAGTTTGCTTATTTTGTTTTTGATCTTCAGTGATGGGTCAAGAGATACATACAGAATTGAATTTTCAGCAAGCTTTGTTTTCTCTTCACCAAACATTTTGTTAAACTATGGTGTTTCAGAACTAGTGAAAATGATAGCATTGATACAGGATGAAAAAGGGTTTAGTTTTTGTCTGAGAGAATTTTTATGCACTAATTCTGCATGCATCAGCATGTAATTTTGTGTTTAAATAAAAATGTATGGTGAAAAAAAAACTGGTGTTATTTTCTGTTGCTTCCACATATTATTTTTGAGAACTATGTGTTGTGGATGTTCTCGTATTATGATGCCTGCTTTGCCAGTTTTGATAACAGTCTTGGAGATCACAATCCTAAAAATGCAACATACACAGAAGTGATACTTGGTACATTCCTCTACTGTGTGTGGAGCATGAATAATGTCATCCTAATTTGCACAAATATGAAAAGAGGAAAGGGAGGTTACAAGGTATTGCCATCACGACTGGTCCTGTAGTGTGTTTCTCAGCTGAGAAAATGGAGTAATATGTGATGGACTTCACAGACAGATAACAACATATCTTTTCCAAACATTTGCAGGTCCACCCCGTGGAGTCTCTGTTTTCAGGCTTTGTTGCAGTTTCGTCTGTTGCTGATCTCCTCTCTTCAGTTAGGTTTAGTCCTTTTGATTTCCCAAGCTTTTACATATTATCCTGGATTCCATTACTTTTATAGCCTGTGAATTTTGCCTAATGGTGACAAGCCCTTTAGAGAACAGACTGACTTTTTTAGGAAGAATGCAATCCTCTGGAGGTGTACTTGAAAGTTGGCTACAATTAGTGTACTTTAGTTTATATCAGTTGTTAACAAGTGTAGGGAGACGGTGACATTTTATAGTGGAGAATAAAACACTGGGAACACTTTGAATTATTCAGATAAAAATCTCTTAACTGGTCACTGATAATATTCAGTACTGTATTATTCTCCAGGAAGGGTATGCTGTACCTGAGCTCCTCTATGCTCCATTATTAGAGATTTTTCTCAGCTCTGCACTTACTTAAAAATATTATTTGCTTTATTTAAAACATAAATAAAATTAACTTATTGGCCAAATATTCAAATACTAGACAGACCAGTCCGCTTACACAGCAAAATCAGCAGTGTTAATTTTTCAGAGTTAGATAGCGTTTTAAATTTTTTTTGTCAACACTAAGCATACTTGATTTTACACTGTCAATGTCAAGTTTATGAAAAGAGTTGGCACATTTTTGTAGTTTTAAGATGCTAACTCAACACAAAGGTTAAATTAACCACGCCCCCATTTTCATCAGGTCATTAAGGATCGAGAAAAACTTGCCACTGGCGCCATTTCAGACTTAATTTTGAGAACACACGGAGAGCACAAGAGACAGTGTATTTGTAATTTACACAAATATATTTATTTACACTTCACAAAAATATATTTCTGTACATAAATAATTTTTGTAGCTATGTTTTTTTTCAAAGAAATGTTTCTTAACTAATGTTAACTATACTATTATTTAGCAAGCTCTTGTTTGTTAGTTGAATGAATTAGCTTTGCAAATTATTTTAATGAATTGGCTTATAGGAGAGCTGATCTAATGAAATAGCATGTAAAAAATATTGATTTTACATGTTTAAAATGAATGTATCTTTTTTTTAGTGTCCTACAGTTTGGCATGCATGGTGGATTGAAAAGGAGACACATGTAAGTTATCTAACCATCATATACGTATATATATATTCATCATTCATAAAATGTTTGCAGCACACGAAGGAATGGCCAATATGCTATTATTTCTTTATATAAATAGTGAGTGAGGCGCAGCAGAAAACTTAAGTGAAGTCATGCTGTGTAAAATGGACATCCAACAAAACAAAAAGTGCAATGACTCGTTTGTGCTATGATCAATTCTGAAAAACTGTTCGAAAAGAAAAGGAAAGGTATATGGGGCAAAGAATGGAAATATTTAATTTGCAATGAAAGCCTAGCAAAATCCGGGTGGTCGTGGTACTGTGCACTTGGGTGCTGCAGAGCTCTATTAAATCCAAAGCTCTATTACATTTTGCTCAGTTTACTGAGTCCATCGCTACACAGTTATGCTCTCTGTCATTTTTTATTTATTTATTTATTTGTTTGTTTTTTTGCCGCTCTCTGTCATTTTTTATTTATTTATTTATTTGTTTGTTTTTTTGCCTCTCTGAGGATCCACTGCCTCTTTCTGTTCACTCGTGTCTAATTGGCTGTAGCTTATTGGTGACTAGCCCAAAGATATTTAGCAGGCTAGATATCTGGTCGGAATCGGCATTACCCTTTCCACATGTACCTATGTTTTTAAAACATTGATTTTTTTATGCATTTCGGCCTTTTGTCCACACACAAACTGCGTTTTACGTCTCTGAAAATAGACCTTTTTGAAAAACTTCTTCCAGGGTGAAGATGATTAGAAACTTTGTTTTCCCTTATTACGAGTAGACAGGGAAAATGACGTTTTAGGCTTGTAACGTCAGAGTGTGTGCCAATATCTTCCTTGATTTATAACAATATGTGCACAATTATCTGTTTTGTTTATAAGAAGGGAATTTTGTGCAATTGCGGTCGAAGCTAAAGCACTGTTGGTGTTAACAGGACTTTTTACATGTTAACATGTAAATGTACAATTACTTTATCACTATATTGAGCAACAGAGGTGTCAGAATGCACTATGGTGGTAACTGCTACATCGAACACTCTGACGAACGAGATCTTCTAGTTGGTGGGACAACTTTCTTTTTGCTGAAGAGAATTTTTGTTTGTTAAGGACATAATTGTGGTTTTTGACTGAGCTGTTTCACCTGTAAATCGAAGGAAAGACAACTGTAATGAGATCACCTGTCATTGTGCCTATTTAGCAGAAAAGGAGAGATAACGTAAGACAGCAAACGCCTTTGGGTTGTCAAGACAGGTGGTTTCTAAAGTAGAAAGGCAAGTGTGTGAAACAATTACATTACGCTTGGGGGCTGTGTATATATAATTAATTACCTGTCAATGAGTCCAAAGTAGAGGAATTTGTAGTGGGTTTCACCAGGACTCCTGTAGAAATATAGCATCCCTCCGCAACTTTCATGGATTATTTGAACAGAAAGGGGAGGTTTTCTCTTAACATACAAGCCGCCTGATTACAAGCATTGATTTATTGAAGTCATAGTGAAATGGCCAGGTAGTGTTCATGGTGCCTGTACTTTTGCAAATATATGCTGAACACATATTTAAAAAAAAGGGCAATGGACATAATCTAAAATACATTTGCTTTGTTATTTATGTCTGTTTCATGCTCTTGACTATGGATTTTCAGATTTATGTGAATGTGTGAAAAAATGTTGTGCATGTGAACCAGATTTTTTTTTATATATGAAGTAGGAAAACTCCTGTTTTAAAAAATAACTGGGTTTGTGTGGTCAAGGTTTTTTTATAGAGTTCCCACAAAGCGATTTTTTGATCACCAATCAAACACAGAATTGTGCCCGATCAAAGGCTTTGAGTCAACGACTGAACAATCTTGTAGTGTGGACAAGGCATTAATTGCCAGACCCTAATCAAACCAGTTGCTAATTAATTTATTTTTGTCATGTACATATTCAATTGCTCTAGTTGCTGAAATTTTGGCACCAGACTGCAAAGTTAAAGCGGGACACAAACATTTCTCGTGTATGGTTGAATATTATAAAGCTCAAATGGGTTTTCTATTTATATGAAAGGTTGGCTCTTAATGTAACACGATTATTAATGTTTTATGTGAATACTTACAAATCTTGTTGACGTATTTTGGAATGCAGTTTTACTAGAAGATTGTGGCACTTGATCTGCTGATGTTTGTGATGTTGGTTATTGCTGTATTTGTTTGGTGGTACTACAGCAAATTGGTGGTGAGGTTTTTACACTTTTTTTTACATTTTTGTCTAAGATTAAATCCTAGTGATGTATTATGTTGTAATAAACAAAAAAAATCTTTGAGATATTGTTTAACATGGGATGTTGAAATATTCAAATTTTGTTTAGATAATAAAAACAAGATTTCTGTTTTTAACAGAAGTATAGGGACAATTAAAGTCAATAGGCTAATGCAGTTCAGCTTTCAAATATCTTAGATATAGGTGCCAGGTATTTAAGGTATTGTGCATGAGGTGGTTCTTGATGACTAGTGTATCAAAAATATTTTTATATATTCACAAAAATGAAACAGCAACCATATGCTGTTTTTTTAACAGATTTAAGTGTTTTCATTAATCTTTATTATGTCACTCTTTTTAAAATTTGGCTTGCTGAATACCGAAGTAATTTACAAGGATTCATCAGGGACAGACGTTGTTGAGGATAGTTTTGGTGATCTGCTGCAGAAATGAGATTTGATTTTGTTGAAAGCTTGTTTGAAGGATGGTAATTAGTCATCTACATCAATCTGTTTTAGCATTTTTCTTTAATGCATACTTTTTATTTCATTGAAAAAATTATCTTTCAGTTATAATTCCATAAGACGAAGTGCTGCCTTTATTAATACTGCCCTTAAATGTGTTCTTGTTGTTGTCTTCCTATTTTTTTCAGATTCTTCAGATTTATTTTGGTCAGAGGCATCCTTCTTCTCTGCTTCAACTGTGATCCTTACTGAGTGTCAGAGTGTGGAAGATCACCCAAGCAAGAAAATTAGGTGTGATGATGAGGAAGCAGCAAAAAGTGTAAGAGTTTGTTGAGGTGCTAAAAATCTTTTCAGATATGCAAACTAATCTAATTGAATTAAATTGAATTTTATATAATCCTATGTTTTCTAATTTGGTAACTTTGTTACAGCAGTTGTTTTTTGGATATTGTTTTGAATTTAAAATATAGTTGAATGACTTAACATAAAGCCGATTAGTTGATCTTATTCTGATGCTCTGTATGTTACGCAGATGGTTTATGCTACCCTAAACTCTAAACCAGGTGTTGACAAGATTTTTCATGAATATGAGAAAACTAAGAGCTTATTGGACAGCACCAGGAGACAGCTAGTGAATATTCCTGACAAGGTTGGGGTGCATGGGTATGTGTCAGAAGCTTAACAATGGAAACGGTGTTTGTCTTTTTGCTTGTCTTTCATGCGTTTTATGTTTTTAGACGAGTACTCCTCAGACCGTGCACATTAAATATGCTGAAGGAATTGTGGCTTTGTTTCCAAGTCTCAAGTTTTACAACCTGGTATACTGGAAGCATAGTGGTTAGAGAAGCATGCTTATGACAGCACTTATGATCAGAATGTCATTGGTTTGATCCCTGCAACCGGAAGGTTAAAAAAGAGTGCGTACCTCTTTTTATAGCAACCACTGTGGTACTGTTGAAGAATGTACCGTCCCCCTACACTGCTCCTCATGGTGTGGTTAAGTGGCTGTACCCATCTTAAATGTGATCTACACGTTTCTCACACTGTGTGCTGTGTGTGTGATACCCTGCAGTCTCAAGACTGCTTCTCTAACTGCCAGACTACCACTGCAACTACCTTAAACTGTCATATATGACTTGCACACTAACCTATGAAGCTATACCATGACATATACAATATGTTGTTTATTTTTGAAGGAACATTACTATGATCCAGAAAGTGGAAGCGGCTATTTTGTTTGGCGTTTGAAAACTGTTCGACACAACACAACCATAAATTTAACAAAAAAGCTCCAGAATCTAGTGGTGGTCCACAGGTTGAGCAGAAGCCTGTTACTTCTAGACAGCAACTCACTGGTCATGAGTGTTGAGAGATAATATCTTTTCTAAACCATTCATCAGATGAGACCATCTTGAGGGAGAAAATAAAGGCCACTTTTGAATACCGACAAACTCTAGTTCATGATGCTGAGTAATCCACAGACATCCTAGATATCTTCCCTAGGTTTCTTGATACTGTTGTCCTTGTAAGTGTTCCTTTTTATACACTTTTCTTTGTTAAATCTATAGTGAAGTGTCCTAAGCTCTTTTTTAAGTATAAAAGCAGGTCTAAAATTTGTAGAAAGGTGACAATAAGGAGGACTTTGTGTTGATGCACTTTTTTTATTATCTAATTTCAGATTGAACAAGACTTCATCAGGCTGTTTGGAGAGGAGACAGCTGGGAAATTTATAGCTAAATGGCCACAAGTAACAGAAGACAGTATAGGTCTGGTTCTGAATACCCATGTGGAGGACCCAAAGAGACAGTGATGCTAGTAGGTAAATTTTAATGTTGAATAGAATTGGTCTTTTGTTCAGTTTTGTTGAACTTTTAGATATCTTTATCTTCTGAAATGTTTAGTTTTGGGACTGTGACCTTGCCTCCTTGTGTCTTCTGCTGCATCTTCTTCCTCCTACATTAAGACAGCATAAGAAGACACCTAAAATCTGAGCTCTTCAGACAGAGGACTACTTGCTGCGTTTTCTGCAAGTATGTTTAACATAGCAGGTCTGTCTAATGGCTTTTTCTTTCATTTACACATTGAACAAGGGTAAATATTTACTTTTGCAGACTTAGAATGCTGGACAGTAACACCTTACCCATACCAGTTTTGCTCTTTAAGGTTTCATTCAAGGATAAAGTAAACAGCGACATGCTGCTGTTTGGTATTAGTGATCCACACTCAAGTCTGTGAAATCTTTATATATTAGACATTGATATGAACCTCTTTTAAGACTAAAGTTTTATTCTGAAATTAATCTAAGAAAAGGCTGTTGCATGTTTTTTACAGGTTGGTGTTAACTATCCAGACTCCACTGTCAAATGTTGTAACATCTCAGTCTTTATTGCTCTGCATTGGGGAACACAAACAGGGGATTCTACATTATTGTAGAAGGTACAGACATCTGTAGCAGCATTTGATGAGCTGTTCAAGGCACATTTTGTTTTCATCACATCATATAGTCAGGAACTTGACATTTTTTATGTGTTTATCCAAACTGCAATGTACAACATTGATGCAGGCGCTTATAAGGTGTAAAAGCTAGCCGGCCACAGACAGACATGACAACGCAGTGTCCACAACACACACATTTATTTACAGGAATATTTACAATTATAACTATTTACAATTCACAGTCCTTGGTTCTCTCTGCTGCCTCCACTCCTGTCTCGCAAGCTCCGTCCTTCTTCCACCTGACTTCGGCTCCCCGAATAGAGTGAGGAACCCTTTTTTATCCAGCCCCGGATGTGCTCCAGGTGCCTGATGATGGACTTCTGGCAGCACTCCCCAGTTCAGTCGGAAGTGCTGCCCTTGCACCCGGAAGCACTCTGGGCATAAACCATCCCGGGTCTGTCAGCACTTCCTGGTGTCCCAGAAGTGCTGTCCCCCAGGGATCAAGGATCGGTCGGGTACCCAGGGAAAAGAAGTGCCGCTCTCCTGGTTCCTCCTTCCTCCAGGCATCCTGGCAGTCTATCACAAAGGAAAGATCAAGAGTGAAGGAACTAAGAGCTAGATTACTAAATGCAAAATGTTTACATGTTCATTTGCAAATCTCTTCATGAAAACACTTTGTTTATTTGCCGTCATTTAAAAAATTTCACCACAGTAGGATCGTGGCCCCTCAAGGTAATTTTCCTGTCCACTCGTCAAGTCCATCTGGATTATTTCTTATTTAAATGAGAGGAGGGAAATAAGGAGAAAGAAAATAAACAGAACACAACATTGAACGCATCACGAGAGACAAAGAAATGCAGATCTGGGTCGTCACATACCTATCCACAGCTTGCTGCTCTCAATGCCGGATCTGTAACGTTCTCGCCATTCTCATAAAACCCTGGGGTTCAGTAGTATCAGGACATGCTGAGGACCATATGGTGAGACCATTTCTTTTTTTATTTCAGGAGAGGAGTGAACAATCAAGTGATTCCATATTACAGTTACCGCTGGAAAGTTTCTAAACAGTTCAAGGTCATTTCCATTGATCATTCTCTGGACAATTTCCTGGACTTTACTTGTGATATGTGTTTCTTGTGTGTCATATCTGTTTTTTGTTCAGTGTAGTAGCAAGGGAGTGTTTGCACTGTATTTTTTATTGCTGCACCGTTTATTATAATATTCTGCCATTCACTTGTCAGGTTGTGAGTGTTAGGGGAGAGGAGAGGTGAGATATTTATACTGTTTGGCATTTTGTTTGACTTCTTTTTCATTAATATATATATTCACTTTATTATTTTACATAGTGTTTGTCCTTTTGCTTATTTTTGATCGCTGATTTGGGAAGTTATTGGAAGAAGTACGGTTTGTCTGTGTCTGACGCACCTCAGGTTTCCAGGCCACAGGTCTTAGCGGTGTAGTTGCCAGTCCAGATATTTGGGCTGGCTGTTACAGATTTAAATGGTGTGTGTGGTGCTTTAGTTGCACAGTTACAAGTTTCAGGAGTTGCTCATAGCATAGTACAGTCTGTTGTTCTTTCAATGGAGAATTTGGTCAGTGACATACAAAGTAAAACAAAGGAGCCTGTTCTGAAAAAATATTTTACCTGTACATTGGGAGGAAGTTGAATGCAGTTTAAATTCAATAGAGAACGTTTTTACAAATTTTGATACAGAAGCAAAGCGTCATAAACATTATAACAGCAAATTGGAAATTGTGGAGCTAGTAGAATATGTTGTTGTTGTTGTCAGAGTTGATGTGGGACATGATGGAACATCAGGGCTATACAGCCAAATTCCCATACCAGAAAAATGTTCTTATGTCCCTGTTTTGAAAACAATTCAATCAAAGCTTAGAAACAAAGAAATACTTGAAGCTCTCCAACAGCCACAACGTCACACTGAAGGTCTTTATGATGACATTTGTGACTGGGAATATGTGCAAAACAATCATATTTTTAGGCCTGAAAACAACTCATTGTGGCTTCAACTTTATTACGATGACTCTGAGATAGCAAACCCTTTGGGTTCTAAAAAGGGAATCCATAAACTTGGTTGCATGTATTTTATTTTATGAAATTTCCCCCCCAAATTTAACTCAGTTTTAATGAACATCCACCTTGTTTTACTTTTTCACTTCAATGATGTGAAGAAATATGGCTTTGATGCAATTTTTAAGTCTTTTGTAGATGATCTGAGACCCATGAAGCTCTTACTCCTTTATCTGACACTCCATTGATAGGAACTGTTCCAGTCAAAGGAGACAACTTGGCTCTGCATGGTTTATTTGGTTTTGTAGACAACATACTGTTGTCATTTTTGTTTGCTTGAAATAGACAACTTCCAGTGGATCTTTACTGAAGACCACTCTGATGATGTGCACTAAAGGAGCACATTTGGTGCACTGCATTGCTCAGGAAGTTCAAATGTGTCTTCTACTTTTCTGATGAAGAAAGCCTGTTTTTTTAATACACTGAAGTTTTATAATGCCTATGAAAATTTTGCTGTTGATGTAATGCATGCCATTTTGAAAGGTGTGGCATAATACGAGTTGAAACTTGTTTATCAACATTTGGTGAGTGAGAAGGTCATTTCTCGGACTGATTTTTGTGAACCAATTCAGTGTTTCAATAGCGGATACCCTGAAAGGTAAAATCATCCAAGTGTCTTAAAATTGGATGACAGCAAAGGTCTTGGCTTAAATGCAAGTCAGGCTTGGTGCTTGTTGCGCAACACACCACTTATTTTGGGGGATCTTTTTGAAAGGACCAATCCTTTGTAGAGGTCAGGTGCCACTAAGATTCACACTGTCAAAATGATGGTGATTTATTTATTTTTTTAGTAGATCCCAGGGACGTTCCCAGCCTTGGCTCGACCCACACACACTCACGAATAGAGACAAAATACAGCACACTGGGAACTAACAGGAATTAAAGAATATAATGAAATTAAATTATATAAATGAAAACAATAATACCACCCCTGTACCACTACGGCAATATTACATTCAACATATAATCACAAACACCACACAGCAAAGTCCATGGAATACCAAACCGGATGTAATAAGAAATGGCAAGAGTAAGTCCAAAGATCTGTATGTTGAAAGGGTAGGAAAAAACAGTCCTACCGGTAGACACTGTAGGGGGGAAGACGGATGGATGGTTCAGGAGCGCTCAGTCCTCAGCACACAGGTAGACAGACAATCCGGACCCCAACAACGAATAAAATCCAGGACACAGTGATTAAATATGGCTGAATTAACAGAAGGAAGTCCGACAGATAAATGAACTCAAAATACAACAACAAAAAACACTTTTTTTTCTATCGGACCCCTGCCCTCCTTTTAAACCCTTCTGACCACCTTTGACCCCAACAGCTCCTGCAGGGATTGCTGGGAGATGCAGTTCTAACTCATAGTAGCACTGCTACACCTCTATGGCACTTGATTGTACTTTCCTCATGTCATAGAAGGCATGACATATTCTCTAAAGCACTTAACTTCAGATCATCACAGACTTTTTAAAACAATTTTCCTAATAAAAACTTGCTACTTAAACACCACCTTTTAATCCATTATCCCCATTGTATGAGGAAAAATAGGATCCATCTTGAACATGTGGTGAATGAGATTTGAGGTAAAACACATTTTTAAAAGATCAAGTAAAAAGTAGCTCTAAAAATATAGCCAATTCACATCAATCACATATGGCATTTCATTGGGAAAATGTTAAATATGAGAGGTTTCAGCCTGTGCTGATAAAAACTGACATGGAATGTAATCTGGAAGGGTGTGAGATGATAACAGAAAAACTTCATTTGACTCCTTACTGTGATATTTCTACAACAAACTGAACAAAAACGTTTGGTCCCAAGTATGTGGTTGACATTGTATAAGAAAATAGTCACTGTCGTTATAAAAGTAGGACAGGCATATCTTTTAGTTTGTGAAGTGGTCACTATGGATTTTGATGATCATTTTACTGCTTTTTGTGTAGAGGAAAGAGCAAGTCTGTTTTCTGTTCTCCACGTTAAAGAATTGTTTCACTACAGGCCTCTTGACAAGCAGTTTTCATTTCATTCAGATGGAGAGATGAATATTCTGCCTTACTGTCGCCTTATTTGATCAGCTCCACTGTCCCTCACCATGCAGTACTGTTTATCATTTGTAATAATATGTTTAAAAACCAATTGGCTTATTTAATGAATTATGCCACTAACATGGCTATAAAATATTTCATATTGTGTGAAACAACCATTGCTATTGTTGGCATTTAACTCTAGCAGTGTATTAAATAATAGTTCTTGGTGTTTGATTTCACTCTCTATGGTGATAAAATGTTAACACTATACACTAGTGTTAGCTTTGAATGTATTTAAATTCAACTTTTTATTAAGTTGTACTTTTTCAGAGTTGAATAACTACCACTTTTGAAAGTGTTAAATTAACTCTGCAAAGATTGGGACAATATAAACACCAGCATAGTGTTACATTTTACTCTCATAGTTGACTTAACACTGTAATATTTGCTATGTTGTGTAGATATAAGTGCAGAAGCATCATCTAATTGAACCAAGTTAGATGGAGTGAAAGTACGGCGTTCAATAACTATTGTGAACCTGGCCCGGACACAGACAGGCGGACATGTTGTTAGAACACCACCACACGTTTATTTACACAGACTATTTACAATAGTGGTCACAAAGACCCCAATCCATTGGTCACTCAGACCCCAGTCACGTGCACAATTACCCCAATCACACACAGTCCTGGCCACAATGCCTTTTCTTCGGGCCGCCTCCTCAGCTCCTCTGAGCTTTGTCCTTCCGCCTCCCGACTCCAGCCTCGAATGAATGGAGACGGCCCCTTTTATACAGTTCCCGGATGAGCACCAGGTGTTTCCGGCATTCCTCCTCTGGCCACACGCTGGAAGTGCCGGCTGTCCTACCGGCTGTTCTCCGGGCGCCGTCCTAAATCTTCCCCCCAGCACTTCCTGGTGTGGCGGAAGTGCTGGGGTAACAGGTCCCCAAGGCATTGGGGCGCCTCCTGGTGGTGACCACGGGCCCCTACAGGGTGGAGCTTCCATGCCCTGTACCCGTGGCCCCCAGAGCAACCCGGAAGGCAACCCCCACGTGATCCAGGGTGGGCACAGACCCACATCCGGTCCCTCATGACGTACCGGCTGGGTCATGGCCCCTGGCATCCCTGACACTATGATGTCACTCGCAACACATTCACTTAAGAACACCATGCTCAAAATGCCCATTTCAAGACGTTTTCACATGTACCATCAAAATGCATTGCATTTTCCATTAAAGATGGCATAAACAGTACAGTACATGAGGCACTATAACCTAATAAAGGAAATTTTAAATTAGGAAAATGATAGAAAATAAAGAACGATAGATGAAATAATAGTCCCACTGGATGCTACTGACTGACACAAAGAAGCCAATGCTTTGACCACAGGGGTCTCAAAATTGAGTCCTGGGAGATCAGAGTGCTCCTCATAGCTGTTAATGCAATTTATTATTTACTTCAGTTTTATTCCTGCTATAATTTTGCTACATTAAAAAGGGCAGATCACTGGAATATTTAGTGGACTTGAACAAGATTAGTACACCTTCTATTATTCTTTTTTCCTATATTTTTAAATATATTACGATGGAGCAGGATCTGTTTGCCTGATACCTCAATTATATGGTATTTCATTTAAAATTTGCAGTGTGCCATCTATTAGAATGAAAAATACAAAGAAATACTACACACATTACAAACCAGATTCCAATTCATGGAACATCACAAACATTACAGTTAAATTCACCCAAAAGAGGGTAACTACTGGATGGACAGAAATTGTCTTATATGATATGGATGAGTGTATGCCTTATAAGAAAATGCAATACAGAGGTTATCGCAATAATGTTGACAGAAGAGAGTTGTAACCTGTTAAGGTTTTGTGATTTAACATAACAACATTTACAATCAGCATAGAATAATGAGATCATGCTCAAAGGGGATTATTTTATCTTTCTCACAACAATTCATTCCACGTTCTTTTAGACAATAAATGTCCTCTGTCAGTGTTCCCTTTTAATATCCTTTCATTCCTAAGTTATCTATGTATCCATTATGCTGCTCTACAGCAATACAGTTAAATCTATTTAAATTGCATTTCTTAATTTGAAAATTAACTGCATAATTTTTAGTTTTATAAATTGGAATATTTTTGAAAACATCAGAAGCATTTCCAAAATAAAAAAACACATTAACTGTCAATCATTTAACAAAGTATTACCAAGATTTAATAATGATCTGAGTATTTTACATTTACTTATAATTGGATACCAAGTGCAGATTAAAACTGAAAGCCAAAATAATCACTATAGGTCCAAACTTGGTAATTTTGTTTGAAAATTGGAAGGAGAACATGTAAATTGTTTATATTGCAGGTCTAGGTATGCATTTTTGAACAAAATGAAAGATCTGTTATATTTATTTTAGGAAGTCTTGCATCCTTTGTCTTTTGTCTTGAACTTCACTCAATGAGCTTATCATCCATCCATCCATTTTCCAACCCACTGAATCCGAACACAGGGTCACGGGAGTCTGCTTGAGCCAATCCCAGCCAACACAGGGCACAAGGCAGGAAACAATCCCGGGCAGGGTGCCAGCCCACCGCAGGACACACACAAACACCAAGCACACACTTGGGACAATTTAGAGTCGCCAATCCACCTAACCTTCATGTCTTTGGACTGTGGACTGTGGACGAAATCTCAGACCCGACAGCAGGTGCGGTTATAAAGCAGCTTTATTTTCAGAGTCACGGTGAGAAGAGTTTCAGAAAAGCAGACAATCAAATATACATGACAGCGTCAGGGCTCTTCTGAACCCCGTCTGTTGGGTGGGGTCCAGTTTTATACCCCTAGAATGCGTGATTTAATATCATTATAAAATGTAACAGTCAACAACATTTATTATACACAAACCTTTAGCCCCTTCAACGCCCCTTATGCAACTTGATTTCTTGGCTCCTTTTGTTATGGCGTTCAGATGTAAGCTAAGGGACAACGTGATAAGGCAGACTCATGTGTGGAATGCTCAGACCTTGAGTCCTTTGCACAAACATTTTTCTGTTTGCTAAAACAAAGCATGCTGTTACTTGGTTTCGTAAAGCTTACTTCTCAGACATGAATTAGTACAAGGGAATGAAGAGAACATTCGTCTTCCACAGGACGGAAACCAGAGTGCCCGGAGGAAACCCACGAGACACGGGGAGAACATGCAAACTCCACGTAGGGAGGACCCGGGAAGCAAACCTGCGTCTCCTAATTGCGAGGCAGCAGCGCTACCACTGCGTCACCGTGCCGCCATGAGCTTATCAGAAAATCTATATTACTAATTCAGTAAAAATGTTTCTCTTAACATGCTGCATTTCAAACAGATAAATGAACAGACACTGCATATGCAACTAAATGCATTGTGATAATTAACCAGTTATTTATTTATTTGTGTAACAGATTATCAGTGAAATAACATGTTTTTTTTTGCAGGACATTTGACTCATTCTTAGGTGAGTTGTGCCTGAAAAGTTCCCTGGGTAATCAATAATTTACTCTGATGAGCATTTTTATTTTGACCTAGAGCCGGTGATAAATGTTTAATAAATATCAATGAATGCCTGAGGTAAGATGTGGGAAATTAAGGTCTACATTTTGCTGATCCGTGCTGGCACATCTGAGAGACCCTTAATGTACTAACAGAGGAGGAGAGGCTTTTAGCCGTATTTCTAATGCCAACATTTCTGACAGATGAAATAAAACTCAGATAAATCAATGAATGCCATCTTGACGAATGCCTTTGTTTCTCCAGTAGATGCATAAAAATATATTTTCTCCAGGTTACTTTGAAAAATAGTTTCTAACCTTATTGTATCATGAACATGTACTTTATTTGGCATTAGTACACTTTAGCATAACTATAAAGAACAAATTGCAGCAGCACAGAATAACAGACCGGCTAACTCTGTGTCCTCTGCTTAACGAATGAAGGATATGAAGCCAAAACACTTTACAGCATGTGTGTGTTGTTGATTTAATGTACCAAGCAGACAATTTTATAAAATTCAAAGAAAGGAAACAGGCTGAGAGTCGGATGAGCAAGAACTCTGTCATTCTTCTTTTTTTGTTTTTTTACACCAATTGATTTCATGCATTCTGTGTGCTACTCATTTGCCCATTCATAGCCATTTAATTGGGTATATTTAATGAAGACATAGGCTGTTTACAAATGTTTGTCTTCTTTAGTCTCTTCTAAAGTCAGAAGTGGATGTTTTATGGTAATTGCTTTACCTATTTGACCATGCAGGTAGTATTTGTTTCAAATTCAGAGCATCATGTTGGATTTGCATGTTCATTTCGACCATTTTCAGATTGTATTCATGTATATTCTGGACAATTAGATCACTCGCATAATTGTGCACGGCATAACTCTAAAATGTGCTGGAGATAAACACCCTATTACTGTAAATGTTATAATGTTTAATAAATGTTTGTGATAAAACTGTACTGGCATTGAATCCTAGTGAGTTATTCATTTCACCCAGAGTTTGTTTTTGCTTTGAGGTTGATGATGCCAGGATATACACCATCCCTCCTTTTGACTCATGAGATTTAGCAAGTTTCAGAGTGTTATAATACTTTACAAAGTAAAGTAAAAGTAGAATATTAAATAGATTTTGCTGTACAACTTACAGGGCCTGGGTGTGACTAATAATCTAGTTATGGTCAGTGTGGAATGGTCATGTTTTTCCAGTACCCATTTCTCTGAGTACTTCAATGTTCTTTCAGTATGGTTATCTGTAATTCTGAGTTAAGTTAGGAGAGATTAACAATGCTACCTCTAAATTTTGCAATAAAGCTACAGTATCTTTTAGTAGTTAGAACAATAAAGTGAATTTCATACATTCTGTTCATAGAGCAGTGCTACAAATGTATTCAATTTTAATGTACAATGCAGTATCTGTTTATAGAAAAATATCTCAATGTAAATAAAATAAACTTCATTAGTTTTTTCTACAAGGATTACAAAATAACATAATTAATCATTTTTCAGATGACACATTAATATTGTAACTCCTGCCATGGCAAAATCCAATCATGAGAAAAATCTGACCTATTCCAAAATTATGTCGTTTCTTTAATTTGCTATCTCGAAAGTTAATGGACTGAAAATTTCTCTTTTAGAAATGCCTGAGTAATATCCCTGAAAATACAAACTAATCTTTCCAGGCAAAGAAGCATTAATAGAAATATTAATACTGTTATCAATAATTATCAGCAAAAATATGATTAGGAATTATTTGGAAATATTGAAGATATTTCATATTAGAGTTCAAATTTTTATCAATAGGACTCTCCTGGAAATAAATTGAGTGGACTCTGTTTAAGTAATGTAAAATCTGTATCAGGGTGGCACGGTGGCACAGTGGGTAGCGCTGCTGCCTTGCAGTTAGGAGACCTGGGTTCACTTCCCAGGTCCTCCCTGCATGGAGTTTGCATGTTCTCCCCGTGTCTGCGTGGGGATGCTCTGGATGCTCTGGTTTCCGTCCACAGTCCAAAGACATGCAGGTTAGGTGCATTGGCGATTCTAAATTGTCCCTAGAGTGTGTGTGCGCCCTGCCCAGTGTTTGTTTCCTGCCTTGAGCCCTGTGTGGGCTGGGATTGGCTCCAGCAGACCCCAGTGACCTTGTAGTTAGGATATGGATGGATGGAAAATCTGTATCATGTTTACTTTTAAGAATCCTGGTTTGTATATTCAGCTCTTCTGTATTATATTACTTAAATTCACTGTTGAAAAAAAAAAAACAACACACATATTAATTTATAGGATTACAGTTTATTTTCTTATACAGTAAGTCTTCCATTTATGGTTGCTTGTTATGAAACAGTTAATTTCTCAGAGATATCATTGGCACATTTAAAGGCATGATTAGGTTAATTAACCTGTAGATAGGACTTGAAGTACTTCTTGACACTTAAGACATTTGACTCACTGGCTCTTTAAAATTATTTAGTCTAATGTTGCTATTAGGTTCAAATTACTCAGCAATGTACTGTATAGTACAACCAAAGAATAAATTAACATGATTGACTATGATTGGCCACATGAAAACATGTACTCTGATGTTTCATAAAATGTACTTTTCTTTTTAGTATACATCCTGCTGTGTGGGCAACCTTGTGCTGAGTCCCAGATGCAGAAATTTTGGACCTATGACTATAAATTATGAAAAAAATGTATGATGTTATGGTGAAATACTCAGATAAAAACTTATTTTAAAGACCTTGTGGTTTTTCTGCATTTGATTGAATCATATTATATCATTGCTTTTATACAAAGTCGTATAAAATAGTTACAGAGAGAATGTTTGTGTCTTTTGCTTTTATCCATCTTTTACATAGTGTACATATGTGGGATACAATAAAGCCCCTGCTTTAAAGGTGTGTCTTTGTGAAAATTTTTATTGAAAACAATGTTGATTTGAAGTGGTGGCTCTGTGGCTAAGGATCTGCACTTGTATCTGCATGGTTGCTGTTTCAAATCCTCTCACTGCCAGAAGGAATCCTACACCGTTGGGCCCTTGAGCAATATCCTTAACCAGAAAATTGCTTCAGGGCACTGTATAATGGCTGACCTGTGCTCTGACACCCAAAGGTCATGCAAAAAGTCAATTTCCCCTTGGGGATTAATACAGTGTACCAAATAACAAATATATACAAGTATAGAGTTGTTGTGGTGTACAAAATCTGAAAATTTCCGTCTATATTTTCATTTGATTTTGCTCAACAGGTCAATTGCATGGGAAGTTTAACATCAAATGCATTCTTTTTTCCTGAATTGTACCAGTATCAATCACAGTACCATCTGCTTGAACTGTGCAGGAATTCAGGAGATGCCTCAAGCTGTATTGATGTTTTTATTACCTGTAAAAGGAAGGATACCAGGACTACATTGGTTTACAGCTTGAGACAGGAGATTGTTAAAACATCAAAAACTTTATTGCTTGGGAAAACAGACATATTCAAATACATTAAAGAGTCTGAGTGAATTCATTCATCATATTGACAGCCAGCCAATCAGAATATCTAACAATCACATGTTGCGAAACCCCCACATAGAATTTTGTAATAAATATGCCTTTTCTGAAGTGCAATGTCAGAAGAGGAAGAAGAGGAAATATTTGCATCAGAAGAGGGCGCCAGCAACGTGTGGCCATTTTCACCTGATTGTCAACAAAGCATCTCATGAACAACTTCAAGTGCTAGATCACAAACTGTCTGGGACATTCATCTTTGACATCTTCAACTTTTCGTAAGCTTTTTCTAAAGACTATATACAGGGAGATTCACTCGAAAGAGGCCCTGAATATTCTGTAATAACTCTCGCTAGGACGAAGCAATCTGAACAAAACAATGTGCAATGTTCTCCTCGATATATGGAGCTTCGAAAAAGACGGGATGATTCTGCATCAGAGAGATGAGGTAGGTTCCGGACAACCATCGCAACATTTAACCTCCATTTGCAACTTCTGGGTGCATACCACCCGTACTACTTCACTCAGTCACTCGACTCCTCATCAGGATTGTGGTGTACAGTATTGAACAGCACATCTTCATGGTGCAAACCTATTGGGTTACCAATTCATTTAAGCACTGTCAGAATCAACTGGATGATTGTGAGTTAATGGAAGGTTAATTCTGGCAAGACGGAGCAATGTGTCACACATTGGCAAGGAGCATGGCAGAAATTGACTCCTTCTTTGGCAACAGGGTAATTTCAAAGGGGCTTTGGCCACCACAGTCACCAGATCTGACGCCATCAGATTTCTTCCTTTGGGGTATACTCAACGGAAAAGTCTATCGGAACAAGCCTCGCTCTGTGGAAGATTTGAAGGAAAACATTCAATGTGAAATTGCTGCTGTTCCTCCCGAGACGCATGCTGATACGTTCATGAACATGGAGCGTCATGTCAAAATGTGTCTGACAGAAAACGGAACTCACTTCCAGCATTGCATGTGATGCAATAACTTACATATACGTCTTTAGGTATATATCGTATTTTTTTGGTTCAGATTGCTTCATCCTAACAGGAGTAACAACAGAATATTCAGGGCCTATTTCGAGTTAATCTCCCTGCATATCTACTTTATATATATATATATCTCTCCAGACTTTGCTATCCAAATTTTCGTTTATGCTCTACTCTACTGGTATTATTGCTCTTTAATAAATACCATGTTGCTTTTAACTTTCTATACTTTGTCTTCGTATTTAGAGTGACTGAAATAATACAGTAGATACAGTCGAACTTCGGTTTGCAAGCATAATGCGTTCCAGAAACGTGCTCGCAGTCCAATGCACTCGTATATCAAATTGAATTTCCCCATAAGAAATAATTGAAGCTCAGATGATTCGTTCCACAAACCAAAACTATTCATATAAAAATGATTAATACAAAATATAAAGTAAAAATACATAAGACAAATTAACCTGCACTTTACCTTTGAAAAGAATCATGGCTGGTGTGAGTGAGTTTCTAAACTCTTTTGGGATTCCACCCAACGAGACGACAGGCCGAAGAGTGTCCTGAAGCAACCACAGGCTCCAAGCGCTGTAGCAGTTCGCCATAAAAGCGAATCTGAAAAGATCGTGGACATGCTATAAGCGCCTGCCGTTGATGGGTAATACAGGAACATTATAAATGTGCAGGGCACAGTATTACTTGGCCCCGACCCTGTCTGGCTGCTGTGTCTGTGTATAGTTAGTGGCAGATCCCGCTACAATAAATAACCGTGCTGTTCCTGTTTCAAGCTGAATAAAGTTGGTGTCACTAAAGTACTGAGACTCAGCTTTGTGTTTTGGGGAGCAAGACAGGGACTCACACGTTACAACACACACGTGGTCACCATGCTATGGTAAACAGTATACGCTTGTACGGATGTTGACTATTTGAGTGAGGCACGCCGACTCAGATGGAGAATGGGAGATGATTACCCACAATCCCGCAGTGAGAGAGAGAAGAACCATCAGCTCAGCTGTGATCAAGTTTCTTTTGGCAGACAAAGTGTTTACACACTACTTGTATTGCAAGACATTGGTCATTTATCACATCAAAATTTATTAAACATTTTAGCTCATCTTGCAAAACACTCACAAACCAAGTTACTTTCAATCCAAGGTTCCACTATATTAAGACCTAGGGCAGCTGGAAGTTTGCCATACACTCTGATCTTCAAGGTTTATTAAGGCTGAGGGTGTGAGTTCCACTCAATAGTAGGGAACCATATGCAAAGTAAGGCATTGATGGTTGATAAATGGCCTATAGCCATGTTGAGCCTTTGTATGTTTGAATATATTCCTAGAGACCAAAATAATATTTAGGTCTTAGATATCTTTAAAACATTGTATGTTGTTTGTGCCGATAATATGTAAGTCTCTTGAAGTGCTAAGAGAGTGACAAGTTGTGTGTGTGTTAGTCATAAGGTACTTGTGTGGTTTGAAGTGCTAGACTGTATGCATCATTCCCAGGGCACTGTTAGTAGTTAGGGTCTGTGTGTATGTGTATATCTATGTGTGTGTGTTAATCTTAAAAGTGTGACAGCAGATCAACCCAGTAACGAACCTGATGAGTACACTTATCCATGAAGAAAACAGATAAAAGGATAAGTAGCAGGAAACATCATGATAAAACATTTTGGCATTGCTCTTTGGTCTATTCCAGAAGTACAGTATTTACTTGAAAGTTGGGAGGATGAGAGTATCCAGGAGCAACTGGATGCAACACACTAAAACCCAGAGATATTTGGTAAGATATGGGACTATCTTAATGCTCATGGCTACCAAAGATCAATTAAACAGTGTCGTGACAAACTGAAAAAAAATTTGGGTTCAGTGCATAAAGATAAGGGATACAGTACGTAAGTCTGGAAGCTCACCAGAAAAATTTCAGTGGTATGATGCCACTGACAAAATAATTGGCCTTAAACCAAGTAGTGAACCTAATGTTTTGCAGTCATATGCAACACTATCGGTAGCACCTGATAACATAATGGAGGTCACTGAACTGGCCATCCCATTGAGCAATAAATTTGTAAGAGGGTAGAGCATTACCCTACCCTATAAAACTCAAAGTAAAACACAAAAAAATCATTTTGACATTCATGCCGTCACTCCATGTTTGGATCTTGTTTTGCCTTACACAAAGTCGGATAGTGATGACGAAAGTGTGCCTGGGTCCAGAACGTTAAAGTGCAGTGCGAGTGCACGCCAGTGGGAGAGTAGGGAGGGAGGACAATCGTGCTCGGGCACAGTAAGGAGCAAACATGCCTAGTATGAGTACACCCTTGGAGGAACAACCAATGTAATTTTGCAGGGTTAGAATGAGGTAAAAGAGTAGCAAACACCCCTCCAGAAAGTGGAGATAAACTGATAGGAAAATCCTCTTAAAGAAGCGGTGTTCAGAGTAATGGGAAAGTTGACATGAGTCAGAAATTACTGGTGGTGTTAGTTGACTGGAGAAGGTAATAAAGTTCTGCATATTAAGAGTCAGATAATATGATGTAATAAGAAAGTATAAAAGCAGAAAAAAATGTTTAGTTGCTCACTCCATGAACTGAGACATTTGTGCATAACTCAAATTATGCAAATAAAAAAATATTCTGCATTCTCATATGGGCTCTGTTATAGAGGAACTTTTTTTGAACAACAGATCAAGTCAGAGTTCCCCAAGTAATCTGATCTTCATGTCTTTAGGATTAAGGAGAGAAACAGGAGTACCCAGTGGAAAACACACACACAGACACTAGGAGAACGCACAAACTCTGACCCCAGTCTTTCAAAGCTACGAGTTGGCAAAGCAAGCTGTTGCACATTTTCCAAATTCAAAAGAGTGCCTGGAAATCAAATCAAATCAAATTAAAAATAAACACTAGCTGTGAAAGAAGTTTAATACCTTTATGTACACTGCCATTAAATCCAATGTATTAGCTTTAATTTGTGACAAGCAAAGCTAAGGCAAGAACAAATACCAGGCAGGGCACCAGCCCATCACAGGACACACACGCCAAGCACACACTAGGGACAATTTAAGATTGACAATGCACCTAACATGCATGTCTTTGGATTATGGGAGGAAACCCACACAGAAACGGGGAGAACATGTAAACTCCACGCAGGAAGCAAACCCAGGTCTCCTTACTGTGAGGCAGCAGCGCTACCACTGTGCCACTGTGCCGTCCTTGTATCAAATATTGCCTGTTAAATTCTGAACTAAATAAAGTAGGCTAAAGGTAAAGGGAAAGAACATTTGTACAAAACATCATTGCAACATGCATCAGTGGCACTAACTGGGTCTTTGTCCAGTTTTTGGTTTTCAGATGACAGTATTGAGTTTCTTGAGCACCTTTGCTGGGTAGCTTTCACATACTGTCCACCCATCATTGCTTTTATTACATGATTGGATTGTTAATAGCACAGCAGCTCTGTATTGTGGTAGAAATTTAACATCTTATTAAAGAAAGAAACATCCCCTAACAGGACAAATCAGTTGTCAGGCAGGAATAAAGCTGTTCATTGTATCTTTTAATTACTCATGGGCAAAATACCTTAGAGGGAGCATTCTTCAAAAGCCGTCTGTTACAGCATGGTCATAATGATAAGAGAAACAGAATAAAGATTCATTTTACAAACCAGCAGTTCCCAAACTGTGTCCTGGGGACCCACTGTGGCTGCAGGTTTTTGTTCCAACCAAACTTACAATCATTGATAATAATCAATAACAACTGATCTCAATTAATTAGCTGGTCTTTTTTTACTCTTCTCTTATTCTGAATTCAGAAAAACACAACAGTATAGTTTTTACATATATACATATATATATATTTTTTTCTCAAGCTATAAATGCTTAACTCTCTTTTGTTGGTTTCCTATTACAGTATTTTCCTGTGTAGTTTTCTCTCTTCATTTAACCCTAATAGTGACAATTAACAACCAGCATAGCAGACACCCGGGATGATGAAACCAGCAACAACTTCAGTGTCAGACTTGCTAATTAGTAAATAATCAATTAAATAACCAGAACACCTGGAAAAGCAGAATAAAAATTAGGTTGAAAATACAGTTAACTAAAAAAAACTACATATTCACCATATAACTGCTTAGTACATTTAAATAAAAATCTACCAAACTTAGTTTATAATTTTTATATTGACTCCAAAACACAGAAACTAGGAAATAACGGTTCACTTAATTAGGCTAAGAGTCCAATGAAAAACATAAATTGGTTGGAACAAAAACCTGCAGCCACACTGGGTCCCCAGGAGAGAGTTTGGGAACCCCTGTTATAAACTACTAGGCTGACCCGCCTTTTAAGTTGACCACTCACTTTTTAAGGCAATTCAATATGTAGATCAATTTGATATTTTATACAAACTCATTAATTTGGTTATATTGCATTTGAGCGGTATTACTTTAATACTCGTAGTTTCTGTTATTTTTGTGATGAAATTTAAACTTTTTTTCTATACTGAGGTCGTCCCTTTGAACCCCCCTGATATTTACTACGCGGTGAGGCATTTGTACTCCATCAACATTAATTATTTCCAGAGACATATTTTTGTTTATTTTTCCAGCGCATCGCGCACAAAAGCAAGGTAACGATGGGAGCACTAGAACTCTGCTCACATCATGTCGCTTCGTACCGCAAGCTGCAAGTAGTAAGTCTGTGATAAGCGGAACACCGCTACGCTTTCCACTCATGGGACGGAAAGACAATCCCAACCACTTTTATATAGTAAGAAAGAAGAAGAAGATATCGCACAGTCTGGAGTAGAAAATCATCTTTTACCTGGAAAAACGAAACTACAAATCCCATCGTGCATTGCAAAATGGAAGGGACGTGTGTGTGAAACTCCGCGCCTGCGTAGCACTCACGGGACGGAAGGACAATCCCGACCGCTTTTATATAGAAGGATTGAATTTACATACAGTGTCAATCAATGTATACATTTCACTCTGGTTGGTTCATTGGTTTGCACCCAAATTACTTACATAAAATTCCCAAATTAATTATATAAACAAAGTCTATTATATTATATTCTGGTTCTTCTTTATACCCTTAAAGAAGTAATAGAGCCTGCCTTGAGCCACCACCTTGAAATCTCTGTGCATATAACAACTGTCCATTCTGATTGTTTACAGGACATCTGCTGACTTCTTTGTTATCTTTCAGTACATTTTGTTGTTCACTTGACCCTAATCTGGTTTGCAACATGTATTAACCCTTTATGCTAATTCTTTAAGATGAATGCCCTAAAATTATTTTTCCACAGTATTCATACTAAAAAAAATGCAAAAACAAAAATGTTACTACTAATAGTAATAAAAACAGTATTAACACAACCAATGCAAAAAGTATATGCTTGCTTCAAAGCACCAGTACCTGCGCTGCTTTCATTCATAATAAAAACAGAATTAGCTTCTAAAGACAGGTATGTTACTTTGTGAACCTACATCACTGGTGATGATGAAAGTAGTATAGCATTATTTAATGAAAAGCTTGGTACAATGCTAAAGGTGAATACATAATAAACATTGTGCATAGCAACAATGACAATTACCAATTGATCTTGACAAATTATCTGACTAGCAGAACAGTAGCCCTGGTACAGTAGCTTCTCTTATACCCAGTACTGTCAGCAGTGCCTCTGTCTCAGATAAGAGGAAATGCTGATTTATTTCTTGTTTCTGATCATGAAGGGCCTTTGAGTATAAAAATACACTATCAGGCAAGCATTACGCCTGCTGCATAGGCTGGCGATTCTCAGCTAGTCACCCCTCCCAAAGCTGGCTACCTCCATGAGCTGTGGAGGGGTGACTAGCTTATCCATGGGCACTCACCAAAAAGTAGCAGAACTTCAATATTATATGCAGGCACCAATCTCAGGAAATTTAGCTACTCTGCTAATTCCTCAAAAATTAAAATTTTAGCCTGGTTAAGTCTCTTGCAGCTCCCTTTCTCCTAAATTTCAGAGAAGTAAAAAAAATATGTTTTGTCTATTTCAATTCAATTTTTTAATTTTCTTTTTTCTTTTTTTACATTTGTGGAAAGATTTGACCCAAATTCCTGTCAATTGAGAACAACTATTACAGTGCACTTAAGATGTCAGTTCTTAATCCCTCAATGGCTATTTCTCCTCATTAAATGCAGGCATTTTTTTTTCTCAACAGGTGGGTTTCTAACAATACCCCGATTTTACTAGTATTGTGTCATTTCTGTCTTGTAGGGAATGTATTCAAAAATTTTCAGTGTACCAGACAGTTTCTGATCAAATAAAAAAAAAACAGTTTCTCCTTCTTATTCAGCTGAAGAATAAGTTGCAGTTCTCAATAAATAACTCCTCACTTGGTTTGCCAACTATGTGTGCGCAGACTTATGCCTGAAATGTGCCTCTTACAAACGTGGGCACTCAAAGAGAATGCATTTATTAAACACACAGGCATCCCAAACTTTTAAATGTACAAAAAGGACTGTTTTTCTAAGGCACTGTTTTCATCATCCATGTTGGTTCCATTTTATTTTGTAGTGTTTCCTATTATACCTGCTTTAGCATTTGCCAAATTGCCCCCCTGGACAAATAAAGTTCCATCTATAAAGTTTCTTAACTAAAATGAAGATAAGCCAGAAAATGCCTTTCCACTTTTATTCACTTACAACCTAAAAGTAGAGCACAGAAAAAATGTAAGATAACCTTTTGTTTATAAATTGAAAAAAAAAAAGTTAAAATTATTTATAAGGTAGAAGAACATCAATAGATTTACTGTGGTTGTGATGGACAAAAATGTTTTAACAAGTTGTGTAATGACGGTTATGCACCGAACGTTTTAGCTGCTACGTAACGTGGTGTTTATTGCAGTGATCATATTACACTATCGACTTGTTTCATATATGTTATGTAAAGAAAGACAGTATAAGCTCACTTGTTACACTTGACGAGTTCTTAAAAATATCAAGTCTCTGGAGTTTGGCAATTAGATTCGAGGAAGTCAATTCCAAGTCTACAAGTTTAAGTCATGTAAATAGACTGCTTGATCAGTTTAAGAATTTGTGTGCCTACAATCCATGTAATGGCCATATGTTTTTCATTGTGTTAGTATTTATTGTTATGACATCTGCAGGCCTTCTTTTAGCATGCATATCCACTCAATCGTGTATTATTCTTCTTCTGTTGTTTTACTGAAATTTAAATCACATTTTTATGCATGAAAAAAATATGTAGGAAGCTACATAAAACCCCACAAACAATAGACATTCACTGAGGCATTCATGTCTGAATTATTGTTAGCTGTCTCTAAGGGAATTCATATAAATGAAAGCATGACAAAATACTGTAATCCTTGGTGTGCTATTAACAGATGGTATCAAGTTTAGCAGTACAGTATCTTGACACAGTCCTTGAAGAGTAAATATCTGAAACGTAACCAGTAATGGAGAAATGGAACAAACCTTCAAGGAATCATATCTAAAGAGTGTTCTGTATTTTAATATTTCATAAAATATGAAACTGCAAATTCAAAATTACAGATATTTCTTATAATGCATTGTATTGAGTCATGACAGATCTTTACAAATAACATCAAGACGGCCGTAAAATATATAATATTTCTATAAGCATGTAGCCATGACAAATGTGATAAAAGCAATAGAAAAATGAATAAAAATAAGATAAAAAAAACAGCTCTTCTCCAATAGGCACATTTATAGAAGAGTTTGAATTGCATGTCCATCTGCCAGATTTCCCTTTTCCTTGCCAGTGAAAATTTTATTTGCTCTTTCACCACATTTTTAGCAAATTGATATTATTATATTAAAAAAAATAAATAACACATTTGATTCACTTTAAGCACTTAGGAATTGAAGAACCAAGTTAAACTTTCTTTGTAATTATCTCAGGAAAATATTGGAGGCTAAACCTCATCTGCTTTGCTCACCTGTCATTGGTCAGCTCTTCATTAATCAAACAACACTTGATGCTTCTAACAGATAAAAAAGAGTAGCCAGAAGCACTTGCATATGATTATGTGTAATAACGAGTGGCGAGGTGGTTCAAATATCAGAAATACCAATGATTAGCTGACAGTGTTTCTTCATCAAATCCGTAAAATATTTGTCGCTTCTGAAAAGCTTTCACAAGATAAGAGGTAAACTTGAGGGAAATGGGTCTCATGTTGTCTGAATGAGTTATGCAGAACCATGATACATAATAGTATCTCAATGGTAAAGGGTCGTGCACCGTTTGAGGAGTGTCTTGCAATGATTCTCCAAGGAGGGATGACTGCTGGTGGGGATTATGGGTCTCAAAGAAAAAAAAAAAGGAAACATTGGGTCAAGAACAAAAAAGTTTAAGAGCCACTGAATTTAATAATAATGAAACATCTTAGCTTGCATGTCTTTGGAAGAGCAAAGAGTATTCTTTTGTTACAGAAAAAGCTAAACCTGAACAGTAATTTAACATTAAGTGTTTCTCAGAAAATAAAACACAGCATCAAAAATAGTAATAAAAGTTTATTTGACAAATAAAAAAAATCCAAAAAGTTAAGGTGTTCAAAATTACAAGCAAAAACAGTCATGACTCGTTCAACAACATTCCAACTAACGATGTTTCGTTTTAACAAAGAAGCTTCCGTATAGATACAGTAAATGAAATGGAGTCTCAATGTCGTCATATTATTGTAGTAATATTTTTATTAATGTTTTACTATTACTGTATTTCAATATTCATTAATATATGTCATGTACTGTATGTATTATAATAAGATTAGGTTACTTGAAGTTAGGTTAGCTTAGAGTAGGTTACGTCAGATTAGGTGTATGTGCATCATTGGTGAAAATGACACAAAGGTACATCCCTGTGTGCTACTTGTGCGTGGCATAACATAACATAATGCAGACCTGGCATCTTGCATCTAAAGTCAATGAAGTGAAAATGACATCAGACATGGAAGCACGCCCCTGCCGCCGTAATATACTTTTTTTTTTTTGGAGACAAAATAACATTCCACGCAATCAAATCGAAATACAACAAAGAAAAGAATAACATTCTATAAACACATTCTATAACAAAACTGAATTCATCCCCCACCCGAGAGAAAGAGAGGAGAACCAACAGCATGTGCAAAAATAAAAAAAGGCTTTATTTATACTAATAAAAAGATTTAGAAATATCTCTCTCTGTCTTCATTTCTGCCACTCATGCTAACACTCACACAAAGTCTGCAGGATTTCTGTTATGGCCTGTCTCTCAGGAAGGTTCCTCCCATTCTGAATTTTCATGCCAAAAATGCCTCTGGAAGTAACAATGGTGAAATCTTCTCCACAGATATAATGTACCACATGCTGAGTATGAAGTTCTGCTTTTGTTCTTAAATATTTTGCATAATTCTTGGATAATTTCTAGGAGTACAGCTAGTCTTATTTTTATCCAGAATCTTCCTGATGGTGAAATTATGAGAACATAGACCAAAATAAGTGGGACATGCAGATCTTAAACATTTTTCCTGTTATATTTTAGCCAGAGTTCCTCCCCTGGCTAGGATTCAAATTCTTTTTTCATGTACAGTGATCCCCCACTGTATCGCGGTTCAGCTATCGCGCCCACACTATATCACAGAAAAATTCAATAAGTAGATCCTACCTGTAGTGTACTTTGCAGCCAATTCATAACAAAGCATACAGTTTTCAGCAGTCACTACGATAGACAAAGAGTTTCGTGTTACAATACCCAGATGATTTCTTACAAGGCCCGTTATTGGCTGAAAGAGGAGACCCCACCAATCAGAGCGGGATTTTCATTCTCTTGGGCTCTGATTGGCTGCTGCTAATGTGGTGTAATCTCGCAAGAACAGCGACAGTGGGTCCCAGTTCTCCGAGTATCACGTACCTTGCTTGTGGTCCGATTGTTGTGAGCAAACTTTTTGTGAACTTTTCATTTTGTTTTAAGCCCTACGATGACTCCCAAGCATCCTGTATCTTCTAAGAAGGTAAGGAAAGCGTTACGCGGACATCACTCGCCATTGCAGCTTGAATGAATCGACGGTGCGCTACATTATTATTATTATATTATCATTATTATTATTTTGTTACTCATATCCTTAGCCCGACATCCACATATCATATGTGTTTACAAAGTGTGTTTTAATAAGTTTACATGTGTTTAAAGCGTGTGGGAGGGGTATTTTAAGGTTTAAACTATAAAAAAATGTTTATTTATATATTCTTTCTATATCACGGATTTTCACCTATCCCTGATGGGTCTGGAACGTAACTTCAGCGATTGGCGGGGATTCTAGAACTCTGGGTGCTCACAACTTAATTCTACTTGTAAATTGGATGGGACTGGAATAAATTGGGCTTGATTGTCAATTTAATTGGGATAAGTTTCAAACTTCAGGGTGAAAACATTTCACAACCAAGGGCGAACACACACACAGCCACACAACAAACACACACTGGGGTCAATTGTTCAATCCACCTACCCTGCAAGTCTTTGAGCACCCGGTGGAAACACATGCAGACACGGGGAGAACATGCAAGCTCCACACTAGGAGGACCCAGGACACAAGCCCTGGTCTCCTTACTGCGAGGCACTAGTACTATCACTGCATGAATACAAGAATCCCAGTAAAATTTAGCTGCTGTATGAAGCAACCATAAGATTGCGCAAAGTGTTTTCCATAAGCGTAAAGTTTTAATAGAACATGTTTCAAAAAATAAGGTTGTGCTTACATGCACATTAATATTAATTAATTACAATAGGCACTTCTTCTAAAAAAGTTCCTGTGACAAGGATGCAAGAAAACTATACAAACTCTAAACAGTGGGAATCAAAGCAGTGCTTCATTTGGCAACACCGTACTGCCTACGACAGAATTTAAATCTGAAAGATCAAATGTTTTAAAAAGTGTCACATTTAACAGTAGCCAGAATGTCCCATTAATTGTACAAACAAGAACAAAATTGATTATCTTCATAGCGTGTGACTACAAGGTTATGAAAACATAGAAAATAAATGAATAATATTCTAATCTTCTGATTGGGAAGACAGTTCTATGTGCTAATCAAAATAATGACAACGTAATCTTGAAATTACACTTTTGAGAGTATACGACAGAGAAAATTAATAATTCAAACATATTCTACCTACCACCAAAACAAAAGGGAAAAAGTAATGCAACTTTATTTATTTATTTGTTTGTTTTTTGCTGAAGTTGTAGGTGCTTGTTCAGGGTTAATGTGCTGCTGTTTTCTCTCAGTTACCTGAGTGATTTTGAGAATTGCTTGTTGTTCACAGTCAGGCTATTACATAGTATTATTTTCTTGGCAACCAAATCTATTTTCCTGGAATATTGTGTGCTTTGTAAGTAACAGCTTTTAGTTATAACTAGATGTGTCAATCATAGTATGGATACTGTAAGGCAAACAAAAGTAAAATAAATATAGGCAGCCTTTCCTTAACAAAAGGTTACATTTGCCTGACGTAAATATCAAAATATACAACATAAAGAATTATTTTGATGCAGTCTGGCAATATTTTGGTCACTACATCAATCAGTTACCAAGCATATTAGTTTAATATTCAAACTTGGTTGTGATCTAAATGTCAGATTTTGATAATTAAGCAAAATTGTGGAAAGAGATGCAGCTTTTGAAATTCTGCATTTAATCACACTGACAAAACCGGACTCTTTTTTTTACATAATATGTAGGAGTTTTATTGAAAAGCTTACCTACTGGTTCTTTTAAAATGACAGCCATTACATTTTCCTGTTGTGTTGTGCTGAATGTTTGCTTTTTTTCTTTTAAAACATCGAGTTTCCTAACCACTTTGACCACCAGGGTTCATCTAGACGCTTACATGACAAAGTGGCACAGTACAATGTGTGCTGGCAGATTCAGAAAATGCAATCAAACACTTCTGTTTATTTTATGAAATATTAATGCATTTTTAAATTACAGTAGTGGAACCAATGCTAGCAAAAATGCTTACATTAAATAAAGATATAATTCAGAATAGTTATTTTAACCTCTAACAACACCATTTTATTATGATTTGCTGACAGCTTGTACAAAAGAAAACTGGGTAATAAAGGCAGCATATGCGTACAATTCTAAACGGTATGTGTACAAATGTAGCAATAACCAGCTATAGCCAACTGCAAGACTGACCTTGTCGAGCTTAGACACCAAATTAATGATGACTTTCAGCAAAAGGCAGGAATGAATTTTTACTCACAAGATGAGTTACATTTGAGCCTCCATCTTGAAGAGTTTCATAGGAAAAAATCGGTTGCAACTTTTCTGAATACCTGCCATGCCTGCAATAGTAATGTTTGAGTAAATTCATTAAAATAGAGAACCTTGATACACCGAAAACCAGAAAACATTAATGAAAATATAATTAATGTTATTATCTAAATGTATTTAAATGTTATTTGATTAAACACTTATTAAGCCTCCAAAATATGTGTGTGGACTCTTTTCACAACTTGGGCCTGGCATGCTGCATAGAGAAACGTTCAGACCATCTGCTGCAGAAACTGGCAAAGCATGTTTTATCATGTAAGGTCCCATGGTGATGCCTTTTAAGGTCTATTTTTTAGACCTTAATAAAATGTCTAAAATCCCCTACACGTACCACTCTGTGATCAGGTATATGTTAGCACTTTCTCCCTCCTTCCATTCTACATCTGTAACCACAGGCAGTTAGACAGAGTAAAGAAACAGGCAGGAATTAAGTTACACATTTAATTATGTATTATGGAAAAAATGGGCAAAATTTTAAGAATGCAGAATACAATGTGATTATTGGTAAACCAAACTCTTACAGCCTAAGTAGCAGTGCCTCTTGCCTCCATAGACAGTTCTCGGCTTATCTTCAGTCTAGCCTTTGAATGAAGTTTTGAAACAGGCCTCATGCCTATCTCAATATGGCTGCTGATATAGAGTGGTCTTCATCATGGTCTTCTCTTCATGGCCAGATGGTGAAAGACAGAGGTAAAGTCGGGGTAACAAACCATTCTTACCACAAAACACAAACCAATAAGGTGTGTATAAAGTAAAGAATGGCCTCCCATTCAAAACCAATCATAAACAGCCATACTTTAGACCAACAGAATTAGTTTATCTGCCCCTTCCACTCATCCCCCAGTTGCTTTGTTTATTCAGTTCATGGCTTTCCTGCGGTGGGTAGCCTTACAGCAGGGGCAACCAACATGGTGCCCACGGGCACCAGGATGCCCCCAAGGACCACATGATTCGCCCGCGGACCTGTTCTAAAAATAGCACAACTCACCAGTGAGCAGCGTCTAAAGTTGAATTTTATCCTGTTGCTATTCTTCTTTAATCACATTTGCATTTATTTAGATTTGAAAATGACAATATTTAAAAAAAAGCATTTAAAACATGTTTATTATACATGAAGTTTAGATAAGTTTAGGTAAACTCTGTTCTATTCTAGTTCAACGGTTAGTATTGTGCGCATGACAAAACCTCAGCGTTCATGGAGAGTAAGCAAGCTGGCACAGCGAAGATGGGGAGCTGACTGTGGGTTCTTATCCCAAAAACATGGCAGGAGAAAGAAAGGAAATTTATCATTTTCACAGTGAATGGGAGGAAGAGTTTTTTTTTACTACTGTGAAAGAAACCTGCGTGTTTTTCATTTGCGGGGCGACCTTGGCGACGGCAAAGCGGCACAATGTGGAGAGACACTTCACTACGTGTCACAAAAGCTACCATGCTCACTATCCACCAGGCAGTACGATATGGGCAGCAAAAGCCTGCAAGTTAAAGGCAGCTTTGGCCAAGCAGCAGTCTTATTTCACAAGACCAGCAAAAAACTCT
Organism: Polypterus senegalus; assembly: GCF_016835505.1. NCBI lineage: Eukaryota > Metazoa > Chordata > Cladistia > Polypteriformes > Polypteridae > Polypterus > Polypterus senegalus. The sequence continues at coordinate 133,104,766 of NC_053157.1, forward strand.
CAAAAACCAACCGAAGCCTCATTTAGAGCTACACATTTTCAGATAAAGAAGAAAAGGGCATTTTTAGATGGGGACGTTTTCAAAGAAGCAATGATGATAATTGCTAACACTGTACTTAAAGATGAGAAAAATGGAACCGATCTAATCTCCTCTCTCTCCCGTGTCCAACTGGGGGCATCTATGATGGCTAGACAGGTGTCGGCTATGTCCGGTAACTTAGCCAATCAGCTGGACCGGGATCTGGCGAAGAGCTGTTGGTTTAGCATCCAGTGTGACGAGTCCATGGACAGCAGCAGTACAGCCCAGCTGTTGGTCTTCTGGATGGTGTTTGATGATTTCTCCACAAAATAACAACTCCAGACACTACTACCACTAAAGATGACTACAAGGGGAGTTGGCATTTATAATGCGGTGAAGGAGTTTTTCATCCAGAAAAATGTTCCACTGGAGAAGCTGGTAGCGGTGACTACAGATGGGGCTCCTGCCGACATACGGGTTTCATCGCTCACTGTAAAGCTGACCCAGACTTCCCAAAAAAACCAGCAGGCGATATGTGCAAAAGTGATCGGCTTCGAGCACGTGATGACTCCCGTTGTAAAAATCATAAACGGCATCTGCTCCAAAGTGAAACAGCACAGGATATTCAAGGTGTTATTAGAGGAGATGTCAGCTGAATATGGTGACCTGCTGCTACACACAGAAATCCGATGGCTCAGCAGAGGACGAGTTTTACTTCGTTTTTTGTCACTTTTGGGTGAAATCAAAGAGTAAATGCAGTCCTAGGGTGAAGACATCTCACTGTTAGAGGACACAGAGTAGACACTTGACCTTGCATTTTTAACAGACATTACTGGAAACTAAACCAACTGAACTGCGACCTGCTGTTGTTGATAGGATAAGTACTTTAAATGCATTAAAAGCCAAGATGAACATTTTCTCTGTGCATTTACAGAGAGAAAAATTGCTGCACTTTCCCTCTGTGAAGTTGGTGCTGCAAGACAATGTTTATGCATCCAAGACATTTGACAAAGTTGCAGAAAAGTACTGTCAAGTCATAAACAGACTTGGGCAAGAGTTTGAGAACAGGTTTCGTGACCTTGATCATCCTGAGCCATGTGTGTCATTTATTTCCAATCCTTTAATGAACATGGACATAACATGCATTACTGAGCAAGTAAGTGCAACGCTCAACTTGGATGCTGGGCAAGTGGAGATCGAAATTGTAACATTGCAAAATGACCTCCACCTCAAAGCCTACCAGGCTGCACCAAACTTTTGGTGCCTTGTCGACAAAGAAAAGTACAGTGGTGTATGCACAGCAGCTATGAAGGTTGCCAGCCTGTTTGGTTCAACCTATCTCTGTGAATCAGCTTTTTCTGACATGAACTTCATCAAGTAGAAACACAGAACACGCCTCACTGATGCACATCTGTAGGACTCACTCAGAGCTGCAGTGTCAAGTTACACACCAGATTACAATACACTGGTGAACAGCATGCAACCCCAGTCTTCCCACTGACAAATAAACAGATACCAGATGTTGTCATTGGCAACATGACAGTGCCATAGAAAAGTTTAATTCAAATATTGAAAAATTGTGTTCAGTTCAAAAGTTCATGAAATGTAACAGATATAATAATTTTATAAAAAACACTGCAGATTTGGTCATTAGCTCAGAATGTGATAACATTTATTTAAAATTCTGAAAGTTTTTTGTTAAACATCACATAATTGATAACTTTTTCAAACGTGGTACAACATAGTTCATGATTTGTTAAAAGGGTTTGTCAGTGGTTAGTGAAAATGGGACATGGTAATTTCCTATGAAATGTTGTAGAAGCGATCATTCGAAAATCTAAACAATTGCTGAGATTAATATAAATAAAGTGTTGAATATTGATATTATCTGTTTCCCACCTTGTTAAGTCATTGTTGATAAAATCATAAACATGATCAGTGTCTTCACATAGATGAGTATCATTAATCATTAATAATAATATATAACTAAAGGTAAACTTAGCAGATTTGTTATTTAAGAAGAGTGTATCAAACTGGTAGCCCTTCGTATGGCTCAGTACCCATAAAGTAGCTCTCAGTTTCAAAAAGGTTGGTGACCCCTGCCTCATAGACTCTAAGTTCAAACACAGTCACCTTTGCCAAGCTGGTCCATCTTCCTTAATATAAATTTCACATCCTGAGTCAGGCTTAAAGGCTGAGGGGACAGTTAGGTTAACCTCAAAGCACCGCTGTTCTCATCAGTGAAGTAAAACATGCCTCCTGAAACACTATCTAATATTACATTTGCTTTGTCTAGTTTACAAAGAAAGATATACAAAATATTTATCAACATATAAACTAGAAATCAATCCACCACAACATGCAAATATGGCACTGCCATAGCCAATCTCAAGACATTTTGACCTATTATTTTTTTGGTTTTTTTCTCACCTCTGAAATTTGTTTTTTCATTGTAACTTTAGATAATCTGAAGATGTCATTGAGGCTATAAGAGATCATCACAAAATGATGAGTGAGAGCACTGCTTTTAACTGTAAGTATAAGTGTAACTGTTTAGCTGAACCAGCTACAGTTAAGTGCATAGTCTCTTTATGGCTGCTGTAACAGCTGTAGTGCTTTGGTTGCAGTGTAGCAGAGAAGCTGGCAAAATTTAATGATGGGTTGCTTAGAAATGAGCGTTTTTCAATTTGTTGATGTGCTACTCACACATCTTTAACTTCAGAGGAACCAAACACTTGCCACTATAAATAGATCTGTTTTATATCATTATAAGTGACACATATGTGCCTGGGGTTTGTAACTACATCTATACGACACAACCAGTCATAGAACATATTGGCTTTAAACTGTGTAAAAGATATACAGTATACATTATATACTCATGAAAAATCTACATGCTACTAGCAATTACATTATTGATGTGTATTCTTTTTCATTTGATTGATTATGACAGTAATATTAGACAGGCAAAATGTACTGAACACTGCACTCAGTAAAAAAATGTAATCGATTGATCAATTAAAGAAGTCATTCTCCAAATCTGTTGTGTAATTTTCTGGGAGTATTTTTGTCTTTTTTGTTTTCCTTACAAAAGTCTGTTGCAGATCAGGGCAGTTTTAGACTTTAGTGTGGTGGCAAAATGTAGCTGGTAAGAATGCACTATAACTTGAAGGATGTGTTTGATAATTTGATGATTATTTATTGATTGAATATTTCTGCACTGCACTTTTGGACACTACTGTTTTTGTTTTAAATAAAAACAATATACACTTTAAAGGTACCAAGCCCATGCTGACTGTATGTGTCCTCATTTGCCTGGCACATCCTCAGGTACGTTATTAGCGGTTCCAGGTTCAAAAGGCTCCCAGAAACACCAGTGGAGCGTGGAACCAAACTGGACCATTACACACCATAGACTTCTATTATCAAAAACTTTGCTATCTTCATTCTGCGTCAAACCATGGGATTTAAAAAAAAATTCTTGGCTTTCACTACAAACTACATTGTGTAAGTGGTACAGGTCAAATCCTGTTATAACGAATATCTTTATAACGAGATTTTTATTACAATGAAGTATTTTTATGGTCCCAACAGCTTCCCCATATGACGCGAGTATATAGAAATCTTGTTACTATGAAGTACATTCAGCAGATACTTTCATTATAACGAAGTGCCCAAAAGACCTTGAAATGCCAGAATGAATTATCCGCAGAGCAGTTAGTTCTGTGGTCGCAGCTCAGTTGTGCACAACGATCCCCAAACAGAAACATTGTAAATTTTTTTCTTTCTTCGAACTTTCCTTGTACTGTTTTTTTTTTTTGCCCTTTTTGTTTCCTGTGGTTTTCAGTGATACCTTTTGCTTATTGCTCAACAGCATTTAAAAAACATCCACTGGAATTTAACTGATTGTCACCCTCCTATAGAAATGCAGGCACGAAAAAATGATAACAGTTCATATTAGAAAAAAAAGTTACATTTTTGCAGCTCTCGATTGAGGCAAAAAAAAAAGACGTTGCCAGTGAATTCGAATTTCGCCATCGAACTTTCTTGAAAGACCGAGCAAAAAAAGAAAAAAAAATCTCGGGTTGCAAACGTATGTGAACTGCTGCATTTGAAGACGTTGAAAAAGCAGTTTTTATGTGGTTCAGTGATGCTCGTTCAAGAAACATTCCTATTACTGCAGCACTCATTCAAGAAAATGTGAGGTTTGTAAACTCTCTTGGGACCTCCCCCAACTGGATGACACGCCGAAGAGCATCGTGAAATCCAATCTCTATGTCGATGGAAGACTGTTTATCTGTTGCCGGGGCAACAGCTGGCTCAAAGATATTCTGTGTCTCTCAGCTATGCTGCATCTCAATGCCAAAGCAAACAGAAAAGATATTGATGGGTGATGCAGCCTGACTGCTGTGTCTGGGTATAGCAGAGGGGCAGATCACGCTACAATAAATAAGTGTGCCGTTCCTGTTTCAAGCTGAATAAAGTTGGTTTTCCTAAAGTACTGAGACTCAGCCTCGTGTTTTGGGGTGCAAGACAGGGACTTATAGTACAACACCGATCTTTTATGATTTGCTATGAGCCTGTTTTTTGCCCTGCCCCGGCAATGGACAAACAATCTTCCACAGACGCTGCAATTGCATTTCGGGAAAGTGTATTATCGCAAGAAAATGCTAAGAAAAATTCTCGTCAGCATAACTTGGAGGAGATTAAAATTAACACAAAAGAAGCTATTGAAATGATTGCAAACGCCTGGGCGCAAGTTAAAGAAAGCACTATAGTAGCAAATATAGAATCTCATTACAACGAGATTTTCATTATAACAAAATATTTTTTAGGTCCCTGGGAGTTCGTTATAACAGAATTGGACCTGTATATAAAATATTTTTGGGTGGAGTATTCCTTTAAGTAAAATATTTTTATAATTTTGTTTGTAAAATTCTTCAAAAAGTTATTCTTACATACATAATATCAAAAATATATATATATTTTTTTTTGCTTAAGGGGTTATTTCATTTAAGCAGCTAGTGGTTTACAGAATGCAAGATAAGTTGTGCATGTATAAAATATTGATAATTTGTAGTTTTCAGGGAATTATACAAAAGAGAAAGCACACTATATCACAGGGGTGATTAAACAATTAATACCCCAGACCTAATTGCTGATTATTTTGGCTGCCATGGCACAATAAAGAAATCTCAGTGGCTTTGAGAGAGAACTGATGATTAAGTAATTTGTCAAGCACTTCAATGACAAGAACTGCTGAATTTGCTAATGTTTCATAAGGAACAGTAACTAAACTGATGTTAGCATTGAAGTTAGATTAAAAGAAATCATTAGCCGAGGCATCTGCAGACTAATGCACAAACCCCTTGATTGGGATGTCTGTGCATTAATTCAAGATGGAAGGAAAAAGGTCAAGAGTATTTAACAACAGTGGTCAAGGACTGCTGTGTGGTCTTCAGATAAAACAAGGGAGTGGGTAAATTAAGCCTTGACTTCATCTTGCATGAACAAGGGGCCTGAGTTGCCTCGAAAGCTTGCATATTGTAATCTTTTTAGTTAGCCAATAAAAGGTGTAATTTTGCTTGACTTCTCACTTCATTGTTACATAAATTTAACATTAGCTGAACATTGTTCCGTTATTTTATATAGGGCTGGCATGGTGGCGCATTGGGTAGCGTGGGTCCTTCCTGTGTGGAGTTTGCATGTTCTCCCTGTGTCTGTGTGGGTTTCCTCCGGGTAATCCGGTTTTCTCCCAAAGTCCAAAGACATGAAGGTTAGGTGCATTGGCAATCCTAAATTGTTGCTAGTGTGTGCATGGTGTGTGTGTGTGCGTGCCTTGCAGTGGTCTGGTGACCTGCCCGGGGTTTGTTTCCTGCCTTGCGCCCTGTGTTGGCTGGGATTGGCTCCAGCAGACCCCCGTGGCCCTATAATTTGGATATAGCGGGTTGGATAATGGGTGGATATTTTATATAAAGATGGAATGGATAAGATATGAGATCATTATCTGTTCCTATTTACAGGCCACTGTAACCAAACTTCATATCATTCTCAACATGTAAATGATTATATACATGCTACCCACCAAACAAGGTCTGCCAGCACCTAAGAGGTTAAAGAGTGTTTTCATTGGAAAAATGATGTCGAATCCCCCAGTACAGTTCCAGAGTATCAATGCCAAAGTGGAATATTATCATGACCCAGAGTCATAAAAACAATTATGGGTAATACCAGAAACAGAGGCTACATACTGCAGGGGCTTCTTCCTTTATAGTCAGCTAATGTTATGCAACATCCATGTTCCAGCCTGGAAGTGAGAGGTAAGGGCGCCACCTCTGAGGAAACGGAAAACTCACTTAGCCGCTAATAACACAAGCAGGGCGAGCACGTCAGCAAAACGAAACCTCCGAAGAAAGACAAAGTCGCTTCGCCGTTAACATCAGCTAAATGGTATCCCTTTTACTTTTCCTCCCATCTCTAAAGCACAAGCGATGCAAGCACATCAGCAAAACAAATCCTCCTAGGATTTTTTTTCTGATAATTTCAATATTTTATAGGACCCCAGACTTTTTACAGCACTGGCTTAAACAACTGGTATCATATATTGAGCAGTCTCTGATTTCCTCAAAATTCATATCAACTTTGTTCAATTAAAACATTTTGAACTGTAAATGAACAGACTGAAGTTAAATAGTAATAGTGATTGTAGTGTTTTAACCAATATGTTTGGTAGATGATTTAAGAAATATAGTGTGAAGAATAAACAAAGACAAACAACAAAAAAAAAAGATTTGGGAAAATTCCTCATATAATGTCCAGTGGACAAAGTAGTCAAAAAAGGCTAATTCACTGGTCAAAATTGCAAAATACTTTTGACATTGTAGAAAATTTGGACGGGTCTTTAATGGACTGGTGGCAGGAAGGACGTCTTGAATGAAAATGAAGTGGAAGTGGCATCAACGGAAATAACGTCATCAACGTCTTCATCAATGAAGGATTTGAAGTGATGTCATTAAAGAGGGGCCCGGAAGTGACATCATCATGAGAAGTGATGTCATCGGATGTCCACGACAAAAGGTGTGTTGCTGTCTTAATAAATCATACAATCATGAGTGACAACACTATAGAGTAGGGACTGCCTGAAATGCACCTACTTGTCACTTAACTGCTTGGTCGCAAGATCTTCTTAGGCTTTTTGCTTTACATAACAAGACGTGGCTGATAGAGGCACTATAGTAAGTAACTTAAGCCCCTATTCTAAACTGTTATTCATTAATTTGAGAGTTTCAACTATTTCGCCAGCTTCTTCATGTAAGCAGGTTTCAAGATGAAAGAGTGCCACATAGCAGTGGGAATGACTACATGAGATCTATGGTTAGGGTCTAGGGTTAGTAAGACCTTTACATGTACTGGATTGCTTAAAAGGACAACACATAGGGGTTGTAGTACAAGTGTGAATGGAGGAATGTGAAACAGAAAGAATTGTGGTCTGTTCGAAACATGGCGCCCCGGGCAGCCGTGAGTCGAGGTAATTCTTGGTAGCGAGAACCAATCAGATCGCTCTCTGCTACCAAGATTTGACGAATCACGACTACCAAAACTCGGAAAGGGCGGGCCAGCTCGTCAGTTACTGTATTCTACAAAAGCTTGTTCGAGTCGGCACACAGACGCTTTGCGATTTGCGTTTCTTTTTGAACTGTCTAAAAAATGTTACTCACTAGTGTTGGTTTGTGCAGATATATTTACATTCACCTACACATTTTTTGAATGTTTTTTAAACATTCTTGGGTAAGTTTATTACATTTACTAAATATTTGTGCAACATGTGTAAAGACAGATATAATAATCTATAAATATAATAAACATTGAATTGTATAATCAGTTTAATTTTACAGAGTGAGCTTTAAAAATAATAATATGAAGTGCTCTTTAATTATAAAAATACAAATCATAGAAAGTGAAAAGTTTTTTTCTTGACTTCATCTTTGCCAATTTAAAAACTTTTTTTTTTTTAATTCATTGTTGGGGCGACTTCATTTTTATCTGAAAAAGAAAAAGCAACTATGTGCACATATTTCCTACAAAAGACACTTGGAAAGTCTTTCTGGTATATAAAGACCAATAATTGTTAATGAATTACTGCAGTAAAAATTGTATATATACTGTATATGTACCTGTAAAAACAAGAGACTGGTATGTTTTTTTTTTTTAATAGTTAACACTAATTTCACAAATCGTTCATATCACGGCCAATACAGTATAGAATAATAATAATTATAGTTATACTCTATATTAAAATTGATGTTATAAGTTATGCTTATAAAGTAGAAATACCCCTTTAAATACTCAGACAATTCTAATCATGCTGTAGAATAGCATATATATATATATATATATATATATATATATATATATATATATATATATATATATATATATATATATATATATATATATATATATATATATATATATATATATGCTAAAGACCCAGCAGGCGAGCCAGAGTCGGGCGGAGGTGGACGAAGCTTGCTGGGAGGTGTGGAGGAGATAAAGAGAGACAATGGTGTTTATTATTATTGTGCTTTGTACTTGCCTGTTTATTGGTGGCCATGGTGCTTAGGGCACTATTTATAGAAGAAAGAAGATTAAAAATACTTCTCAGTGCTTTTACCCTGTGTCCTGAATGTCTGTCTGTTGGGTTTAAAGAGGCAGCAGCAACCCCTAACGTCCATAAGTCATTCAAATAAAATTTGGACAAATACAGTACACAAACACACAATAAATACATTTCCCAAAGCAGTCCTGTCTTTAAACATTCAAGTTTTTAGTTAAGCCATTGTGGGAGAAACTTTGGAATCTTTCAGAAGTTGCAATGTTAACCATATTTTTAAACTCCTGGGAATATTTTACTGTGAGTTGAGTAAGGTCCCCGATGAGTAGCCTGCTTAGGAGCAAATCTTGGGCTTGCTTTTGTTTGTTTCGTTCTCAGGCAACAATGGCACTATGTGTACAATTGCTTGTCTTTTGATACACTTAAATAAGAGTAATTAAAAATTTAGATATTTAATGCAGTTTATCTCGGTTTAATATTCTAGAGCATCATTAAAAATTTATTGAAAAATATTCAGCTAATTAAAAACAAATGCATTATTAATACTTTGTTTGGGTGAAAAGAAATAACTTCTGTAAATTATTCTACATTGTCTTCCTTATTTTATTGCCCTGGGTCTGTTTAAACTACCTAAATGTTTTAATAATAAGTATAAGTGGATTCTCATACTTCAAATATTTATATGTTTAATGATGGGCTTCAGCAATATCTTATTAAAGTCTATAGAAGAAGGCATTCTGGTGTGCCGTCCTCACAGAGTCTGACAGAAAAACAAATAAAAGTGTTGATGTGCTACCTTCTCCAACTGAAGAAAAATCTCCATATTAACCGAAATAAAGCAATTAGTTTTCTTGTCCTTTGCCCCAGATCAGTCAATTTCCCAACATTTAGTACTGGCCAGCAAGCTTCCTTTTCATATAATGTACTTTTAGAAAACACATTGACTTCAGGATTTCCCATGACAGCACAAAACCCTGGCTGAGACATATAAGCTATTTGCTCTTAATTACAAGGTACAAGCTGATCTGGGAAAAGGCAGTCAGGGGAATTAAAACACACCGTTCTGTCTGCAGTGAAACTTTCCACATGTAATCACTTTGACCTTTTTGTAGCCTTTTTGACACAGGGGTTTTTTTACACTAAAAATGTACTAATTAATACAATTATAAAGGCTGTATCTAAAATTAGATATTGGTATGTGTTCCATTTCATTATTTATATCACAGTAGCATTATTTGTTCACAATGCTAAACTCTTGATGAAACATAAAATATTTAAAGCAGAATAACTGAAATCAGTGAGGAACGGATTAGATCCCATCATTAGAAATGTAATTCAATTTATTTTACACCCATCCCGGGAGACTTTTTCAAAATGAAAAAAAAAAAAAACCCAGTGCACATAAAGTAATGAAGCAACAAAAAAGAAAAGATTATATTAATTCAAATTTGTAACGATTTTAATAATAGGCATCAACAAAATTAAAAAAAAAAATAAAAGCTTGATTTGATGTGTATTTTAAAGACAATAAACTTCTCTTGGAGGGCTACAGTACTCTGACATGTCAAGCCCAACTGGCCACATAGCACTGTGGCTGGGTGTCAGCAAACAAATTTTGGGGTGCCAATCGGGCCGTCCCTTTTACTGTCAGAAGACAGGTTATTAAATAAGTTTAAAAAAGTAACACCCGTTGGCATCCTTCAAAGTAACTGGAGGGCATAGTCACTCTAATAGAGCTCTGTCCAGCAGGTTACTCTGGCCAGTAATGACATCTTCTTCCATGGAGTGCTGGTTTTAGGTACTGCCACTAAATTTCTGTCAGGTTTGGGTCTGAACTCTGATTAAGCCAGTCGAAAACTTTAATTTTGCTCCTTTTCAATCATTGTAATTTGGACGGTTCCATTTTGGAGTATTGTCTTGTCGCATGATCCAGTTAAGCCTTAGCCCTACTATGAAACCACAAATTCTCTGTAAAATTTTTGTAATCATGGAGCAGAAGTCCTGGAGTGTGTTCAAGAAAGCTGGATTGGTGTTTAATCCAGTTAAAGTAAGCCAGAATTCATGGAAATTGGGTTATTTCTGTTCCTGATGGATTTAGCCAAACTTGAGTTTCTGGAACAGATTGAGTCAGAGTTACATGATCCACAAGGCCAAAGATATGGACAATTTACTAAGCCTGCTTTTTGGAACAGGATCCTGTTCCAGAAAGAAAGATGTGAAGAATTTCAGCTCTTACTGGGGTCACCAATTATCTGAAAATAACCTGTAAAAGCAGGTTTAATGTGAAGGACTAAAGCTATGCAGCCTCAACAAACTAAGGGACAAAGCACTGAATAATTAGATCAAAGATGTTAAATGTCTTGTGGGAATGAAAAGTTAACTGCTTGTAAGCTACTAAGGGTTGTTATAACGGCAGGTTATTTCTGTCATAAGACAGGGTGCAGTAAGCTGACCTAGGACAACTTCCTTCTTTAGGAACGCGTCTGTTAGACACAGGAAAGATGACCTTTCCTTCTTTGGGGCCCCTCTTGACACGTACACACAAAAAAAACAGTTGGCCGATTTGTGTAATATAAGATGAAATGCTTAGATACTATTTTATATTAATTCTAATATTAATTACCTATAAATACCTGGGAGTACAGCTGGATGATAAATTGGACTGGACTGCCAATACTGATGCTCTGTGCAAGAGAGGACAGAGCCGACTATACTTCCTTAGAAAGCTGGCGTCCTTCAACATCTGCAAAAAGATGCTGCAGATGTTCTATCAGACGGTTGTGGCATGTGCCCTCTTCTATGCGGTGGTGTGCTGGGGAGGCAGCATAAAGAAGAGGGATGCCTCATGCCTGGACAAACTGTTGAGGAAAGCAGGCTCTATTGTAGGCACAGAGCTGGACAGTTTGACATCCGTGGCAGAGTGACGGGCACTGAGCAGGCTCCTGTCAATCATGAAGAATCCACTGCATCCACTGAACAGTATCATCTCCAGACAGAGCAGCAGCTTCAGCAACAGACTGCTGTCACTGTCCTGCTCCACTCACACTGAGGAGATCGTTCCTACCCCACACTACGCGACTCTTCAATTCCACACGGGGGACTAAACGTTATAGGTCTGTTATACCTTCATTTTTATTACTCTTTAATTTAATATTGTTTTTATCAGTATGCTGCTGCTGGAGTATGTGAATTTCCCCTTGGGATTAATAAAGTATCTATCCATCTATCAATCTATCTATGTAAGGGTAAGTGAAGAAAATTAATATAAAACTCTTCTGCCTTGTAACGTAGAATCCATGTACTGACCTGTGACTGAATAAAAGCTGATCGATTGAACTATTCCTGTCTTTCTCGGGTGTTACTTCCACACCTGCCAGGAATGTTGATCACATCTGAACCATTTAAGAAGCAAAAAAATCCAAAGAAATATTGAAAACGTCTTGCCTCTTCCAGAATAAACAGTTGACTCAGAAGCACAACTCCTTCGTCATATTCTGCCCAGAGAAACGGAACCAAGTGGTGATCAGACATTCATTTACATCTGAGACTTAGATTTTTTTTTTTTTGGAGCAAATCTTGGAGATGCCACACATTTCAACGAATCAATCACAAAAGTGGGCCCAGCTTTGAAGCAGTGTCTGCATGCACACGCACAAATGAACTGAAGTAAATAACATTTGTTTATAGAGCACATTTTCATACAAACAATGTAGGAAAAGGTAGGAAAAAAAAGTAGGAACAAAAAGTAGGAACAATGTAACAAAGTGTTTTACAAGATGACTAAAAGAAAGTTATATGTTAAAGGCCTGAATCACGAATTAAAGAGAAAGAAAGTACTCTCTCACCTAACAGGTCTAAATGCTAAAATAGTATTTTTACAGGAAACCCACTTACTAAGCAAGGATCAGTTCTGGCTGCAAAAAGACTGGACTGGCAAAATGTTCAATTTTAGTTTTACAAAGAAAACTAGAGGGGTGGGAATTCTCATACATAGAACAGTACCATTTGTAGCATCAGATGTAGTATTGGATCCTGAAGGGAGATATGTGATGGTCGTGGGAGACTTATCTAACTGTAAAATGATTTTGATAAATGTTTATGCACCTAATGTTGATGATAAGGAATTTATACAAAATTTATTTGCATCCATTCCCAATCTGAACACTCATAAAGTTATAATGGCTGGGGACTTTAATTGTGTTTAAATCCACTTTTAGATAAGACTTCCTCCACAGGGGAACGCAACTAACACCGCAAAGATAATTACAAAGTTTATAACTGATCACAACTTATCAGATCCCTGGAGGTTTTAAACCCAAATTCAAGAACATATTCTTTCTACTCACCAGTACATCATTGCTACTCAAGGATTGATTACTTCTTTATAGATAATAACTTCTTGCCTAAGATTAAATCTTGTAAATACGATGCTATTGTTATTTCGACCATGCTCCTATGATCTTGGAGCTGAAATTACTAAGCCCCATACACTCACCCGCAGATGGCGCCTCAACCCGCTTCTATTAGCTGACGAGAATTGTACTGAATTTATATCCAAACAAATTGAATTCTTTCTAGAGACAAATACATCCCCTGAGATCTCTGCAGGAATACTCTGGGAAACTCTTAAGGCCTTCTTAAGAGGACAGATTATCTCATATCTTTCCCACAGAAATAAATCCGAAGCGAAGAAAGTAGCAGAGATAAAAGCGAAATTACTAAAATAGATGAAGAACATGCCAGACTACCAAGCGAGACTCTACATAAGAGGAGGCAGGCTCTACATTCAGAATTAAACCTCTTGACAACTAAAGAAACTGAACAACTAATTTACAAATCCAGACATCATTATTATGAACATGGAGAGAAGCTAATAAGCTTTTAGCGCAACAAATTCACAAGCAAGATACGCATACGCAATCTCGGTAATCACTAACACTAACGGAGATAAAATCATCGAACACAAAAATATAATGTACACTTTTAGAGACTACTATAAATCCCTATATACTACTGAGTTTAAAGAAGACAATATACAATCTAATGCATTTCTGGATACATTACAGATACCACAAATAGACGCTTTTAGTGTAGAGGAACTTGATAAACCTCTGTCATTATCAGAATTACTGGATGCTATAAAGTCACTCCAAGGTGGAAAAGCAGCAGGCCCTGACGGCTACCCTGCAGAGTTTTACAAGAAATTCTCCGCTCAGCTAGCTCCCTCCTATTAGCAACATTTACAGAAGCCAGAGATAACCAATCTCTTCCACAAACCTTTCGCCAAGCACTAATCACTGTCTTTCCAAAACAAAATAAGGACTTATTACAATGTGCATCATACAGACCAATTTCACTTCTGAATAACGACGTTAAAATACTCTCTAAAATCATAGCTAGAAGGATGGAGAAAGTGCTCCCCTCGTAATATCACAAGACCAAACTGGATTTATTAGGGGCCGACACTTATCTTCAAATCTTGACGCCTGTTTAATGTAATATACTCACCAACTAAATCAAACACCCCAGAAATATTATTATCATTGGATGCAGAAAAAGCATTCGACATGATTGAATGGAAATACCTTTTACTATTTTGGAGAAGTTTGGGTTTGGCCCAACATTTGTGCATGGATTAAATTACTGTATACTAACCCAGAAGCTTCAGTTTGCATCAATAACATTTGCTCAGACTACTTTAAACTAGAACGTGGCACAAGACAAGGATGCCCTTTGTCACCACTGCTGTTTGCAATTGCCATTGAACCACTGGCAATACATTGTCGAAATACTGATCAGATAAAGGGGATTAGCAGAGAAGGACTGGAACAGAAAATCTCATTATATGCAGATGACATGGTACTGTATATATCGGACCCAGAAAATTCTGTGCCTGCAGTCTTAGCAGCACTCACAGAATTTCAAAAGCTCTCTGGTCTCAGAATTAATCTGAATAAAAGTGTACTCTTTCCGTGAATTCTCAAGCATATAATATTAGATTAGACACCCTATCTTTTATCATTGCAGAACAGTTTAAATACCTCGGGGTAAACATCACAAGTAAACATAAAGCTCTTTATCAACAAAATTTCGTCTGCATGGAAAAAATTAAACAAGACTTGCATAGATGGTCAACCCTTCATCTCACACTAGCTGGAAGAATTAACACTGTTAAGATGAATATTCTTCCTAAGCTCCTTTTTATTTCAAAACATACCAATATACATTAATAAATCATTCTTTAAGCAATTAGATTCAACAATAACCTCATTTATTTGGAATTCAAAACATCCACGCATCAAAAGAGCGACCCTACAAAGACAAAAGGCAGAAGGCGGCATGGCTCTACCTAACTTCCAGTTTTATTACTGGGCAGCAAATATACAGGCGATAAGAACCTGGACACAAATAGAAGAACATACACAGGCATGGACGGCAATAGAAGTAAAATCCTGCAGTACTTCTTTGTATTCCTTGCTTTGCTCCAATAAACACACGTTATCGGCAATACACTAATAACCCAATTGTGCTCCACTCACTTAGAATCTGGAACCAATGTAGAAAGCATTTTAAGACGGAGAAGCTTCTTCTGTGGCACCCTGCAAAGAACCACCTCTTTCAACCTTCACAAACATATGCAGTTTTAATATCTGGAAAAATTTGGAATTAACTTGCTTAGAGATCTTTATATAGACAACGTCTTTGCATCCTATGAACAATTACATTCCAAATTTAACATTCCAGCTACAAATTTCTTTCACTATCTTCAAATCAGGAACTTTGTTAAACAGAACCTTCCAGATTTTCCTCATCTTGCACCCTCATCCACGCTGGAAAAATATTGCTCAATTTCAAGGATTAGACTCCATCTCTACAATATATAAAATCATTTTACAATCCCTTCCTTTCAAAGATCCAAGAGGACACTGGGAAAATGACCTCTCAATTAATATATCAGAAAAGGAGTGGAAAGTAGCAATGCAGAGAATTCACTCAAGCTCCATATGCACAAAGCATACAATTATTCAACTCAAAATTATATATCGAGCACATCTGTCTCGACTAAAACTCTCCAAAATGTTTCCAGGGCATGATCCAACCTGCGAACGTTGCAACCAAGCCCCAGCCTCACTGGTCACATGTTCTGGGCCTGCACCAAATTAACATTATTCTGGACAAAAATTTTTAATTACCTTTCAGACAGTCTTGGACTCACAATCCCTCCTAACCCATTAACAGCTGTGTTTGGGGTTCTTCCAGAGGGCTTAAAGTGGAGAAGGACAAACAAATTGTGATTGCATTCACTACACTGTTGGCA
Organism: Polypterus senegalus; assembly: GCF_016835505.1. NCBI lineage: Eukaryota > Metazoa > Chordata > Cladistia > Polypteriformes > Polypteridae > Polypterus > Polypterus senegalus. The sequence continues at coordinate 133,120,716 of NC_053157.1, forward strand.
CGCAGACTTATTCTGATAAACTGGAAGAACCCAAACTCTCCTCTTTTAAGTCAGTGGGAAACTGATGTGTTATATTATTTAAAATTGGAAAAAATCAAATACTCAGTTAGAGGATCTGTACAGACTTTTTTCAAAACATGGCAGGATCTAATCAGTAATATTTTAAAATAAGTTTATAAAGCACAGAGAATTTGTTAATTTAGGTATTTTTACAAGCCTTAAATTTTACACGTTTGGCTTGCTCTCTCTCTCAGGGTGGGGATCGATCTGTTCTTAACATAATTCTTTTTTTTGTAAAAACTTGATTGCTATGTATGGATTGTAATAAAATTAATAAAATAAATTAAAAAAAAAAGAAAGTTATATGAAATGAAAAAACAAGTAAGATTAGGCAAATATATTTAAGAATAAGTAACAAAGGAAAAGGTAAGGTCAGATGGCTGGAGGGACAGAAAAAAACCCTCCAGTTAGGCTGGAGAAAAAAACAAAATCTGCAGACCAATCAGATCAGTCCTCTTTGTTTTCATGCTTCACATGATAGTATTTGATGATGTTGGTCTTGTTTATAGCTGAGGCAAAGGTCTTCAACCCATCCATGCAGGGGGCTGCCTGGTGCTTTGCTCAGGTAGTAGTGGCACAGATCAAAGAAGAATTCCACAGAATCACAGGCAGGGCAATCAAATTTACAAAACGGCAGCATTTTTCTGAGCAATAATAACTGGTAATATACCTGTTGGTGGAATAAGCTGTCCGTCTTCATCCCTTGTGTGGAATCCCTTGCCTTTTTAAAGAAAAAACCTTTGAAGACTACCCTCTTTCACAAATACCTAACATAATTATTAATGCAGTTTTGATTCAAGGTTCTGTAATGGAATAAAGCAGCAATATGGGTTCTGTATTGTATTGTAGTTAATTAGGAAAATTACTTCTTTTTTATTTATTTATTTACTAGGAAAATACCCGCACTTTGCAGCGGAGAAGTACTGTATTAAAGAAGTTATGAAAAAGAAAATGAAACATTTTAAAAATAACGTAACATGATTGTCAATGTAATTGTTTTGTGACTGTTATGAGTGTTGCTGTCATATACAGTATATATATATACACACACAGACACACACACATATAAACATATATACATATACATATATACATATCTACACATACACATATATATATATATATATATATATATATATATATATATATATATATATATATATATATATATATATATATATACATTGTCACAGGTGGCTGGGTGCGGTTGGCAATCAGCCGCCTATTTAAGGAGCCGCTGCCCTGCAATCAAGGCTGGAGTCGGGTGAGGAGGAAGACGAGGTCGGTGCAGAGGAGGCGAGGAGAGGCCCAAGTGATTTGTGTGTGGAGAAAGGACTGTTGAGAGCCTGGACTTTGGGGAACTGGGGGGGTTTGGTGGCGGTGCACATAGACTTTGAATATATTAGTGTAAATAAACGTGTGGTGATGACTGAAATGGTGTCCGCCTGTGTGTGTCCGGGCCGTCCTATTGCACAACATATACAGATCTACATATATATATACACATATCAACATATATATACACATACATATACATACATACATACACACATACACATATACATATATACATATACACATACATTCATACAGATAAATATACATATATACTGTATACACACATACACATACATATATATATATATATACACATACATACATATATACACACACATCTATACTAATAAAAGGCAAAGCCCTCACTGACTCACTCACTCACACACTCACTCACTGACTCACTCACTAACTCACTCACACACTCACTCATCACTAATTCTCCAACTTCCCGTGTAGGTAGAAGGCTGAAATTTGGCAGGTTCATTCCTTACAGCTTACTTGCAAAAGTTGGGCAGGTTTCATTTCAAAATTCTACGCGTAATGGTCATAACTAGAAGCTATTTTTCTTCATTTACTGCAATGGACTTCAGCTCGATGGCCATGGGGGGCGGAGTTTCGTGTGACATCATCACGCCTCCCACGTAATCTCGTGAACTGACTGTGAGCGCAGTGCGTAGAAAACATGCATTATACAATTGAGAAGGCAGCGAAACAATAAGAAGCGAGCGAGTGACACATACAAGCATATTCATAAGTGCAGCTACTGCGAAAACAAAGCACGGTGTAAACCTAAAGTTTAAATTAAGTTCATAGACAGGCTACCGCTGGCGTTTCACATGCCCACAGGTAATGCGGGATACAAGTTTAATGAGAGGACGCAGGATATAAACGAGAGTTTTGATCACTTTGTAACTAAGTTAAAATTGCTGGTGAAGTGCTGTGCTTATGCAAATTCCGAGAGACTGTGTTTGTGGGGGATTGACAGTTAAGGCGGGTGGGGGAGTCACGTCATCATCTCCCCTCCCATTCACCTCATTTTGCTGTGAGCTGAGCTCCGCAGCTAACGCAGTCTTACAGAAGTGACTTTGTGACGCTGCCACCGAATACTCACAGAAAAATCCACAAGTTAATACACACGCTGTCTCTAGAGTTTCTTCACACTCTGAATCCTCCAGGCACTACTTACAAAAGGTTACATTGAAAATCATGTTACGTTATTTTTAAAATGTTTCCTTTTCTTAGCACAAGCACAGCTGAGAAGCTTCGATGCATGTGCTCCATAATACGTTAAAAAATAACGCATTTAATCACACTTTGCATTCCAAACAAAGGGGAACTTCTCTCAATGCATGATTTCCTGGTACACCGATTACATTGATGCACACATCAGAGCTACAAAAATATAAGAGTCGGAAGAAAGCGCGTTGCTAGGACTGATTGAAGGAAAAATTCATTTCAAAAGACGGAAGCCTTGACAAAAGTGTGGTTTTGTGCAAACTGTGCAAAAAGGAGTTTGCATAACACCGAGGCACTTCAACCTTACGGTATCATCTAAATGCAAAACATGTTACAGCGAACACAGAAACTGTGTATGCTGTTAGCACTAGCAGTACGAGTACCAACAAAAGGTGTCGGCAGCCCAAAACTGATGAAATGACTGGCTTCAGGACCAAAATTAGTAAGTCAACATCGGTGAAACACACAAATTCTCTCGCAAAATGGATTGCTTTGGACTGTAGACCACTAAAAGTGCTGGAAGATGGGGGGTTAGAAAATGTTCTACAGTTAGCGTCAGGTCATGCTAAGAGACTATTTCAAGTAAAATTCAACAGCTTTATAACACTGAAAAGCAAGCAAAATTAGATGCATTACAGAAAGCGGACTTTGTGGCTCTTATTGGGGATCATTGGACTTCCGTGACCGTTAGTAATTCTAAATACATCTAATTACAAAATGTTCAATGATCACACTGTTTTAGCCTAATGTACAAATAATTTTGGCTAAGGTTACTCAGAGTTTAAAGGTGACGCTGGTCAAATTACCTTTTATGTTTCTGACTTATTTATTTAAGATGAAAAACTGCACTTTATGTTGAAATTTTTCTTATTATTATTTAAAAACAATACCATTCTGAACATGTACTTAAAGTACTTAGAATACCACTTTATTTTTAAGTCTGCCCAATTATAGCCACGGATGATGATTCTGATTTGAATTGAAATGCAGTTTAAATGCATTTTTTTTTCAGAAATTAAAAGAGCTCGAGTTTACAGTATTCATGTCCATGTCTATTACATTGATTTTGTTGCCCACTAAAACCCTTTTAAATTAAAAAAAACATGTGCGCTTTAGGGCAAATTTACATGTGCGATTACATGTGATGAATCAAGATTAATTAATTACAAAGCCTCTAATTAATTAATTTTAATCGAGTCCCACCCCTAGTGTATATATATATATATATATATATGTGGATATGTATATATATGTGTATATATGTACATATGTATATGCATATATATGTATATATATGTTTGTATGTGTGTGTGTGTATATATATGTATATATATATATATGACAGCAACACTCATGACAATGACAATGCCAATCATGTTACGTTATTAATAAAATGTTTCCTTTTCTTTTTCATTACTTCTTTAACACACTACTTCTCCGTTGTGAAGCGCGGGTATTTAGCTAGTATATATATATATATATATATATACACACACAGCCACATATATATACATATATATGCAGATCTACATATATATACATATCTACATATATACACATATATATATACATATCCACATATATATATAAACATATATATACATATCTACATATATATATATATATATATATATACACATACATACATACATATATATATATATTGTCACACACGTGCGCATTGGAGGCAGCTAAAGGGCTTGACAGTGGCGTAGCCAGCAGGATCGAGAAGTCCTGGAAGAGAAGGGGACAGGACCTGCAACCCAACCAGGTGGGAGCATACCGGGGCTAAGTTTTCAGGCGGGGAGGGTGCCCTGTGTTTCGGAGTGGCCAGGTACAGGCTCTGCTCCCGGCAAGCTCTACTAGGCAGGCCAGGGAGTGTTCGGGAGGGGCTCACAGACGTGGGCTGCTTCGGAAGGGGGAGGCAAATAGGGCTGTTTGTGCTCTCTCGGAGGAGAGTGCCCACCTCCCTGTAAAGCCAGAGCCCCGATTTCCACCAAGGGGTGCCCCAGACTGGCAGGTGACTAACCTGAAAAACTGGTGGTTCGACCGAGAGCGGCCAACCCCTCAACAAGCATGGTCCCTATGGGCAAAGGTAGGAAAGTGGCTACGGCCACAAGAACTGAAGCCCTATCAAATACAAAGTAATAGAGCAGGTGGCTTGCTCCGGAGGTTCACCCAGCCGGTCTGGGGTAGAGACTTTAACAAAATGGCAGAGCTCATAGAGAAACAAAGGAGGGCCTCACAATCTGGGGGAGCTGAACTGTCCTTTAGCCGAACCCAGCCGGGGTATGTCCCAACAACTAGCCCGTACAACACAGAGCTTGTGCCGGCGTACCCGGGGCCGCGCAACCCACTTGGGAATGAGGTGGAATGCAGGGGGAAGAAGAGGAGGGGTTGGTATGCTCTGATAAACCCGTTGGCGGTCCCACACACAGGCGCGGTGGTCGTTAACGGGTTTAAAACGTCTGCTCTGTTGGACACAGGCAGCAACACTTCCATTGTTGCCCGCCGTTTTGTGCTACCGCGACAGTGGTTGAACTATAAGGTCGGTATAACCTGTGTCCACAGGGAAACCCGCTGGTACGGGCCGCCACATGTGTCATCAGCTATGTGGGATCAGTTCGGAAATTAACCATAGCAATCCTCCCTGATCCTCCACACCTGGTGATACTGGGACGGAACTGGCCTGAAATTAAAAGCGGGGAGACACATACCACTCCTGGTATTACTTTGGGCCTCGTTATAGACGGGAATTAGCCATCTCAGGCTGCCTCCACACCGTGTAATCAGCCAACAGAGAGAGATGAAGCGGCTTCCCTGAGTGACGTGGCAACACCCGGGCCTTCGCGTGCTGGTACGTCATCCACCGAAGCCGTGACAGAACGGGAGGAAACCACGCCCCTTGAGGTCGACGCTGACCCTCTCTCCTTGTTGCGGTTTCAATTTAAAGAGACGCCGGCTTCTTTCAGAAGGGAGCAATAGAATAATGACTCCCTGAAGTTTGCAAAAAATGCAGTGGTCCTTGTCAATGGCCAGCGCACTGATCAGTCAATGCCACAGGGTGCTCACTTTGCATTAGACAACGACCTTCTTTACCGTGTAGCAATGCATGATGGGCAGGAGAGAAAGCTGCTGCTAGTTCCGCGTACCTTCCGGCGGCTGGTCTGCGAGCTAGCACACGCCCACCTCCTAGGTGGCCACTTGGGCACCGAGAAAACTCTGGAGCGGATCAAGCTCCGTTTCTACTGGCCGGGAATCAATGAGGAGGTTCGTCACTTTTGCGCTTCCTGCCCGGAGTGTCAACTGCGACAAATTCCCAGGAGGGACTGTGCTCCTCTTGTTCCTATCCCCCTGATTGATGTTCCATTCCACAGAATCGGGGTCGACTTGGTTGGACCCCTAGAGCCCTCAGCCCGAGGACACAAGTACATTTTAGTCCTCGTGGATTATGCTACACGATACCCCAAAGCTGTTCCGTTGCACTCAGCTACCTCCAAAGCCATCGCACGGGAATTACTAGGGGTCTTTTCGCGCGTGGGTGTTTCCAAGGAAGTCTTGACAGACCAGGGGACAACTTTTACCTCGGAGACGTTCAAGGAGACTGGCAAGTTACTGAAAATAAAGCATTTAAAGACCGCGGTGTATCATCCTCAAACCGACGGGTTAGTAGAGAGGTTTAATCAGACTCTCAAACAAATGCTATGTAAGGTGGTCAGTGAGGATGGAAGGAACTGGGATCAGCTCCTCCCCCTCATCCTTTTTGCTTATCGGGAAGTCCCTCAATCCTCCATGGGGTTCTCCCCTTTTTAATTACTATATGGGCGACAACCTCGGGGCATATTAGATATTCTAATAGAAGGATGGGAGGAAGAGGCTCTTCCCTCTACAAACATATTAGAGTATATCGCACAGTTACGCGATAGATTGGGAAAGATTTGGCCTCTCCTTAAAAGTCACATGGAAGAAGCTCAAGCAGCACAGGCCCGTTACTACAACCGCGGCACGTCTCTTTGGGAGTTCCACCCGGGAGATCGGGTCATTGTCCTAGTGCCTACCTCCCACTCTAAGTTGCTTGCCCATTGGCAAGGCCCCTACGAAGTTAAGGAGAGGAAGGGGCTGGTCGACTATTTGGTGAGTCAACCCAATCGTCGGCCAAAGGAGCGGGTTTATCATGTGAACTTGCTGAAACCGTGGAAGGACAGGGACCCCGATCCCTCCTCCGGCCAGCCCCGCTCACTCTTCGCTCACACACACCACCTTAACTTCGGTACGGACTTAAGTCCCAGACAGCGGCAGGAGCTGGAAACAGTTATCCGGGCCATCCGGGAGGTAGTCAGTGAAAACCCTGGAAGGACCTCTCTGGTTGAGCACAACATTGTGACAGAGCCCGAGGCAAAAAGGGCTGAAGTGGAGCTTGAGATCAAGCGCATGCTGGAGCTAGGTGTGATTGAGGAAAGTTATAGTCCCTGGTCCAGCCCCATTGTGCTCGTCGGTAAGCCTGACGGGAGTTGGAGGTTTTGCAATAACTTCCATCGGCTTAATCAAGTCTCCGAA